>NC_141150.1:119464039-119811539 GCF_053477565.2 Lygodium microphyllum | reverse complement strand
ATTGAGCAAGGGAATGGTAGAAAGACCATTTGTCAGAACCCACCTCGCCACTGTCGCTGGTGGAAAAAAGAGGATAAGAGATCAAGGCTGGAAGGGGGTTTTGAGGGGACAGAGGGTTGCGTCCACCTCATCAGAAGTGGCTGAAGAACGGCTATTAGAAGTAGCATCATAACAAGTACAGTGCCGTGCCAACGAGGGAAAGGATCAAGTGTTCGTAATTGTCAAGATCCCCAAGGAGGGAAGTACTTCTTCAGGCGATATCCATTGATCAGAAAGGGATCATCAGAGGCATCAACGGTCTGCACTTGGACAGAGCCATTAGGGTTGACGGCAAGTACCTTATAGGGGCCCATCCACCGCTGTTGGAGCTTGCCAGGAAACTTGCCAAAGCGTGAATCATAGGCTAGGACCAAATCACCTTCTTTGAACTCCTTGTGCTTGATGAAACTGTCATGGTAAGCCTTACGTCGGGCTTGCGTGGCTTCCATGCACTGTAGAGCCATCCTATGAATTTCGTCCAAACATTCCAGGTGCAGGAGATGGCGTTGCAGTGAATCATCATCCCCCAAACGCTCTTTGATAGCCACTCTCAAAGAGGGTAATTCTAGTTCAACCGGAAAAACAGCTTCTGTTCCATACACCAGCTGGAAGGGTGTCTGTCCTGTTGCTGCTTTATGGGAGGTTCTATACACCCAGAGGGCCTCTGTAAGTCGATCATCCCAATCACGACGATGTGCGGCGATTATTCTTGTCAGAATCGAGCAGAGGATGCGATTGGTGACTTCGACTTGGCCGTTGGCTCTAGGGTAATAGGGAGTGGACTTGCGATGGCGGATCTTATACAACTCTGTCAACTCTTCCATGACTTTGTTAAGGAAATGAGTGCCTCTGTCACTTACCAGCTCCAAGGGACTGCCAAAACGGGTGATGATATTCTCGTACATGAACAGGGCCATGCTGTTACCATCATCCCGCTTGAGGGCTTTAGCTTCACACCACTTTGTGACATAATCTGTACATACGAGGATGTATCGGTTCTGTTTCCTTCTGGTAGGAGGATCGATCGGACCTATGAAGTCAATACCCCACTTCTCAAACGGCTTCAAAGGAAGGATAGGTTGCAGTGGCATGGCACTTGTCTTCGTGGGTTTCCCCATTCTTTGACAAGCATCACATCTTTTACAGTAATCATAGGCATCTTTGTGAATTGTAGGCCACCAATATCCTGCTAGCAGAGCCTTCCTGGCTGTAGCTTCTTCTGCAAAGTGACCTCCACATGGCTCGTCATGGCAAGCCTTCAGAACAATCCCAATCTCATTTCCTGCAACACATCTTCAGAGCACTTCATCTTTGCCTTTCTTGTACAGTGCACCACCTAGCAAGGTGTATGGGGCTGATTCTAGCATGAGCTTCTTCCTTTCCCGACTAGAAATACCAGGAGGGTACTGTTGAGTGGCCAGCAGATTGGCAATGTCTGCATACCAGGGAGTTACAGTTTCTACCAAGAACAGGGAAGCATCAGGGAGGTCTGGATCATCCTGCTCCTCATCTACAGTTTGTGGGATACGCGACAGATGATCAGCCAGAACATGGGAACGACCAGGCTTAGTAATCACCTCAAAGTCGAACTCCTGGAATAGAAGGAGCCATCTCATCATTCGTCCTTTCACATCTGCTTTGTTCATCAAGAAGGACAGGGCCTCATGATCCACATAAAATTTAAAGTGGGTAGATAGGAGGTAGTGGCGAAACTTTTCCAAGGCAAACACCATTGCCAAGCACTCCAGCTCTGTCACTGTATAGTTCCGTTCCCTATTAGTGACTTTTCGGCTTGCATAATAGATCGATTGATCCAACTTCGAGGAGCCCTTCTGGCAGAGGACAGCACCTAAACCTTCAATTGATGCATCAGTGTGTACATGGAACTCTTTCATCCAATCAGGAGGTTGCAGAATGGGTGCTTCTATCAAACACTGCTTCAGAGTGTGGAAGGCTTTGTCACATTCTTCCGTCCAAGTAAACTCTGCATCTTTCCTCAGAAGCTTGTGCAAGGAAGTTGCCTTTGTTGCAAAATGGGCTATAAACCTTCTGTAGTAACCCACATGGCCTAGGAATCCCCTCAACTGTTTGAGGTTGGTGGGTGCTGCCAGAGCTGCGATCTTTTCAATCTTTGCAGGGTCTGTTGATATTCCTTGTGCAGAGACAATGTGGCCCAACAGAACTCCGGAAGAGACCCCAAAGATGCATTTGTCGGGGTTGAGGGAAATCCCATACTCCCGGCATCGGTCAAAGCATTGTTCCAGGTGTTCCCAATGTTCACGGATCAAACTATAGACACAGAAGTCATCCAAATATACCTCAATGAAGTCGTACAGATGATTTTGAAATGCGGCCATCATGACTCGTTGGAAAGTAGCAGGGGCATTGCAGAGCCCAAATGGCATCACTCGGTAAGCGTAGGTCCCCTATTCTGTGGTGAAGGTTGTTTTGGATTGGTCTTCTTCCGCGATTTGGACTTGGTTATATCCGCTGAATCCATCCAGAAGAGAATAAAGCTCATGTCCTGCTACTGTGTCCAACAGTTGGTCTGTGAAAGGGATAGGAAAGTGATCCTTCTTCGTCTTGGAATTGAGCTTTCGGAAATCCACACATATACGAAGCTTGCCATTCTTCTTGGGTACAACCACGATGGGTGAAACCCATTCACTATTTGCCACTGGATAGATGAACTCCGCTTCCAGAAGCTTCAGCAGCTCCGCTTTCACCAATGTGGAATAATTCGGGTTCATTCGCCTCTGTCGTTGCCGTACTGGCTTGGCATCAGGCTCCAAGTCAATATGATGTTGACATATTGTGGGATCAATCCCCTTTAGGTCTTTGTAGGACCATGCAAACACGTCCAAATTCTCTTTCAACAAGTTGTAAAAGGTTGACAACTCCTCTTCTGGGAGACTGCTACCCACCTTCAAGTGGCGTTCAGTGCCTTCTGCATCCACAAAGGTTAACTGCCTTTCACCTTCTACTTCACAGATGAAGGTCCCATGGACTGCTTATGGATACAGATCCGACTCCTTCAAGGGAGTGGTGTCCTCTTCTGATGTCCCACTAGAACCAACTTCTTCTTTTGGTGGAGACTTAGGTTGCTCCTTAAGACGTTGGAATGGGATTAGAGCTGTTCTGGGTTTGGTTTCAAGAGTAATTACCTCTTGGCTTGAAGACTCATCTTCTGATGATACATCCAGGAACGTCACATAACAGGGACCCTCTGATGCCTGTTGGATTGGTGGAACTGGTACTTGTTGGCACGGTGCATCATCATCATCTTTCTTTGGCAAGGATGGGTTAGGACGGCAGGAGCCACTCTTGAAAGACGGCTTGTTCTTCTTAATCCATTCCTTATAAAGGTTTTGCATATGAGAAGATCCATTTACTAGACCAAATGGTACCATCACCATTCTGTCCCGTAGCATGAGGTCATCTGTTTCTGATGCTTCTGGAACTTCTTCTTCAAATGTATCCTCTTCAGGTGGGATAGACCCTTCCATTTCACTTTCATAATCTTCTTCGTCCATATCATATCCATCCTCTTTTGTCTCTGTCTCTGTCTCTGTCTATGTGTCTGCTTCTGCTTCTGCTTCTGTCTCTGTAGGAGCTCTGTAACAGAAGAATAGATTCTCTGTTTCCTCTCCTGTCTCTGTCTCTGGTTCTACTATGGCCATGTAACAGGGAGAGCAGTACATCCATGCTTCTATCTCACTGTCAGAAGTGATTTCAGAAGTCATGCCCGGTTCAGGCAGGAAGTATTCACCCATTGATAATGGCTTGGCATCTTTTGGAAGTCGGCCTACAGTATCCACTGTTAAGGAATGTGCCACTGTTTTCTTGGGAAGGATCTGTTTGACAACATCTTTGTCTGCTGATGTTCCATCTGTAGCCTCATTAGGGGAGTCATAAGAAAATTCCAAGGAGGTGGATCCATGTCTTTTTTGAGAACCATACAGTTTCAGCACCACTTTGTTGGGTCCTCTACCCAAGGTCAAGGTTCCTTTGAACCAATATGTCCTTGCTCTGGCTTCAAAAAGCCATGGTTTGCCCAGTAACAGAGCATAGGATGTACCATAAGAGTTTGGCTTCACCACCAGATAGGTTAGCCAATAATCTGTTCCAGCCACTGTAGTCTTCACATATGGAAGAATGCCCAAAGGCTTGATTCTACTCTGATCCGCCAGTCTGATGAGCCATTGGGTGGGTTGCACACCTTGTAGGCCTAGATCCTTCATTGTCACATCCGTCATAATGTTTACTGATGAACCACCATCAATCAGTGCATTTGCAATGAAACAGCCTTCTATCCACACGCCAGTCTCTGGAGTACCCGGATCTAGGAAAGCATTAGCCACATCCACTTCTTTTACAGGCTCTGGAGCCTTGTTGGACTTTGTTGCTATTGAGGGAGCAATCCTTAAACCACGTCGTCTTGTCAGTATACTTTTGAATCTTTTCCGGCAACTGGGAGACAACATCAATAATTGTCGGAATGTGAGGTTTGGTTTAAAGGTATCTAGATCTCTGACCAGATCGTATTCCTTAATAGGATCCACTGGCTTCTCTAACCGATTAGGGAATGGGGCAACACCCATTTTCATTTTCCCTCTTTCTTCCAACAGAGGAATTACAGGAGCTTCTTCTGCCAATTGTGGCACTTCCTCCTCTTCTGTCTCCTGGACCTCTGGTCCTGCCTCTGTAACTGTCTCTGTAACTCTCTGTGGCGCTGTAGTGCTCTGTACGGCACTGTTAGGCTCTGTTCTGTTCTGTTCTTCTGGTGGAAGATTGAACTTCACTGTTCTGGCAGGGGGGCTATTTTCTTTCTGGATAGGTGGTTCCTTCTGCTTTGCACGCGTGATGGCATCAACTTCCACTTCCACTAAATTGGAGGTAGGCTCTTGGGCCTTGGCCGGACTATCAGTAGCACTGTTTTTCACTGGGGCTGGGCTTGGACAGTCTTTTGCAGTGTGGCCTTCTCCTTTGCATCGACTGCATAAGGGCTTGTAATCCACTGACCTTTTGGGATTTGGACAATTTGGTGAAATGTGTCCCTTTTCTCCGCATCTGTAACATTCCACTTCTGATCTCTGACCACCGCCAGACTGTCTTCCTCTGTAACTTTGGGAAGGAAATCTTCTGGGTCCGAAATTAGGACCAAACTCTCTGGGCTTGGGTCCAATATCCTGTGTTGTCATTTTGGATTCCAATAAGTTGAATCTTGCGTCTTCTTCCTTCCTTCTCCTATCATGCATCTCCTTCAGAGAGCAAATGTCCTCTGTATGGTTCTTCCGCAAACAGTAGGAACAGAAGGCTCCAGGGATGGTTGGTTTTCGTGTACATTCAGTGGCTAAATGGCCTGCTTGATGACACTTACCACACCAAGTATTTGACTGCATCACATCTCTTCCTGCTCCTGCAATGTTGGATATGCTAGCGGTATTCACTTTCAACGTCTGTAGTTGTTCTGTAATCACATCCATCAACTCCTTTTTGATGTTTGCAACTGAGTTGGATAAATAATCCTTCAAGCTTTCTCCTCCGGACGTACTGGCAGGAGGGTTTTGAGGAGTCTCTGTAATCACTGCATAAACGGGTTGGGCTGGTACAGAGGGGTCTCTGTTCTGGTTCTGATTCAGAGCTCCTGTTTGAACTGTTGGCTATTGGCTCCAGTTGGTAGGATTCCACTGTTGCTGCTGATTTGGCATTGAGGAAATTGGTTGGGACCATTTTTGTTGTGGTTGAACCACCATTTGAGGCATGGATTGTGGCCACTGTGGATTTGGTGCACTGTACTGTGATATCGGGGGCATCTGTTGGAAGGGATAGGGAACAGTCCCTGGAACTGCATTTGGTGGATACATCATTCTTGGCATCAGAGGAGGTAGGACTCCTCTTCCTGTATTCATTGCTAATCTAGCTTCCACTTCATCGTACAGTCTTGCTCCTTCTGTTGCAGCTTGCAGGGTGGCTGGTCTTTGTAGCTCCACAAACTTACGGACTTCTGGTTGTAATCCTCTGAGAAACACCCCCTTTTGAATGCCATCATCTAGATTATGGTTAGTCCATCTCTTCAGGATGGATTCCATTCGTGAGACATAGGCTTCTACTCTTTCTCCAGAGGACTGACTTAGGTTCATGAATTCCTCTCTCATCCGCTCTTCAAAACCTTCACGCCTGAATTTAGTGAGGAAGGCGAACTTCAGGTCGTCCCATGTGCCAAAAGTTCCTGCTGCTTGTCTCTCATACCACTGAAACGCCGCGCCCTTGAAAGTGGCGGGGAATATTGCTAACCAATGCTCAGGGGTTCTGGCATTGTTAGCCACACATGCTACCATAAATTCTGCTACATGAAGATCGGGGTCTTCATTGTACTCTCCCTTAAAAACTGGCAATGGAACTACATTCGCTGACCTGTCATCAATATTTCCAGGACGGATCTGGCTTGGAAGTGGACCTCCAGCAGGAGGAGGAAGGGCTTGATGTGCCATTGGGACTTCTGTAAAGAGTTCCGCAAGGGCGTCAAAGGTGGCTTTTGCTGCGAGCTCGCTCTCGGCTCTGATTCTTGCTTTCTCTCTTCTCACGTACCTCTGGACTCGTTCTAATGCTTGCCTCTTTATTGCGTCATTCATCAGGGGGTTGGCTCCACTATGTTGTTAGTGCTCCACAGAGGGTTAACAGAAGACTTCAGTCTCTGTAGGACTCTCTTGCCAACATTTCTTCTACTTCTTTCTTTTCAACGTCCCTGAATTCTGCTTTCATGCCACTGCACAGAGAAAGGTATTCGGTTCTGAAGGTGTCAAAATGCATACGTCTGAGCATGGTGGTGGTGCCATCATCATAGTAATGCCAGCTTCTGATGGTTTCAACAGTGTATGTTGTGAAAAACACTCTGTCTACCAACTTTCAGTGGGTTGCTAATTGAACAAACAGAAGATTATCAGTACACCAAGCATCCCATGTATCTTGCTGTTGAGCGTCCACGAACAAATTCCAACTCTTTTCCTTCTTGTCTTTGTGAACCTCTACAGACCAAGACTCCTTAAGCTTCTTCACAATCTCCCACTTGATGTTATCTGGAAACTTTTCAATGAATGCCAAATCTTCCATGGATGGTCATTCTCTCTGTTTCTACTCTTCAGTTTATTCCCAAACAGTTTGTCACCAAGATGCAAGTTTCTGCTGCTTCAACAGGAAGAGGAAACTGTCCACCACATAGAGCATGCATCATGATGGTGATGTGTTTCCGCCATTGTGGGATGAAATTCTTGTGGAAAGTGGCTTTGATTATGAGGAATTCCAACTCTTCAGTGGAAGAAGGAACTTTACAAACATCCATTGAATTCTTCTCTTCTTGGCAATGCCATTTCCTTCATTTTCAGCCTCTTCTGGTGCTTGTTGATGGCAAGCTTCCCCGGCTGCGCACCAAAAACATGGAGCCCCAAGAGGAACACCAAGAAAAAGGGAATTCTCTTGCAAGAAAATCTATCTTGTAACATCAACAAGCTTGTTTATCATGTTTCATATGATCACAACGAAGAAAAGAACACCAGGCACAACAAATCTTCATACAGCATCATGTAGACCTCCCACGGATTTAATAGAATCAACCATATTCTTCAACATCTTCATAAAATCCATCAATAGAACAAAGAAAGCAAAGGAATGCACCATCTTTGAATGAGAATACATCACATAGTATTCATCTTCAATATCTTCCTAGTCTTCTCTCTCAATCTCTCATATACAATCACTCTGTTTGAGTAGAATTGGCTATCTCTGACTCTCTCTCTCTCTCTATCAATAATACATCATATTCTTACTACAATCTCTCAAAATCACCCTCAATAATCCTTCTTAGGTCGTGGATACCCCTCCCAAGAGGTATATTTGATATGAAAAGTCACCAGAACCACTACAGTGTCCTTTCATAGCTCTCTACTGTCACTTCACTCTAGTCTTCACTTGAGTCTTCAGCAGCTACTTCTTCCACTTCTTTCAGCTCTTTTGCACTTGTATTCACCTCTTTCCAAGGCTAGAAAACTTTCCCAAAGTCACACATACATTCCACAGAACACTTACAGAAGCATACAGAACAGTCTACAGAACAGTACCAGAACAGCTACAGTACAGAACAGAACAGAAACAGAACAGAAGCAGAAGCTCTACAGAAGACCTACAGAAGGTCATCAAAACTACATAACTCATTCTCAAACCATTCCAAACTCTCACAAACCATTCAATAAGCTTTCACAATATCTCATTCTTCATCAATCAATACTCCTTCCCTCTTTACAGAAGACAATCAGAACAAAACAGACCAAAACAGAGCAAAACAGAAGGTATACAGAACCAATCAGAACCTATCAGAACATCACAGAACCACCAACAAACATCATGATCTTCCAAAACACAATCATTATCATCTAAAACACTCTCAAACCACTTCCAAATCAATCAATCATCTCATAAAATCAACCATTCAGCTCTCAAAAACAACAAAAATCAGCCAAAAAACAAGTCATTTCAACACTCAACAAGACCTCCATATGGATTTAGGAACCCTAGGGCCAAAGAGTCATCAGCCTAGTAGGGTTAGGGTTGGGTTGGGTCAAGAGGATATCCCAAACCCTACATCTTGACCAAAGTATTCTTGACCAAGGAATACCATGTGCTGGGAGAGATAAACCCACAAGTTAGGTGCGACACTTGTCTCGTGCAATAAGTTGCAACATCGCATGATTTTATGACTAAATCACAAAATAGTTTTGCCACTCCTTAGAACAAGGTTAGCAGGTTCTAAGTACAAGTTTAATTTGCAAGAGGATGAGTAGTCATCATGCTTCATCACCCTTCTTTGAGGGTGATTTTCCAAGTTAGGGTAATTATGAATTGCCTAGCAAGCAATTGACCAATCAAATGAGGACAACGGGGTTGTCCAGGATTTATTGACCTTAATGTAAGGAAACCTAAGGTGTTGATAAATTGGGTTAACAAGGTATAAACCCTTACCCAAGGAAAAAGGGTAAACTAGCAACACAGCTTACAAAACCCTTGGGATCTTGCCAAGTCCCAATTGATCCCGGATCGAATACTGGATGTATTCAGAAGGAAGGATTCACACCTTAGCAGTCGGCTGAACAAACGACCACTGGATTAATTATGTTTGTACAGTTAGGAGCACTGTTTATACTTCTTTGCTCAATGAACTAAAGCTAGAAAAATAATTAATGCTTCAGGTTGAAGGCCTGGAGGGAGAGGCAACATCAGTTACCCTCGACTGTCTGCCTGACCCTATCAAAGGGGGTTGTTAGCCGCGCCGGGTACATGGACCGAACCCGCCACGAGAGGTCTCTCTGTTGGTGCTATTTGGAGCAGGAGGGCTCTTGGGTGCCAGGGGGCTCTGGCCGTAAATCCCTTTCCTCCGGGTCCTGCACAAGAGACCGATGTGACTCAAGATTGGATCTCAAGGCCCCATACTAGTCTACGGGCGAAAACTTGGAATAGCGATCCCTAAGGATTGCTAGAATTGCCTTCGGGCGAATTATGGAATTACCTTCGGGTGGATTATGGAATTGCCTTCGGGCGGATTATGGATTAGCCTTCGGGCTGGATTATATTATGTATTCCAAAGACTGATAAATAAGATCAATTGTTGAAAAGGAACTTGCTTGACATTTTTTTTCTATGTCAGTGCCTAAGTTACGTGAAGGAACCAGTGATTAATTGGTTAATTAAGGAAGTTGTTTTTTCTTGTCAAACGAAATGTGGTAGGTAATTAGATAACTAAAGCAACATGAGGAACTTTTCTCAACAGAATTGACAGCAGGGTAACAATGACCTAGAATCTAGAAAGCTAGAGTCTCGATTTATCTTGTTTTAGGGGAACGGAATGGGTCTATGCCTTATGGGCAAAGAGGTCGAGTTTCGCATCCCTCTTGTTTCCCATTCTCATTGAACTAAGTGCAGTATAAATCCGCTTTGACCCTGATGTTTTTGCGTAAAGTAGTTCGTTTGGGGCTCGACGCTAGCTACCTTTTAGGAACTTGACCATTAGGGAAACCCTAATTCAGGTCAGTCCTAAGTGGGAATGGCCGGAATACTTCCGCTTCGTGGCAGACTCGGGAAGAACTAGATCGCAGACCCCATGTCATTCCATGGGAGTGTCAGGCGGTGCTTTCTAAACTCTCTTCCCAATGGGCTGCCAAGACGTGTCCTACAAGTGGACATGTGGACACGTTACAAAACAAAGTGGATATGGCTAATGCCTTCTTGGATCCTGCACCCCAAAGATTGGCATTTGGATTGAAGGATGTTTTATTGCAAACACATTGATTGATGGGGGCTCATTAGTGAACATAATAATGAATGTGGCAATGAAGGATCTAGGCCTACAAGGCATACAACCTACACAATGCCTTATTAGACTAGTAGACCGGAGTATGATTAAGCCTTTGGGCATTCTCCCATATGTGCAGACAACTCTTGTAGGATGAGACTACTGGCTAACCTATTTTGGTGGTGAAACCAAATTCCTACGAACCTCATATCCTCTACTATTAGAAAGTCCATGGCTTTTTGAAGCAAGAGCATGCATGGATTGGTTCAAGGGAACCTTGACCCTAGGTAGAGGATCCAACAAGGTGGTAGTGAATTTGTATGGCTTGCAAAAAGGTAATGGATCTACCTTTATCAAAGCCTTAATAGACTCCTCTAACGAAGTTAGAGAGGACACATCAACAGATGAAGAAGTTATCAAACAGATCTTTCCCAAGAAGACAAAGGCACAATCCATGATAGTAGGCATTGTGAGCCAACTCCCAAAACAAGCAAGGTCCTTGTCAATGGGTGAATACCTTCTTTCAAAACCAAAAATGACTTCTAAAATTACCTCTAAGAGTGAGGTAGAGGCATGGATGTATTACTTTCACTATTACATGGCCATAATAGAGCTAGATACAGAAGCAAAAGTAGAAGCAAAAGATGCAATAGAGAGCTTGTCCTTCTCTTACACACCCCCTACAGAGGCAGAGCTAGAGTCTATAGAGGACGATGATGAAAGTCAAGATGAAGAGTATGAAAGCAAGGTGGAGAAATCTATTTATCCTAAAGAGGATAGAAATGAGGAGGATGTCCCAAAGGTTTCCAAAGCTAAAGACCCCATGCTATTGGATATAACGACAGTGGTACCCTTCAGGCTAGTAAATGAATCTCATTATATGCAAATGATTTATAAGAAATGGATTAAGAAAAATAAGCATTTCTTTAGCAATGGCTCTTGTCTCCCTAATTTACCCTTTTCAAGAATGGATGACGATGATGCATCTTGCTAACAAGTACTAGTTTCACAGTCTAAACAAAACATAGATGGTCCCTGTTATGTGACGTTCTTAGATGTGTCCTTAAGTTAACATGTAACTAACTCTCAAACAAAAACAAAAACATCCACGATACCATTTCAACATCCCAAAGAGCGAACCAAGTCCCCATGAAAGGAAGAAGTTAGTTTTACCAGAGCATCTGATGACGAGGCCACTCCCTTGAAGGAGTCACATCTATACCCAAAGTAGTCCATGGGACCTTCATCCACGAAGTCAAAGGTAAAAAGCAATTAGCTTTTGTGGATGCAAATGGCATTGAACATTAGCTGAATGTGGGTAGCAGTCTCCCACAAGAGGAGATGTTGGTTCTGCATGACCTACTAAAGGAGAACTTGAATGTGTTTGCATGGTTGTATAAAGACTTGAAGGGGATTGATCCCATAGCGTGTCAGTATCACATTGACCTAGAGTCTGATGCCAAGACAGTAAGGCAAAGACAAAGGCACATGAATCCAAATTACTTAGCCCTAGTTAAAATAGAATTATTGAAGCTCTTAGAAGTTGAGTTCATTTATCCAATGGCCAATAGTGAATGGGTCTCACCCATCATGGTAGTACCCAAAAAGAATGGAAAGCTGCAAACATGTGTGGAATTTCAAAAGTTGAACTCCAAGACAAAGAAGGATCATTTTCCTATTCCTTTCACCACATACCAATTGTTAGATACAGTGGGGCTAGACATGAGCTCTATTCCCTATTAGATGGATTCAGTGGGTATAACCAAGTTTAGATAGTAGACGAATATTGATCCAAGACAACCTTCACAATAGAATGGGGAACTTTATGCTTACATAGTGATGTCGTTTGGGCTCTGTAACACCCTTGCTACCTTTGAGAGAGTGATGATGACCGCATTTCAAAATCGCCTGCATGATTTTATTAAGGTATATCTAGATGATTTTTGTGTGTTCAATCCGCTCTCTAAGCATTGGGGATACTTGGAGCAGTTCTTTGATTGATGTCCAGAGTATGGGATTTCCCTCAACCCCAACAAATGCATATTGGGAGTCTCTTTAGGAGTTATGCTAGGCCACATTGTCTTTGCACAAGGGATCGCAACAAACCCTACCAAGATTGAGAAGATTGTAGCTCTAACAGCACCATCCAACCTCAAACATTTGAGAGGATTTCTCGACCATGTGGGTTATTACATGAGATTTGTCACACATTTTGCAACAAAGACATCTCCCCTACACAAGCTCCTACATCCTACAACCTCCTAATTGGACAAAGGAGTTTTATATGCACATTGATACATCTGTCAAAGGCTTAAGTGCACTCCTTTGCTAGAAAGGCTTCTTAAAGCTGCATACTATGCAAGCCAAAAAGTCATTGATTGGGAGAGGAACCACATAGTGATTGAGTTAGAGTACCTAGTGATGGTGCTTGGCTTTGAGAAGTTTCGAGACTACCTACTATCGATGCACTTCAATTTTTAGTGGATCATGAGGCATTATCCTTCCTGATGAATAAAATCGATGTGAAAGGCCGAATAATGAGATAGTTACTTCTACTCTAGGAGCTTGATTTTGAAGTGGTTACAAAGCCTAGCCACTCCCATGTTTTGGCCAATCATCTATTGCGGATCCCTCAAACTAAAGAAGAGGAGTAGGATGATCCGGATCTCCTTTATGCTTCCTTATTTTTTGTCAAAATGGTAACCCTATGGTGTCCAAACATTGCCAAACTCTTGGCCACACTACAATACCCCTAGGGCATCTCTAGTAGAGAGAAGAAGAAGCTTTTGTTGAAATCAACCCCTACACCTTGCTAGGCGACACTTTGTACAAGAGAGGCAAATATAAAGTGTTGCAGAGATGTGTTGCAAGAGATGAGATTAGGATCGTGCCAAAAGTATGCCATGATGAGAAAGGGGGGAGAAAGGAGGGAGGAAGCCATTGAAGCTAAAGATGAAGGTGAAGAGTATGTTCTTGATAATAACTAGATGCCCTAAACTGGGACTCTTATACCTTATATACTCTTGTCAATGTCATTGGGTATCTAACCTCTAGTTCCCATGTATCTTGCTCGTTACAAGTGTGATAACTACATGGAAGAATGAAAATAATGTTAGAGAAACATTTGAAATCATTAAATAGTATAGAGAAGAAAATAAAGAAAAAAGAGAGATTCTGTAAAATGTAAAATAAGGAGAGAGATGTGTACCTTGAAAAGTTGTGTAGATGAAGATATCAAAAGTGCAGAAAATGCATGAAAAAACACATTGCAACAAATGTAATGTTAGAGAGACTAAAGACAAAACATCCTTTAACACATTAACCAATCTAACACACTTTCTCCTTTGTATTCATAGGATGTAAGAATATTAATTTTTATAAACTATTTTAATCTTTTTACATGATCTCTAAACATGTATTGTTCATAAGAATAAATAGATATATTCTTGATATATATTAACTATAAACACAATATATATTCCTAATAATAAAAGATATCTATTCTTAATATTTACACACATGACCAATAGTTTTTCTTCTTATACAACATTAAACACCCATGATAAGAGGCCAAATTATTAAAGTTTTTGTTTAATACAGGTAATCACATAATAATCAACACACATTAATATTACATGTTCCTACAAATGGTTGTTTGGTTTTTTTTTTTTGAGAGGGTGGCGGGATTGCGTGTCAATATGGATATAAAGGGGGGAGTTGTCGACATGTTCTTTTTTTTTTTTTTGGGGGGGGGGGTTGTTTGGTGGGGTTGGGTGGCCTCACATTGGTGGGGTTGGGAAGGGAGAGAGAGAGACACGCACACACGCACACACACAGAGTCAAAGTCAATGGGGGCGATGGATGGTGATCTAACCTTCATTGCAGTGACTTGAAAGAAGGATGATTACAGTGAAGGACCTCACATATATATCAAAAGAAGGAAGATCATAGTTTAAGAAGAGGTGTGAGGAGATAAACACAGTTTGAGGATCTGAGTGGAGTGCAAATTGAGTAGTTGGAGGGGCGGGGGGCGGGTGGTTTGTTTGGTGGGGTTGGGTGGCCTCACATTGGTGGGGTTGGGAAGGGAGAGAGAGAGTTACGTGCGCATGCATACACACAATCAAAGTCAATGGAGGCGATGGATGGTGATCTAACCTCCATTGCAATCACTTGAAAGAAGGATGATTGCAGTGAAGGACCTCACATATATATCAAAAGAAGGAAGATCATAGTTCAAGAAGAGGTGTGAGGAGATAAACACAGTTTGAGGATCTAAGTGGAGCATAGATCAAGTAGTTGCATGCACAATTCAAGGAGAGGGGTAAGGAGGCAATGCCACGGGGGATTCACTAATAGTAATAAGGAGACATTACCTGCGTGCAAGAAATATATGAAAATACCCCTTATCTACCCCCTATTTACAGGACCGTACCTTCTAAAATGTACCTTCCTTCCATTAAATAACCCCCCTCCCTTACACTCACATGGTACCATACAATAAACCCTAGTGGACCCCCCGGGGGCAATGCGCACAGTCCAAGGAGTGGGGTTGGCATGTGGCATTCTAGGCCAGGGGCCATAGCAGTTGGGGTGGACTGCACCACATGGCATTCATCAAGAACATCTTTGAGGGGGCTCTTGAGGACGATGTGTGACCCCCCCCGAACTTGCAATTAATATTAGTAAATAGATTAAGTGGATGGATGGTGGGTAACATCAAAATTTATAGTAGTTTGAAATATAGCATCAAGAGTCCTAAAGAGACATTGACTTTCAATAATAAACAATTCACAAAATAAACATGATTTATGTATCCATTGAGTGTATCCAAAGCAATCAAGGGCTACCCTTCCTTTCTCTTGTCAACTTCTATAAACTAGGATCAATCTCTCACATGCCTTTGAAAATCATCTGCATATACTATACCGTCAAAATAAATAAGTATTAATGGCATGATCATTTTGATCAATTTGAAAACTACTACAATTTAATGCACATCTTTTATTCTTTTCATCCAAGTTTTTTTATCAATGATTGCCATCCCATACTAGAAAACTTTGTTCCTTTAAGTTCAGTAGCCAATTGTTTCATTAATTCTTCCTCTAATTGTCTTATTGACCTCCCTCCATAGAGGTTTCCATTCCTCCATACTTTGAGGTACTACAACTTCCTTGAGGGCTTAGAGAGAGAAGCAAGGAATTTTCCCATTGTCGCGTCAGATTAATTTAATCTGCATGTGGGTGATTCCATAGTGGGTAATTTCGTAAAACACATATTAAATTAATGGACATTTACGAGTTTAGAGTACACACTCGAATTAAATTAAGGTTAGGAGACAGAGTTCCTGTTGAGATGGCAAGCTCAACACGTGTGGACATTGATGATGGACCGCCTGGCTAGATGGGTTCGCATGTCTACACTTAGCACATTGGTGGTCATTATAATACTCACATGGCCACTGACTTATCACTTATTATACTTAGTTTGTTACATCTACCTACAGCTGGCAAAGACATAGCGCCAGTCGATTAGTGTAGTCAGTTATGCACTGTTTGACTTAGTAGGCCACTTTCCTTTATGTTGTATCTTATCTATACTTTGTGTACATTGTATAATGTGTGGAAGAAGAAGAAAAAACCAGCAAGAAAACATTTTGGCCTCCATCTCTCTTCTTGTGTTCTTGAGTGAGCTTCCTCTTGTGTATACAGTGTGTGTTTGGCGCAGCAACTCAAGCACATCCCCCCATCACACAATTCTTGACATGGTATCAGAACCGCACCATTGAGAGAGGCTAATTTCTAAGACTTAAGTGAAGGAGAAGAAGCAAGGTTCGAGCAAGCAAGCAATGGGTAAGAAGCTCTCCCATTCTTCCACTCTCTCTCTCTCTCTCTCTCTCTCTCTCTTGGATAGTGCCTGTGGAGGTACCGGAAGCACGGTCGAGCAAAAATCTCAAATTGCTGTGAGATTTGGTATGCAAACAGATCACTGTATATTCTATAGATAAGCCCTATAGGGCTTGCCCGTAGTTATTTTGGGCATCTAAGGTAGTTTCAGGCCCTGTTTTAGAGCTGCAAGGTTGCGGACAGTAGTTTTAGGGTACACTGTGATTTCAATTGTATTGACTGAAAGTGGATGCACAGGTTACAGATTGTGAATCTATAATTTTTGAGGTGTTTTCAGGAAGCAAACATAAGGTTTATCTACAAACAGGTTGCAGATTACATGTACTATTGAGCAATCAGTGAAAAAGGTTGCCTGTTGTAGTATTGTGCACGTGTTGTAAAAGATTGTAGAAGACTAGCTTGTTGTGTTGTATCCTGGTTTGTGATAATGGCAGAGAATAGTGGAAATCCCATTATCGAGAAGCTCGACAATAAAAACTATCCTTAATTGAAGTTCCGTGTGACAAACTTCCTCATTGGAAAGGGCCTTTATGAGTTTGTTTCAGGTGAAGAAAAGGAGCCAGAGCTGGGTATCCCTCCAACTGCAAATGAATTAAAAGCATGGAAAGAGTAGAATGCGAAAGACAAAAAGGTGATGTACTGGCTATCTACAATCATTGATAATACTATGCTCTGTGTGGGAGTTTTCGCTCAACCGCCAAGTCCCATGGATTGCTTATTGCTTCAAGCGTTCCAAGCCGAGCACTAATGGCTACCTCTCACATAGCCGACGCGCCATCCATATCTACGGGTGTAGTGAGCTTACCTCCATGCTGATCAAGTTACCTCCTCCCTCGCACACTCTGGTAGCTCCACGATCCAAGTGCAAGCTTCAAGCAAGCTCCATCCTCAAGCTCCACGCTCCAAGCTCCATCGCCGCGAGCAAGAGAAGAGAAGAGAAGAGAAGAGAAGAAGAGAGGAGAAGATGGAGAGCTTCTCCTCCCCGGTCCCTCACCCTTACACACTCACTCCCTCACACTCTCACGCTCCCTCTCTCAAGCACAAGCTCAAGCAAGCAAGCAAGAAGAAGAAGAAGAAGAAGAAGAAGAAGAAGAAGAAGAAGAAGAAGAAGAAGAGGAGAGCCACTTTTGGCCACACACAAGAATGAGCTTCTCATTCACTTTTCAACTTTGTATACAAAACCCTAAATCCCTTTTGGGCGGTCATCCCCTTTTTTACGTGGCCGACCGTGGCCTAGGCCATTTTTCCCATTGTCCTTCTATCTTCTTAGCTTCCTTTCCACCGCCAATCTACATTTACAAATTACATGGGTGAGAGCCCGACGCTCCTTAAATTAAATCATGATGCGCTTGCGCTCTTTTACAAAAATATTGACTTGCACTTTTCCTTGTGCGCCTTTACCTTCCATTTCACTTTGCCTTGGCCTTTGTTTTCTGCTTTAGCTTTTCTAGATTTTCCACCTTGTTCGTCTACCGGTTAACATTACCCCCTGCCTAGACAAGTGCCAGTCCCATGGCACTCACCGTGGTAGGTAGCAAGCTTTGGCATGCACTGAAGACATGGGTGGAAGGGACATTAGTGGCTGCCATAGAGGAGTGTTGGTGGTGGTGTGGAGCCAGCTGCATTGGGTGCTCCATGTCAGCTATCGTAGGGGGACCTGCAAAATGCAAACCAAGGATTAGGCCCTGAGGCAGGATAAAACTATTCGCATGGAAGGGATTATACAGTGGGTTATCAAGCGCATATGACGAGGAGGGGAGAGGTGAGGCATGCAGTGTTTGTTGTAGAGGGATAGCCCCCATGATGACATTCGTTTTGCCTCCAGCCATTAGCAGATCTTGGCTTATGCTAAGTTGCGTGGACTGGTTGTCATGGAGTGGAACGGGGCTCATCCTTGGAAGGATAGACCGAAAAAGGAAAAAGGTGTATAGAAAGAGACGATACCCTGTCTACACCATCAGAGATGTTGGTCAGGGCTTCCTATGGCGGTAATGAGGGTTGCATGCCCTCCACCGGGAGGCGGGAATGGTCACACAACTTCTAAATGTGTGGTGAGAGGAGGACCTGAGGAGCTTGGCCTATCGAACCCAACCCTTCTCCCTGCACTTGACTATCATTGCTTGTGTGTATTGATCTTATCTATACAAGGTCACAAAAGTCATTTTTTATTTATATACATATTTACGAATCCATGTTACTTCACGAGGATAAAAACCAATTGTAGAACTCGGGATTGTACTGGAGTGTGGCACATGCATCCAGTACTCGTGGTAGCCTTCTTAATAACATCACGTATTTTGCAATGTCAAGTATTATGGTACCTTATCCGAGTCTACTTGCAACATGTAGCTCCTCCTCAGTGAGAACCTTATCAGCCAAAGAGTTCTCTTGGCTAGTTCCAGCTAAGTTCCTACCCTGAATGGCAGTCAACGCTCAAAAGGAAGTTGGTGCCACATAGGTTGGGTCTCTTTGAGACTGCCATTTGGCCAATCACTCTTCTGAGACTGTCATGATTTGGGCTCCTAGTTCGGCCATTGCAACATAGTTTTCAAACCAACGTTGTTCAAATTGACTTTGACCCTCTGATTTTTGCTTTAGTTGCTCTATCTCTAAGAGATTTGGTTGGTAGAGCACATCATTGAATGTTACAGTTAAGCATAGTTTGTCGACTTCCTCATCAGAGGTGAGTCGCATGCGTTCATGCAGGAGCTTGTCATAGTGCTCGTTAAGATGTTCTTGCTCTTCCCAAGATAAGGGAAATGGTAAGTATTCTTCAAGTTGCTCTTTAGGGAATGCGCCCATGTCTTCCGAGACATAAACACGTGCGAACACTTTGAGCTTAGCATCCAACTCAGTTAAGCATTCTACGACACTTCTATGTTCAACGAAGGCTTGCTCAGTTGCTATCTCATGCAAGGTTCTAGGGGTTTGCCTAGGATTTAGCATAACTGGGGGCTCAGGCCTAGATGAGCAAGATTGGTCAACGCTAGGATTTCTTATGCTCTTGGGGTTTCCATGTTTCTCCTGAGGCTTTGTTATTGGGTCATGATTCTCCTTGGATGTCACCCTGTTGTGACAACGTTGTATCCACTCTTGATTGGTCAATGCGAGTTCTGTTGTTGGTGGATTGAGTATTGCAAGCAACCGTAGATGGTAACGGCTGCTTTGATTTTTCAGAGCACACGGATGTGTCTAAGGTTTCACCGATATTAGGAGAGACATCAATGGGTTCATTGGTGGATGGACTCGATGCTTTATTCCCCAACTCTCCAGTGCTCTTGGTCTCAATGCTCTTGGGGTTCACAACCACCTGTAGCTGCTATTGTTTTCATTGTTTTCTCCTCTTTTTCTTGGTTGGTGAGGGTGCATAACTTAATGACTCAGAACCTTGAACTAGGACATCCGTTGATGTGCTTGGTTGGGCCTCAGCTTTCCCCTTCTCTGGTGTGTCCTCATGGGACGTAGCTGCACCTTGCTGGACAGCCTTGCTAGGTTGATTGGTCAGATGAGCCATCTTATCGGCCACGTCTTTGAGAGTTTTCTCCTCAAGCCTAGGCTTTAGGTGCTTTGGAAGTGCTGGAATTTTCAAGGATGCTGGTTGCGGCACCTCCTCCCCAGGTGAACTGCTAAGGACACATTCCGCAAGGGGCATTTTCACAACCAAGGGCTGTGACTGCTGTGATCCCTGATTAGAAGTAGTAGCGGCTAGTCCAGTGGGCTAGCTACCCTTGGTGGATTGCGGTGTCAAGTCCCTAGGGCGATCAGAAGTGGTCGTGCCTTTTGTTGCCCTTTGAGCATTCACCTGTGTAGATCGAGCATGAGTTGATCTAGTCACATTAGGTTGCACAGGCATATCCTTGGGCCGAGAGCTACAGATGGTGTCATGTCCCACCTCTTGGACATTTGGAGCTTAGATGGAGATAGAGATTGGGATTGAGTAGTCGCCCTTGATGACTGCTGTTGTGCTTCATGTGTTTGTTTAGAAAAATAGGTTGTAGGAGATCTAGGACTCTTAGGTGGACTTGGCACTGCTGAATGGTTTACTCGAGGCTATTAGGCAATTGTGCCATTTGCTTTGTTGAGCAATCAACCTTCTCACGAGCAGTATTGTGCCTCTGGTGCTCATTATCCTCTTGGGAAGTCAAAAGCTCCTTGAGCACTAGTGGTCTTTGTGCACGCTCAATTGTTACATATGACATATGCTTATTAAGCATGCTAGGCTGAGGATCTACTCTCCGATTGGCCCCGTTTGGTTTCTTGATTTCAACCGTGAGGGGCTCGGTCACTCCAATGCTTTTGATTCGAAACTTGGTTTTTCGTCTAGATCTCCTCCTATGCTTCTTTGCTCTTGATATGATCTGGCCTTTAATCGACAAAGGAGGCTTAGCAGGGCATTTTGGCACACTTGAGCACGTAGCAACGCTTTCGATATCTATCACGGCGTTGTGTTGACCCTCCATCAATGCCTTCGTCTATAAGGCTTGGGCTTCTTTTGGGGTCTTCTATGATATTCGTAAGTCCAAAGCCTGTCCTTGGCATTGTCTCTTGATCTTCTTGTTTTAGGCATGGCCTCACTCGCTGGTTCTCGTTGTTTGACCTCTGCTTGTATCAACTCTTCCAACAAGTCCTTGCTCTCGTCAGCAGGCTTGGCTGTTATGTCAGCACCTTCCTTGCCTTTCCCTCGAGATTTGATGAGGTCACCCTTGCTAAAGATTATGACTATCCTCACACCCGATAGTGTCAGGTGTATCCTCTGTGCTACATAGTCGGTCTCACACTTGGTCGCCCGTTTGAAGGGTCTTCCCAGGAGGGTTTCCTTCCCGTAATTAGCACTATTTGGAGGAACATGAAATAAGATAGGCAAGCTTTCAGTTTCAATTGTCACAAGGATTTTGCACTTCTCTATGAGTGCCCGTGGGTGTCCTTCGTAAGGGCCAAGAGTTGCATTAGTGAATGTGAGCTCTGGTTGGCCTAGTAGGATCCATTCCTCATAGGTCAAGATATTAAAATCTACCCCTTTATCAATCAGAGCATTGATAGTGTGCTCTCTTTTCGCGGTGAGTTTGACCCTAAGATAAGCAGGTGGTACTATGTCTTCATCTTCCGGGTCTTGGCTTGTAAATTTAAGCCTTCTGACAAATGCCCTTGAGTCCCCAACTGCACGACCAGATGTGGATTCTCCACTGATGTTTTACATTGCCTATGTAGTGCTATTCAAGGTGCATCTATCGTTAGGGCTGTCATATCTAGTCATCCTTGCTGTTGTAGTTTGATGTTGTTGCTTTTCGCTTTGACCAGATATAGTCCGAATGCAACACGCATGTGTTTTTGTAGTGTGGCCTTTTTATCCTTTTTGGCTAGATTGGCCCATTGAGGTTCTAGGGTCTCTATTTGTCTCTGTTCGGGTATGGGCTTTTGGTTGCTCTTTTGCAAGTGATAATCCATGCTCCTGTAGAGCCATTACTACACTAGGGTCCAATTTGGAGGACCTGTCACGACGCACGTTTTCTCTCCAACCTACTCGGGGGAGGTGCAGAGAGGGCGGAGTCCCCTCTGTCATAGGGCCATTACGATAAACGCCATGCGCAATTTGGAGGACTGTTTATAGCCAAATTTTGAACTACTTGCTCTAAGTTTCAACCTAGTGATCGATCTATGATATGGTCTTGGCTCTATATGGTCACTCGATCAGTTTCAAGGTCTACATGTTAAAATTTGAAAAAAAATCAAAATTCGGCCCAACGGGTCTAAATTGCAGGGGCCGAGTGTCCGATTCAGATCATCCGAGGGCCGAGTAGAAAGGGCTAAATGTAACTGGTCCAAATGTCGAATTTGGCCAATCCGAGTCTGGTTGTCCGAGGGCCAAGTAAGGTGGGCCGAGTCTAGTGGGCTAAGGCTGAATTTCAAAGTTGGTCCGAATACTCAATTCGGACGGGCCGAGCGGTGGGTATTTGAGTCGCATGGGCCAAGTCGAGTGGTCCGAGTAGTAGTGGGCCGAGGGCCGAATGGCCGAGCGGTCCGAGGGTCGATTCTGGGACTCGGCCCAAAATCGCCGTCACTTGGACACACCGAGTGCAGCACATTTTTTCATTGGACTTCACGAAATTCATCACGCCGAGCGTTGGAGGCCTTCCCCCTAGTCAAGCAGCTCCAGATCCAACCTACTCATGTAGGGGAAGGTGTAGAATTACTTGGGCTGGTCAAATAACTTCCGGATGGCCAGATCGAAGCGGATCTATGCGACGAAGCTTTCTCCCTCTCTCCTGCTCTCTTGAAACCCTGCAATGCATAATGTGGCCTTTCTTGCCACTCCTGGCCCCTTATCACCCTATCCAAGCATGTACCCACCTTAGTCTTGCCTCCCTTACTAACATTTAACCCAAATTTTCATTTTTAGCCCTTCTTTTCCCAGTTTCAGCCTGTTATACAACAACATAAAACCCCGCAATTTGCTTCAATGTTTTGCTCCTATCCTTCCTAAATGCAAGAAAAAATCATAAGGAAAATACCTATACTACTCCATCATACTTTCCCAAGTCCAAAACAACAAAAACCTACTGGCTAAGGAGATCGAATACCTCTTCAAACTCCCTCGCTTCCTACCTATCTAGCTCAAGCACCGGTTCGGGAAAAACCCTACTCCAATGCTTGATTCAAAGCGCGCAAGTGCTCAAGGCTTGAATCCGTTGGTCCTGGTAACGGAACCAAAATGTGGGAGCTTTCGCTCAA
The DNA here is from genome assembly GCF_053477565.2 of Lygodium microphyllum. Taxonomy (NCBI): domain Eukaryota; kingdom Viridiplantae; phylum Streptophyta; class Polypodiopsida; order Schizaeales; family Lygodiaceae; genus Lygodium; species Lygodium microphyllum. The sequence continues at coordinate 119,788,526 of NC_141150.1, read as the reverse complement.
CCGCCAAGACCCACGGACTGCTTATTGCTTCAAGCGTTCCAAGCCGAGCACTAATGGCTACCTTTCACATAGTCGACGCGCCATTCATATCTATGGGTGTAGTGAGCTTACCTCCATGCCGATCGAGTTACCTCCTCTCTTGCGCACTCCGGTAGCTCCACGATCCAAGTGCAAGCTTCAAGCAAGCTCCATCCTCAAGCTCCATGCTCCAAGCTCCATCGCCGGGAGCAAGAGAAGAGAAGAGAAGAGAAGAGAAGAAGAGAGGAGAAGATGGAGAGCTTCTCCTCCCCGGTCCCTCACCCTCACACACTCACTCCCTCACACTCTCACACTCCCTCTCTCAAGCACAAGCTCAAGCAAGCAAGAACAAGAAGAAGAAGAAGAGGAGGAGGAGGAGGAGAGCCACTTTTGACCACACACAAGAATGAGCTTCTCGTTCACTTTTCAACTTTATATACAAAACCCTAAATCCCTTTTGGATGGTCATCCCCTTATCCCCTTTTTTACGTGGCCGGCCGTGGTCTAGGCCCTTTTTCCCATTATCCTTCTATCTTCCTAGCTTCCTTTCCACCGCCCGTCTACATTTATAAATTGCACGGGTGAGAGCCCGGCACTCCTTAAATTAAATCATGATGCGCTTGTGCTCTTTTACAAAAGTATTGACTTGCACTTTTCCTTGTGCACCTTTGTCTTCTGTTTCACTTTGCCTTGGCCTTTGTCTTCTGCTTTAGCTTTTCCAAATTTTCCACCTTGTTCATCTGCCGGTTAACACTGGGACATATCAAGAATGGAGAAACTTCACATGCAACTTGAATAATTTTTGAGAGCATGTTTTCAATAAATACAAAGCCAGGAAAGATTCAACTCAAGCAAGAATTGAATGCCTTGATAAAAGGGAAAATGTATGGCAAATGCTTTAGCAGCGATTGATGCAATGCCGGATGATGATGATTTGGTTTCATCCACTCTCAGTGGCCTTAACAATGAGAAGGCATGGAAATCATTTGTTACTTCAGTATATGTACGGAAGCCATTTCCAAATTTTGATGAACTGATCTCCCTCGTGATTACTGAAGAGATCAATATGCAAGGTGATTCGTTTGAAAGAAATGATGAACAGGTCCAAGCATTTTACTCGAGTTCAGGAAGGAGATGTGGTAGATCCTCTTCGAGAGGCCGTGGTATGGGATATGCTGGTGATAGCCAGCAAAACAAGTTCAATCAATAGTTTGGTGAAATGTAGGTTTCTGGAGGCAGAGGAAACTTTAGAGGCAGGGGGAGCTCTAGAGGAAGAGGTTGATGGCAAAATAGAGGTTTTGGAAATTCTGCTATTGTTTGTCATTATTATGGCAAAACAGGCCATATTGCAGCCCATTTCTATGCAAAGAAGGATGATATTCGCAGTGGTAAATTGCAGCAAGGAAATTATGCATCATCTTCATGACAAAATGAAGACAAAAATGAGCGTCTTTTTATTATGCAACATATGATGAATGCAGTTACAGGAAAGGGGATACATGATGATGTATGGTATGTCGATTCAGGTGCATCTAATCATATGACCAGTCATGTTGAATGGTTTGGCGAGATGCAGGACTTACAAAACCCAAGTTATATGCAGAGGGGTGACGATTCATGTCACCCAATTTCACACATTGGAAAGGTTCCCTTGTCCTTGTATGATGGCCAAACAAAGAGTCTAACAAATGTATTACATGTGTCATCAATTACAAAGAAACTAGTATTTGTTGGCCAAATGGTAGAGCAGGGGTTGCAGGTCCGATTCAATGCAAAAGCTTGTTCTGTAGAAGACTCTAATGATAAGTGTAGGTTGGTCGCAAAAGGAAGTAGAGTTGGCTGAATGTTCACTTTAGATGCTAGAATTCCTGCAATGGATGTTGCTATGTATGCTAAAGGAAAAGGAGTAGTTGCAGATATTCAAATATGGCATAAACGTATTGGACATGCAAATGTGCAAAGGCTGAAATTAATGCAGTTCAGAGGATTGTTTACAGGGTTGCCTTCTTTTAGAGTTGCAGAATTGCATAAAGTCTATGAAGTATGCCAGTTTGGTAAGCAGGCGAGACAACCCTTCTCGCATGATAGAGAAGTGAGCAAAAATATACTTGATGTAGTACATACAGATGTTTGGGGGCCTACACATAATGTATCTCTTGGTGATAGCAAATACTTTGTCACATTTATCGATGACTGTTCAAGGAAGTTATGGGTATACTTCATGAAGGAAAAAAGTGATGTGTGTGAGCACTTCAAATATTTTAAGGCAGCTGTTGAAACAAGGTAAGCATGTACCCAAAGAGCATATAACTATCAAAGCACTGACCACTTTCAAGCATAGACTGATGTCAATAAGTGCGAGTTCAAATAAGCTTAAGCTTCCAAAAGCATCCGGATCCAATGACAAGCTCGAAGTCATCCCTCGATGATCAATACATCATAGCATAACCCAAGACATACACCTGGAACCAATAGGCATATGTCAAAGCATGAAAGATAGCTTCAGTCCAAGAGTATTCAGCATGCTTTTACCGTTATAGACTGAGTATTTCCAGCCCCACAATTAGGCCAAAATTATAGCATGATATGTAGCTTCAATCCCTCAATCAATCAGGATGCAATAGACATCAAACCGGTTATGTAGTCATGCCCAAACAAGCATAGGCATAAACTATGAATATAGCACTAGTATCAAATGTTTGTGGACTATTTATAACAGTCCTAAAACACTATTTTTAGCCACCAACTAGTGCCTAATCTCAGAGGATCAATGCCAAGTATCAATACATGTACAAGAAGCCTGAAATGGAGCCCGAACAAGTGCTTGATGCCAAGCTGGAGCTAGAGTTGAAGTGGCTAACTGTGTGGCTATCCAAAAAATAGGCACAAATTTGCATGGGGTTGTTGCTGGTCCTGCTGGTCCATGTGGTAGATCTGGAGTGGTTGGAGGACTCAAACATGAGCCAAAGGGGCTTGGGAGTAAGCCTCTAGCAGCCCACAACCGGTGGCAAAGAGATATGAAGGTTGGAAGCTTCAATGGTGGCTGCCCTATTTGCTTGGACCTTTGGACTGAAATAAATCTCAAAAATAATGAAGCAATACCTCAATGTCAATGCCCTGATGGTGCCTCAATAGACCGGGAAGAAACTCGGGAAGCCGAGGAGTGAAGGGAGCTCAAGAGAATGAGCTATGGCTGCTGGGAAGGAGACCCAATGCAAGTGGGGAGTCTATGGGAAGCTGAGATTGCCACGATCCAAGCTCAAGAGTTGGGAAGCCATGCTCTAATACTAGTTAAAAGGTGAGAAGGATCGAAGCTTGCACTCAAGAGCTATGGCGGGAGAGCAAGAGCAAGAAAGAGAGAGACAAGAAATGGGAACTCCAACAGTCATAATGTGTGACTGAACTACATGAACAGGCCTATCTTGGATCTCAAAAGCTCCAGTTCGTGTAAACTTCAAAGCACATAAAGGAAGTAGGACTAGTTTACTAGAACAGTCTCAAATCTCTAATATTATGTTTAGATGATTTAATTCCCACTTTAGATGGATCCAAATATATATTGTGACTTATTTTGAAGAGAATAAGTCATCCAAGATGAAAGATGGAGAAAAATGATGCGATTTATAAAAACTGATAAGAATAAAGTGACGGTGACAGGCGCCCGCCACCTGCAGTGTACAGTGGCGGTGACTATCAGTGTAGTAATACACGGGCGGTTAGGCAGAGGCGCTTTTACCCCCAACAGTTCAAGCCTTACGTCAATGGAAACGCTATCTGATGGGATCCCAATTTACGATTAAAACTGACTAGCAAGGTATTAAACATCTCCTTAGTCAACCATAAATTTTTGATAGCCATATTAAATGGACTTCTTTCATTCAAAGTTTTCATCCACTTATCCAATATCAGCCAAGAAGAGAGAATGTTGTTGCCGAACAGAACACAGCTTTTGCCTATGTACAGAGTACTAACCGATTGAGGGTGGATCTCTTGGCTTACCTTTCCAAAAATAATCCATTTGATTCCACCTTTTTTGATGCCTATCAGAGAAGATCTATCTTAGGTCCCTTTGTTCCTACCCTACTGTATTACCAACAAATGGCTCACCGTTATGATACATATATTTCCCTCTATCAAACCAATTCCACAGCAATCTTACCCCTTCTTTTCCAACCTCAATCTTTTCCTCAAATTCCCATATTTACATACTGCTCTTTTATCGAAGATAGAGTATTTTTCCCTTCTCCACCATGTCCTTCTCCATCCATTCATGTACCTTTTACCTTTCCTATTTATCAATTAACACCCTTCCTAAGTGATTCCCTAAAATTTTCAGCCACTCCTTCTTTAAACTATTCCTTCTTTTATGATTTTGCCTACCCATCTCTTCATCCACTTTTACTTATTCCACTTCCATCTCTTGCCACTTCTATCTCTCAACCCCCTCAGTTGGTTAGTGAATATGACGGGTTTGATTAGCAGATTCCTAGAAGAAGGGGATGGAGCTCAAATGATTCTCTTACAGGACCTTAGATAAACTGGCCAATTATTCAAGGAGATTGGACCACTGCCAGTCAAGCATACCAGAACTATATTCATTTTGCTCACCAATATTCACAGTCTCTGGATCCTTCGATGAGATTGACAGCTCATTTTGCGTGGTATCTAGCATACATGCATAGGCATTCCCATAATGATTAAAAGGCTATTCCAAAACTTTGTATGAATGTCAATGTGAACATTGACTCCCACCAGTTGGATGTCCTATATTTTCATGCCCTATGTCTCCCTAGCAGATACCTTGTCTTGCTAGAAAGGATGTGCTGCTTGTAGTTTTTTCAAAATCCTCCGAAGACATTTGTAGATGAATCTTTCTCCATGGATTGCTTCTGAAACCACCAAGCTTTTAAAAGGGATCATCTTCATTGATGCCTTTGCAATGTATCTTGGCAGATTCTTAATATATGCGATTCATAGATTTTTTCCTTCTATGTAGCTATAAGTTCTACAATGATCGTTACTTCTCCTTGTCTAAACTATAATGATTGACAATTCAGAGCTAACTCTTATAAATCTTACATTGATGCAACGAAATCAGGGCTTTAATAATTTTGATGAAGATGCGTTCAAATTTTGGCAAAGGACTCCATGCATGAGCGAATACCATGAGTCCAATATTAAATTAATCCTTCCTTTAGCATTAACTCGTCTCAAAATGACGTATCATCTCATGCAATTTACACGTTCATAAAATTTCTTTTCATGCATTGCGACTATTTTGGACAACATTCAATGGGTGTCTAGGATTATCTCATGCACGAGTCATGATTAGGAAGTTATTACCTAAGTGCATTATGCGCTGTTCTTTTTCACGAGGCAATCTAGGATGCATTTAGACAAATCTATCTTTTTAACCTATGCAATATGCGTTCAAGATTGCAACTTAGAAGTGCAAGCAATTTCAAATGCATGACATGCACTAACTTCGTAAACGAATGAATAAATGCATTTAAATTTCCTAAAAACCATCATGCTTAATGCATCCCTTTCATGCGAGAATACAATTGGAACCTGGATATTAAGATTCGGAGCATGGTCCACGCGTGTACTCAGGTTGGAAGCTCCCACGTGTGCGCCTTGCATCTTTTGTTGGGGAGCCATTAAATCTCGGTTCAACAACTTCCTCTTGGCTTACTTGTCAAGATTGTGGGAGAGAAGGAAGGAGTCTCACTTGTAGCTTCCTTGCTTGCACAATGGGGGAATACACACAAGGGTGGAGGCTGAAAAACAATTTTCCTCTTCTTAGTTGTGTAAGCCAAAAGAACTCACATACAAAAGAAATAGAAGAACCCTATATATGGGTCTCAAACCAAACTCAACTAACTAAGGTGGAATACTAACTGAGCCACGAACTAGAGTAGATAAGGATAGCTGTCATCTAGCTATTATTCATGAGCGGTGTACCAACCGTATCTGCAACTAACAAGTCGGTGACATAAATGCACAACGGTCACCTTGGCATATCACGAGTGGAGCTCGATATCTCAACACTCCCCCTCGAGCTCAATCCCAATTCCTGCACACCAAGCAAGTCTCTGAACTTGCGCAGCTTCTCTACGCCCAATGCCTTCGTGAATATGTCAGCTACCTAATCCTCTGTGCTGACATAAACTAGATCAATAAGACCTAGTAAAACCCTCTCCCACACATAGTGATAATGCACCTCAATGTGCTTTGTTCTAGCATGATAGACTGGGTTATTTGCCAAGTGTATACTACTCATGTTGTCACAATAAATGACAACTGGCCCATCTGTAGACTAATGCATATCATAAAGTAGCTTATGCAACCAAGCTACCTCACATGCAGCCATTGTTGCACCCCTGTACTCAGCCTCTGTGCTCAACAAGGCAACTGTAGTCTGTTTCTTGTTGCTCCAAGTGACTGCAGCACTCCCAAAAGAGAAAACATATCCACTGGTAGATCGTCTATCAGAAATACTACCAGCCCAATCAGCATCAGTGTATCCATGCAACTGTATCTGAATCCCAGTCTCATAAAATAGTCCATACTGCAATGTGGACTTCACATACCTGAGTATACGTCTAGCCGCATCCAAATGCGGTTTCCTTGGAGCCTGCATAAACTGACTTACCAATCCAACAGCATAGCTCAAATCTGGCCTGGTAATACTCATATAAATCAAACTTCCTACTATGCATCTGTACATAGTAGGGTCTTCGAGAAGCTCACCTGCATCTGCGCTCAGCTTCACATTCTGCTCCAAAGGAACTGAAATAGGCTTACAGCCTGTCATCCCATATTTGGACAGCATGTCCAATCCATACTGCCTCTGCAAGAGCTTATCCCACTTGGTGATCTAATCACCTCAATGCCCAAGAAATAACGCAGCTCTCCCAAATCCTTCATCTCAAACTTCTGCTTCAATAGCATTTTCACATGAAGGATATCTTCATCACTGTCACCTGTCATAATCAAATCATCAACATAAATGACAAGTAGCATAATATATTTCTCTGTTTTTCTCACATAAAGTGAGAAATCTGCCTTGAAAATCTGAAAACCAATAGTGATAAGATACTGTCCTATCTTGTTAGACCATGCTCTAGGTGCTTGCTTCAAGCCATACAATGCTTTCTTCAACCTGCAAACAAACTCAGGATGAACAGCATGCACATAACCTGGTGGCTGCTCCATATATACCTCTTCTTGCAAATCACCATGCAAGAAGGCATTCTTTATATCCATCTGATGTAAAGACCATTCCTTTGATGCAGCCATAGCAATGACTGCTCTTACGGTTGCCATCCTTGCAACCGGACTGAATGTTTCTTCATAATCAATGCCATATGTTTGTGCATACCCCTTGACTACTAATCTTGCCTTGTATCTATTCACAGAACCATCTGCATTGTGTTTCACCTTATAAACCCACTTACAACCAATTGCATTCTTATCTTTAGGCAAAGGTACCAATTTCCATGTAGCATTTGCTTCCAAGGCATCCATTTCTTCATCCATGGCTTTCTCCCATTTTTCTTTTCCCATGGCTTGCTCAAAGGAAGTGGGTTCTGGTTCCTGTATCACTTTGACCATATATGCATAGTGAATGGTTGTAAATCCATCATATTTCAGCCTATCCACAGGATACCTAGCTCTGGTAGACTTGCGCAAAGTAGGTTCACTCCCAGATGCTCTCAAAACATCCCTAGTCTTCCTTACTCCAGGTGTAACAATAGAAGGAATACCCAACTCATCATCAATGCTCTGTTCTGAGCCACTAGATTCACCATCCACATAAGAGTGACCTGCATTCACATAAAACATGGGCTGATCTACCTTCTCTTTTCCTTTTCGTGATACTTGCATACCACTATTTGCACTGCCTTGAGAAGATTCTCCTGATCTCAATCTGCCTGTCCATGGCGAAGAATGTGAACCACTGCTAGAGGACGCTCCAGGTCCACTAATATCTTGTGACTACTGCTGAGAATTCTGTGCAACATTACCACTTTGTGCATCTACATTATCAATCACATTTACTGGTTTATACAAGCTACTCATCTCATCAAAAACAACATCTCTGCTCATTGTAAACTTACGAGTAGAAGGGTTATAGCATCCTACCTGCAGAGAATAACCAATAAAGATGCACTTCTCAGCTTTTGGATCCAACTTGGATGTCAACTCATCTGGCACATGAACATAGGCAATGCAGCCAAAAATTTTCAAATGAGAAATATCTGGTTTCCTACCAGTATACCTCTCCTCTGGAGTCATGCCATGTATTGCTGTAGTGAGAGTCCTATTCATTATGTAGACTGCTGTAGCAATTGCCTCAGCCCAATAAAAATATGGCAAGTATTTTTCGTTGAGCATGGCACGAGATACCTCTCCAATATGCCTGTTTTTTCTTTCTGCAATTCCATTTTGTTGTGGGGTATGACTGCATGAATATTACTGCTTTATGCCATGTTCCTGCAGGAACCTTGCAAACTCATTTGAGAGGTACTCTCCCCCTCCATCTAACCTTAGGCATTTTATCTGCAGGCGTGTTTCTTTTTCAACCATAGCTTTAAGAGTTTTGAAATGCCCAAAAACTTCACTTTTCTTTTTCATAAAATACACCCAAACTTTTCTGCTATAGTCATCAATAAAAGTGACAAAATAATGACAGCCTCCAAGAGATGCAGCTTTAGTAGTCCACACATCAGAGTGGATTAATTCCAATGGCTTCTTACTCTCTTGAACATGTCTAGGAAATGGTTTTCTTGCCTATTTTCCAAACTGACAGGCTTCACATACCTTATGCATTTCTGCAACCTTGAATTTAGGCAATCCTGCAACAATATTTTGGGCTTGCATTGATTTAAGTCGTTGTACATTAACATGACCAATGCGTTTATGCCAGATATCAATATCTGCAACTACACCGGTCCCATGTGCAAACATTGTTGCACTCAATTCAGGCATGTCTGCATCCAATGTAAACATTCTGCCCTTTTTCTTTCCTTTTGCTATCAAGCGACCTTTATTTTTCCTATCCTCAACAAAGCATCCATGAGGATTAAATTTGACCTGGAAGCCCTGCTCAACCATTTGACCAACAGAAACCAGATTCTTGGTGATATTTGGGACATGAAATACATCTGACAGGTATTTCTTTTTCCCATCCTGCATAGACAAAGGAATTTTTCCAATCTGCACAATAGGATGTGCAGTATCATCACCAGTCTCCACAAATCCTGGTTTTTCCATTTTCCTTGCATCCTCCATCCATTCTGCATGACCTGTCATGTGGTTTGATGCACCTGAGTCAACATACCATACATCGTTGCTTTCTTCTACACTTGTCACAGAATTGTTCATGTGCTGCACCATAAACAAATGCTCATTTTTGTCATCACCCTGTCTACTAGAAGATGCATAATTTCCTTGTTGCAATTTTCCATTCATGATGTCATTCTGCTTTTTATAGCAATCTTTAGCCATATGACCCATTTTACCACAGTAGTAGCATTCAACATTACTGTTTGCATTTTGGCCTCTTTGCCATCCACCATGACCTCTTTGGCTTCCCCTGCCTCTAGAGTTACCACGTCCTCCTCCATAGGACTGGTTTTCTTGAGTTTGCTACATATTCTGATTTCTACCTCGGCCTCCAGATCGACCTCCTCTACCTCTGCCTCTACCTCTTCTAGCATTTGAGTAGAAGATAGCTTCTTTTGAAGTTCCTCCTGACGAAGATGTACTACCATTTCTCTGCTCCTCAGAAATTAGAAGAGCAATCAACTCCTCAAAATCAGGAAATCTTTCACGGACGGAAATGGATGTTCGGAACTGTGCATAATCCTTTCCTAGACCATTCAAGGTCACAGAAACTAAATCATCATCTTCCACTGGCGACCCAATGGAAGCAAGTGCATCTGCAATCTTCTTCACCTTCATGTGGTAGTCATTGATGCTCATACTTTCTCTTTGCACATTATGCAACTCTTGCTTGAGCTGCATTTTTTTGGCTTGCGTATTTGTGCTATACATTTTTGACAAAGTATCCCATGCCTCCTTTGGCGTACTTGCATCCTGAATATGCACAATCATAGAGTCTGAAATATTGATAGACAACCAGTACATAACTTTCTTGGCTCTCTCATGCCATGCTTTAAATGCTTGCATTTGCTGTTGATTGGGAACATCAGGAAGAATTGGTTCTTCTTCATTTCCTGCAACAAATTCCCAATATCCTTTTCCCATAAGGAAATTCGTCATTCTAAACTTCCATGCTTGGAAGTTGTTCTTATCAAGATTTTCAGTGACAATCTGTGAGAGAGAATCAGACGCCATTACAAAACACTGCAAAAAGTTCTGTCACTGCAAAGAACACAGCTTCAGCCTCACAAGGGCTAATCTGCAAAACTGACGAAAGTGGTATTTGACCACACAGTCACTTCCTAGTGACGATTTAGGATAAACAGGAGCCAAGGATGATTCTGTAACTCCCAATGTCTCTGCACACAAGTATACGATGCAATTTCTGTGGTAACTTTTCATCGACCTGTAGAACAATGGTCGCACAGCATAAAAAAGGGCATTTTCTTGAGTGCGTGCAGAAAACTTCCGCCTCCAAAACAGGCCCTGAAATAGCCTCAAATAAAAAAAACAGGGTCACCGAGGGTTAAAGCCCTCACCCGCAGCATATACTGCCCTCTTGCTTCACCGCGAAGGGCGTCTCAACCTGAGACAATGCACTCTTGCACTTTCCGGCTGTGCTACCCTGCAGAGACTTGCTCCCAAACAGAAAAATGAAAGCAACACTAGTCCTCTTACCAGAACGCTGCGAGCTTGGCTTGCTTTCTTGAGCTCCTTACCACGAACAAGGCTCTGATACCATGTCAAGATTGTGGGAGAGAAGGAAGGAGTCTCACTTGTAGCTTCCTTGCTTGCACAATGGGGGAATACACACAAGGGTGGAGGCTGAAAAACAGTTTTTCTCTTCTTAGTTGTGTAAGCCAAAAGAACTCATATACAAAAGAAATAGAAGAACCCTATATATGGGTCTCAAACCAAACTCAACTAACTAAGGTGGAATACTAACTGAGCCACGAACTAGAGTAGATAAGGATAGCTGTCATCTTGCTATTATTCATGAGCGGTGTACCAACCGCATCTGCAACTAACAAGTCGGTGACATAAATGCACAACGGTCACCTTGGCATATCACGAGTGGAGCTCGATATCTCAACAACTTTCGCATATCGAATCCTCTTTGCCTGGGATCTTCTCTTCTGTGCGGGACAAGGCCCTTGTAGATACGGTTTCAGGAAACTCTAGATGGTGTGGATGAATAAGGCTTATGGAAGCCTTGTTTAGAAGCTTCTAAACCAGCTTCCAAGCTTCTGTTCCACAGAATGACATGGAGAGAGAAAGAAATGATGGAGGAGATGATGATGAGGATAATGATTATGATGATGACAATGATGATGGTGGAGGTGGCGTGGCAGCAGTGGCTTGGCGGCAGCTTCTCTGGCGGGTAGCACAGCGCAGTCTCCACCATCATCATCGTCATCATCATAATCATTATCCTCATCATCATCTCCTCCATCATTTCTTTCTCTCTTCACGTCATTCTGTGGAACAGAAGCTTGGAAGCTTCTTTAGAAGCTTCTAAACAAGGCTTTCATAAGCCTTATTCATCCACACCATCTCAGGTTTCCTAAAACCATATTTGCAAGGGCCGTGTCCCATGCAGAAGAGAAGATCCCGGGCAGAGAGGATTCGATATGCAAAAGTAAGCCAAGAGGAAGTTGCTGAACCAAGATTTAATGGCTCCCAAACAAAAGACGCGAGGCACACACACAGGAGCTTCCAACCCGAGTACATGCATGGACAACGCTCCGAATCTTAATACCTAGGTTTCAATTGTATTCTTGCATGAAAGGGATGCGTTAAGCATGATGGTTTTTAGGAAAATTTAAATGCATTTATTCAAACTTCTGTTCCACAGAATGACATTGAGAGAGAAACAAATGATGGAGGAGATGATGATGAGGATAATGATTATGATGATGACGATGATGATGATGGAGGTGGCGTGGCAGCAGCGGCCTGGCGGCAGCGCTTCGTGGCAGACTTGGGAGGACCTAGATCGCAAACCCCATGACATTCCATGGGAGTGCCGGGTGGTGCTTTTTGGACTCTCTTCCTGATGGGCTGCTAAGATGTGTCCCACAAGTGGACAGGGGGACACGTTACACTTCTACTAGCTTTGGGGCCATATTGGACTTAGTAGCAGTTGTGAGAGCAATCCTTAGGCCACGTCATCTTATCAATATGCTTTTTAATTTCTTTTGCCAGTCGAGGAACATCATCAACAACTATCAAAATGTTACGATTGGTTTAAAGGTGTTTAGGTCTTTGACCAAGTCATACTCTTTGATAGGATCCATAGGCTTCTCTAGCCGGCTAGGGAATGGGGCAGTACGTACTTTCATCTTTCCTCTTTCTTATAGAAGCAACAACATCTGAACTTCTTCTATTATTGGATGTACTTTTGCATCACCTATCTCTTGGACATCTGGTCCTATCTCATGGACTATCTTCGTGTTTCTGTGGTACTACAGTGCTCTATACTATACTATTGTGTTCCGATTGTTCTATTTCTCTGTTGATGAACATCATAATTTTGGTAGAGAGAACATTCTCCTTTGGAATTGTTGGTTCTCTTGTCTTGGCACACATTATTATGGAAACTTCCAATTCTACCAAGTTAGAGGCACGTTCTTGGGCCTTGGTCGCGGACTTCCAGCAACATTGGCCTTCACAAGTAATGGATTGGCATGGTCTTTTGTAGTGTGGCCTTCTCCCTTACATTGACTGCATAAGGGCTTGTAGTCTATGGACCTTCTAGGGTTTGGACAATATGGTGAGATATGTCCCTTTTCTCTGTATCTATAACACTCCACTTTTGATCTTTGGCCATCGCTAGACTATCTTCCTATGTAACTTTGGGGCAGGGAATCTCCTTGGGTCAAAATTAGGACCAAACTCTCTATCTTGGGTTGTCATCTTGGATTCTAGCAGATTGAATTTTGCTTCTTCATCTTTCTTCCTTCTTTCATACATCTCTTTAAAGAATAGATGTCCTCTATGTGGTTCTTTCTTAGGCAGTAGTATGAACAAAAGGCTCCAGGGATAGTTGGTTTTTGGGTACATTCAATGGCTAAATGTCCCACCTGATGGCATTTTCCACAAAATGTCTTCAATCACATCACATCTCTTCCACCTCTTGTAGTACTAGATATACTAGAGAAGCATTCACCTTCAGTGTCTACAGCTGTTCTGCAATCACATCCATCAACTCTTTCTTGATGCTTGCAACTAAATTGGACAAATAGTCATTCAAAATTTCTCCACCTAGAGTAATCATAGTAGGGTTTTGGAAAGTCTCTATAATCACTACATAGGCTAGTTGAGTTGCTCAAGAGGGTCCTTTGTTCTGATTCTAATTCAAAGCTCCTGTTGAGACTGTTCCAGTTGGTAGCGTTCCACTATTGTTGTTGAGTTGCCGTTGGGAGAATTGTTTGAGGCCACTATTGTTCTAGTTGAACCATAATTTGAGGTACTATTATTTGTGGCCACTGTGGATTTGGTGCACTATACTACGACACTATTTGCATTTAAGCATAGGGATAGGGAACAATCCCTGGGATTGTATTTGGTGGGTATACCATTCCTAGCATGGGAGGAGGTAAGACTCCTCTTCCTGAAGTCATCGACAACCTTGCTTCAACTTCATCATACAGTCTTGCACCTTACATTGCAACTTGCAAGTTGAATAATCTTCTAAGCTTCACAAACTTAGAAACTTCTGGTTGTAGACCTCTGAGAAAAAATCCCTTTTAGATGCCTTCATCCAAGTGATGGTTGGTCCATCTCTTTAGTATGGATTCCATTGTAGAGACATATGCCTCCACTCATTCACCAGAGCACTAACTTAAGTTCATGAACTCCTCTCACATCCGCTCTTCAAAACCTTTACTCCTGAATTTGATGAGAAAGGCCACCTTCAAGTCGTTCCATGTGCCAAAAGTTCTTGCTGCTTGTCTTTCATACCATTGAAATGCTATGCCTTTGAAAATGGCAGGGAATATTGCCAACCAATGCTATGGTGTTCTAGCATTGTTGGCTACACATGCTACCATGAACTCAGTATATGAAGATCAAGGTCTTCATTGTACTCTCCCTTAAAGATTGGCAACGGGACTACATTTTCTCACCTGTCAACATTTCCAAGATAGATTTGGCTTGGAAGGGGACCTTGATTTGCCCTTTGGGACTTTTGTAAAGAGTGCCCCAAGGGTGTCAAAGGAGGCTTTTGCTACTAGCTTGTTCTCGGCTTTGATTTTTTCCTTCTCTCTTCTCACATACTTTAAGATTCATTCTAGTACTTGCCTCTTGATCACCTCATTCATCAAGGAGTTAGCTCCACCCAGTTTGTTTGTACTCAACAGAAGGGAATCAGAAGGGCTTCACTCTTTGGAGGATTCTCTTGCCAACATTTCTTCTACTTCTTTTCACATTCTCTGAATTTGTCTTTCATTCCACTGTAGAGGGGAAGATATTTGATTCTAAAGGTATCAACTTCATTCTTCTCAGGATTGCCATAGTGTCATTGTCTTCATAATACTAACTTCAGAGGGTTTCAATAGCATAGGTTATGAAGAACATTCTGTCTACTATCTTCCAGTGGTTTTCCAATTAGACAAACAGAAGGTTGTTAGTGCACCAAGCATCCCACATATCTTGATGTTGAGCACCCACGAATAAATTCCAACACTTTTCCTTCTTATTCTTGTGAACCTCTGACTGACCATACGACTCTTGAAGCTTCTTCACAATCTCCCACTTGATGATGTCTCAACATTCTTCAATGAAGGCCAAATCTCCCATGGATGGTCATTCTCTCTATTTTTGCTTTGCTCTTCAGTTTTGTGGGAAATAGTTAGCTATAGTGATACAACTTTCTGTAGCTTTAGAAGACAATGGAATCTGTCTGTCTCACAAAGAGCTCGCATCAGAATAATGACATGTTTTGAGGAATGCACTTCTTGTAAAAAGTAGCTTTAGCAAAATGAAGATCTCCAATTCTTCAACAGTTACAATCTTCCATTGCTTTTCTTTCTCTTAAACAATGACATTTCTTCCATTTTCAGTCTCTGTTGGTGCTTGTTTGATGGTAGCGTTCCTCGATTGCACACAAAAAACAGAGTCCCAAGAGGAACATCAAGAAAATGGGAAACTACTATAAGAAAATCTATCTTATCACATTAACATGTTCTTCATACTTTAATCAACTACAAGAAAAAAAAACATCAATCTTCACAAATCTTCATGCAACATCATATAGTGATTCTCCCACGGATTTATCACAACAAATCTTCAATATATTCTTCAAATCAAAGAACCAAAATAACACAAAGGAATGATCAACTTTGAATGGAATTCATCACATTGTATTCATCTTTTATCATCTTCATAGTCTTCATAGTCTTTCTCTCATGTAGATACAATATTTTTCATAGAAAATTGGCTATCTCGCATACTCTATCTCTCTCACATATGCTCTCTCTCAAAAGTACATTGGAATAACAAATAATAAATCTCAATAATCCTCTCTTGGTCATGGATACCCCTCCCAAGAGGTATGCCTAATCTGAAGAGTCACCAAAGCCACTATAATGTCCCTTGAGAGCTCATCAATATCACTATCACTTCAGACTTCACTTCAAGTCTTCATGAGCTATTTCTTCTACTTCTTCAAGCTATTTCAATCTTGCATTCTTACTCTCCCAAGATTATAAAACATTCCCCAAGCTAAACATCCATCCATCATAACACTTACAAAAGCAAATAGAGGCTTATAGATCAGATACATAAAGTCTATAGAACACTATAGAAGGTCAACAAAAGGCGTAAAAACCGTATAGCTCAAACCAAAACCACTTCAAATCATCAAAATTCTTCTAATATTCCAGGGCTACTCCTTGGATTCTTCTCTCCACCGGGTTGCAGGTCTTCTTGTGCAACTTGTTTGTTTTTCTCCTTTGGTGCGTTTGTTGCTCTTTGTGCCAAATTTGGCTATGGTTTCGAACTTCGTAAACTTTGGATATCAAAACCAAATAGACATATTACAAAATATATCAAAACATCATATCTCAACCAAAAATCATCATTATCTTCTCAAACCTTCTCAACCCATCCTCGCGCACTCCAAAACACTTCCAAGGAACATACCATAGGGATTGTTGCTCCATGCAATGATAATGGAATGCAAACAAAGTCTGGCTTACTTCACAAGTCAACGAACCTATGAAAGGGTTGACAAGGATCAGCAAAAGACTCAAACTTAGATCTTATAGAAACAACATCCACAAGATCCATTGTGGTGGCAATCACTTCTCATAAAAATGGCAAAGGCCTAAGGGAAGCTTTTGGTTAAATTATGGGTGGAGCTGTCATGATGCACCCATGTATTGAGCCCCACAAATACAACCTTCTCTTGACCTTGATGTAAATAATCTTTACTAAGCCAACCAACAAGGGATACCCTATGCAACAAGAGCACTAGGACCATGCTTAGTCCTTCATGCATCTATTGATCAAAGAGCCATGGTGCCTAGGTGTGGTATCAATCCATCAAGGATTCCAAGGCCACCTAGCCCAATAATGACACACCTACCAATATTTATTAAAGACCCATGGTGCCTAGGTGTGTTTTCAATCCATCAAGCATTCCAAGGCCACCTCACCCAATAATGACACAACTACCAAATGATGTTCTTGAATTTTAGTTCTCTATCAGTCTTATTGGAATTAAGGGCATGACTATGATCAATTTTTAGGACATCCATGGATGAGAAGTGCTAGACTACTAGATAAGTTGGGATGATTGACTAGTGATCATCATGGACATGTAGAGAAACTTTCCATATTTCAAATTATGCTCTTGTTGAAAAAGACTAACATAATTCACCATTATTTTAATTACAAGAATTGCACCAAGTATAAAGTGAAGTAGGTAGGGGATTTCTCAAGGGTCTCCAACTCAATATATTTGTTTGGTATATTTGAAAGATCACGAATCTAATAGATTGCCACCCAATTAGATCAAACAACCTATGTGACTTAGCAATAGGCCCATTGATTCAAGCTCATCAATTTGCCTTCATGGTACACTATGACATTAATAAAGTTGATTATCAATAGATGAAGAATTGGGCTAAGTTGAGTTTGGTAGATGAACATAATGTCCATAGATTATATTTAATGTTTTATATGATATTGGTACTGTAATGTCCCCATTACTTAGTTTATTTTAATGTGCGTATATGAAGTGTTGCACATCCACACATGGAAAAACTATAGAATCTTTACAGGATTTACAAGAAAGCAGGACTGGTTTACTAGAATAGTCTGAAATCTATAGTATCATGTTTAGTTGAATGAATTCTCACTTTAGATGGATCTAAACATATATGGTGACCTATTTTGAAGGGAATAAGTTGTCCAAAACAAAAGATAGAGAAAAATGATGTGATTTATGAAAATCATCATTTTTGCCTAATTTTGATTAATTTTCACAATTCTGTCCATGCTTGCTTGTTGACCAAATATATTCCAATCGTTTTGAGTACTCGGATGACTATATTCAGAGTTCATATGACAAAGTTATGATCCAAACAAGTTGCAGACAGACACAAGGTAGCAAAAACGAAAATAGTGAAAAAAGCATAAGCTTTAAAGCTAAACGCCTTAAGCTTTTATGAAAAAGCAAATAAAAAACACAAGTGAGAGGAATTGGAGAAAAACTATAAAAGGGAGGACAAAGAGGGGAGAAGGGCCATTAAAAAAATCACAAGTGTGTGTAAGGCTTGAGGTTGAGATTTTATCCCTCGCCTTTTTTGATTCTACCATTGAATTTTGGAGAGAAGGTTTGAGGATGTGCTTTAAGCCCCTCCCTTACATCGAAGTTCCAACATCGCAAGTTGCTATGGAGATTGAGCTTAAAGCTTCTCGCCTATTTTTGAAGATCGACAACAAATTTCCATACCTGTGGTGAGCTACTTCACGAACCCCCGCATGAATTCCGTGCGACATCTGGCTCCATACCAAGAAAGGGGGGACAAGATCAATCTTGACGAGGACGAGACATTGATTAAGAAGGACGAGATTCAATTCTGTGAGATGAAGAGACATCATTCCATTCAACCCAAGGAAGGGATACATAGAAGGTCTCTCATCCTCTTCTACTCTAATCCAAGAAGAGAAGACACAGAAGAAATTTATCCTATTCTATCAATCCGTTTAGAAGTCATACATCTACTCTCATCCCTATTCCATCTGTTGAGAATCAGCAATCACACTCAAACAGCCTCTTTGTATGGAGTCTCAGGGTCAAGGACATGAAGGCTAACTTATCCCATATGCACAATGGTGCCTATTGCAGTTTCCTACTTTCCTATAAAGCATTGTACTTGCTTCCTTTCTTAATGCAATGATAGTACTCTTTTCATTTCAGTAAAGTGTCAATGTCATTGTCCACATACACAAGATTGTGTTTATGAGTCCAAGTCTCAATCTTGGAACCTAATTCACTTGTGTAACAAACAGTGTCCATTCCATCATGAGTCTACACTTCTCCTTCCATCCTCCATAGCTTCCGGTTATGTCATGCTCTAGATCCCGCATTTGTAACATGGTATCAGAGCCCAGTTGGGCATGGCATTGCTTCTCCAGCCTCTCTTGATTCTTCTGAACCTCCATCCAGCTCAGTGTCAGTGTATGACTTCTTTTCTCAACTCTACTCTCATTGAAGCTTCCATGGCAGCCATAGCCAGCAGCACCCTGTCAGATTGAACTGCTTATATCTCACTCCACAGGTTAAATCTCTTGGAGCTTTCTTCTGGAAAAGTATTCCCCAACTCATAAAGCTTCCCTGTATCACATCAATCCAGGACATTGGACCATCTGGAGCTCAGCATTGTGAAAATCCCCAATCTCTGTTCTGTGTCTGCCATAGCCAGACAGGACCTACCTTGCTTGGAGCTTCCATAACTCTTCAACCAGGCCATTTCAGCCCACGATTTCTTCTGGAGAGTTGTTCCTCTGCTCAAGGCGCTTCATCTTGGCACAATAATCAATGACATTGATGCTCCCTGGCTCCAGCATTGCAGAAATTCGACCTCGCTGTCCAGATCTGCGCCGATTCTGTTCGCGGCACCTGCGCGCTGCATACTGACCACGATCTGCACAATCTCCATGGGGCTTTGGTAGCCCATGACATAAGCTTCCTAGATATGTAAAAATTTTTGAAAATGATGCACTGTAGCTCCTGCAATAAGTAAAAAACCAGGCCCCTGTCTCAGAAACCCTAATTCCACCATAGCCAAAAGCTTCAAAATCTTGACATTTTTCACTGTTCTCTCACTGAAGTTATCAACAGTGATTTTAATCAATGAGCAATACTCTCTGAAGTTCGTTAAAGTACTGTCACTCAGATCTGAAGACATCAGCATCAAATCAAGAAGGGGAAGATCACTTGGAGTAAAAAACTTTTGCAGATTTGGTATCCATTGACACTCAGTTAGTGCTTTTTAGCACTTGTGTCTCTCAATCAATTCTTCTGTTGCTCAAATCTAATAAAGTCTGAAGTTGATTTGCTACTGTTCCCGTAAATCTAACATGAGCAAAGACTCGCCAAATGCTCGATTCAAAGGAGTTGGATTCCACACTTGGCAAACCCGCATCAAGCTCATCCTGATGAAGAAGGGTCTCTGGGCCATCACAAATGGCAAAGAGAAGAAACCGCGGGACGCGGACCTTGCAACTACTTGGCAAAAGAATGATGACAGAGCCCAGGCCATTATCAAATTGGAGCTAGATGACAGTTATATCCATCACGTGGATAACTGTGAGACCTCACAGGATACATGGAAAAGACTTGACACCCTGTTCGGTGCACAATCTAAATCATCAAAGTATGGTCTCCTAATTGAATTCTTCAGGCTTGAAATGAAGTCCAGCACATCACTTGCCACACATCTTAATTACATGGAAGGACTCCTAACCCAACTTGCAGGAATCAACATTAAAATGGATGAAGATGTTTGCATCGGGGTTCTACTTAAGAGCTTGCCTCCTGAATATAATAACGTATCAACAACTTTAATCAACATGCCAAATCCTGAACTTGTTGATATCCAGGCATCACTGTTAGAAGAAGAAAAGAAGCTAAAAACTAAAGAAGAACCAAGTACCTCTAGAGATGAGCATGCATTATATGTTGGCAACAGGTACAAAGGCAAGAAAGATCAGCTCTTTTGTGACTTCTGCAAAAGGACCGGACACACCGAGAAGTTCTGCCACGCAAGAAAGAGATCCCAAAAGGCCTATCTAGTCGCAGTCAAAGAAGAAGAAGAAAATGAAGCAAAGGAAGAAGAAGATGAAGATCACCAGGATCGGAAGGACAAGACTCATCAGTCCTTGTACTCTCATAATTCTGATAGACAGTTTTAATAGCCTTATATTTTTCCTTGCCCTAATGCTTCCTGCCATAAGCTATGTAAACTCCTTATGTAACTTGGCATTACAGTCCCTGTGCACTTTGTGAGGCCCCTGTTATAGCCTCTGGATGTCCACCATGTTTATGGTACCCACACTTAGCTTTTTCTGCGACAGCCTCTGGTGTTTTGCCATGTCTGTGGTATACCTACACTTTGCAGGTGGTTCTTATTACAGCCTCTACACACTTTGTGCCTTTCCTAGTTGTGATTGAGGAGGGGTGTTGAGAATCAGCAATCACACTCAAACAGCCTCTTTGTATGGAGTCTCAGGGTCAAGGACATGTAGGCTAACTTATCCCATATGCACAATGGTGCCTACTGCAGTTTCCTACTTTCCTATAAAGCATTGTACTTGCTTCCTTTCTTAATGCAATGATAGTACTCTTTTCATTTCAGTAAAGTGTCAATGTCATTGTCCACATACACAAGATTGTGTTTATGAGTCCAAGTCTCAATCTTGGAACCTAATTCACTTGTGTAACAAACAGTGTCCATTCCATCATGAGTCTACACTTCTCCTTCCATCCTCCATAGCTTCCGGTTATGTCATGCTCTAGATCCCGCATTTGTAACACCATCTACCAAAGAGAGAGAAGTATTTCTCTCCAGGAGGCAAGAAGAACCATCCGCGAGGCCTACATCATTGAATCCCACAATAACCATCATCATTATTGAGAGTCTTACACCCTTGCCAATTGGTATTACTGTCGTGTTCTTCTTCTTCTACGAATCATATTTTTGTCATGGCTCGGAAGAAAAAGAATTCAAAAGCAGAAATCATGAATGACCCTACTAACGTGGAAGCAACAATTGGAGTTGCAAGCATGGGAGTCACTAACGGAGTCATGGGCGTGGATAACAACCCTTTACCAATTGCAATACCACATGTTAAAAAAAAATCCTATCCAAATTTAATAGAAATAAGATAAGTCTATCAAGAAATACTACAATCTTAGAGTATTCACTTGGTAAATTATTAGAACATCTTATAGGCTAGAAACTTTTAGAGAAACTACGAAATTCTAAAACTCAGGAGAAATCATGAGAAAATTTTCAAGACGGATTTATTAAGAACGAACCCCGAAGAAATTAGTCAAAGATATAGTTTAATCTAGAAGCTTTGATAGAAGATTTTAAGACTAGAAATATCTCTAAGTTAAAGAAATCGACTTAAGGCCAAGAAACTTGGTTACAAGAATGCCATTATAAACCCTAAACTAAGAGGTTAGAGACCCCAAAATCTAGATACCCTAGGGGAAGAGCTCATTGCATGAATTTCAAAGGTCGATTGCTACGAGATTAATCATCACTTGAAAGTTGCATGAGTGTTTGAAGTCATAATTGCTTGAAGACATCAATCTTGTTTGTGATTTTCTAGATTAGATCCTAATTAAATTAAGTATTGGAATAGATAAAAATTGAGGAGCCCTATACCTCCCCCAAGGATAGGTGCTGAATCCCCATATGAAGAGGGGATGTTTTTACCACCGTGAAAGCATGGACCGCTAGCTCCGATGGCGAGAGGTCTCCTAGCAGGGATCATATTAAGTAGGAGGTGGATAGGGTGCCAGGGGGGCTCTGGCTAGTAAATCCTTTATGCACCTAGGAACTACTTGGTCTCCTGTATGGCCCGAGTTCTACTTAGGACACCTATAAGTGCTAGCTATAGGTGGATTTGATCTTGGTGACGTGTAGATGAGCCGGATGAGGCAGCACGTGAAATTGTAATTTTTCTCATGTATGGGAGGGAGAACACACATTATGGAACATAATCAATACTTTTTTTTTGATTGTATATTCGTGAGTAAATTATGTAAACACACAACTGTGCATAAATGAATTTTAATTAATGAAGTTGTTTTTATACGTTTCACATAATGTGGTAGGTAATTAGATAACTAAGAACTTCCATAATGGGAAGCGGGTGGATGGATTCCCAACTAATCCGATCCTATGGTAGAGTGGTCTTGGTTAGCTCAGAGGTTTTCCCAAAAATAAACACTAGGAAGAAACTTTAGGAAGGGTTGATTCGTTGACTTACCTAGGGTTTGGTCTCAGAACCCGAAGTGTAAATTATCTTAGGGGAAAGGTACGGCGACTGTGCTAGAGCATTGCGAGGGATTTCACAAATCCTTAATTTGCTATTGGAAAAAAGTGTTGTACTCCATGAGCCAAGGGTAATGGCAGTTGCTCCTTCCAGACAAGAAGCCTCTTGAAGGACACCTTTGGATATGAGCTAGTTGTTGATAGGTGACTATTAGATCAATTAGGAATGTTCAGCTTGTTCTCCGTGGGTAATGGCAGGATGCTTCCCTTGCGGGGTAGACCTAGGGTTAATCAGCTAGAGACAAAATCTGATCATTTTGGTTAGAGTATGGATGGCGATGACTGGAAGGTAAACTTTGGGCGACTACTAAAACGTTACTCGTCACGTAATTAAGGCAGGTACATTACAAATGGTATCAGAGCCAAAAGAAATAAAAAACTTGGTAATTGTAGCCTAAGAGATGAGTTGTTTTCCCCTTTCCCTTGCTGATATGTGTTTTTTTTTTCTTACCCAAAGAGACAAAGATTGGAAGAAATTCCTAGTCTTCCAAACAATGTTTACATCGACAATGCATTCTACGAATTATGGATGGAAAATGCATGTAATGCGGATTCTGGATCACATGTACAATCCTTCTCCACTATACTGTGAAAGACGCTGAATGATAAGTGGTGGATATTGTTATATCGATGCAAGTCGTCTTGCCTTCCTTTAGACCAATTTGAAGAGGATAAGATGGATGGAAAACCTCAAAGTCATAAAGGTTTATTTATTCTATGAAGCCAGAGTGAATTCAACTTTATTCACTAGAGGCGAGGAGGTTAAACTAAATCGATATATTTACGAGAAAGCGACAAAGATCATCGCAACGAACCGAATTATAGTTGTTGGTCGCTCTAAAAGCCACAACTACATCAAATATGGACTTCTTGATCTTCCTTTTAAGTACCAATTTTTAGATACCCATTCTTCAAAGCCTGATTATTACCCAATAGATGTATCCAAATGCCATGGTTAGATTGTATTAGGAAAATCTTCTCTCCTAAATAACCAACCATCCCAAAATAAACCATGTATTTTTCCCCTACAACAAAAGAAATTATTTTATCTATCCATTGAATATGAAATTGGTTACCATTCTCGCAGTTAAGAATTACAAGTCAGTAGATATATCTGAAATCCATGGTTAGATTCCTTAAGTTAATTCGGAAAACTCTATCATGATGTATCCTTCTCTGAAAATTTAATATAAAGTATTTTTATCCTTTTGAAATGATTTCTCTTTTTGAAAAGATACAAGCAAATTGTATGATAACATTCGTAGAGCTGACTAGAGAAGATCTTATGATACCACAGGAAGCTATTCCTACCTTTAATGCTACTGAGATCCAAGAAAAGAAGTTCTTGATTAAGCAAATCAAACCACCCGAGTTTGATGGCCAAGGCAAAACGTCAAGGTTGAAGTAGAAATATGGGTCGAGTCCATGGAAGATTATTTCATTGCTGTTGGAATTACCCCAGCTAATCAAGCAATGATCGATAAGTTAAAGCTAATAGGAGAAGGCCGAATTTGGGGGAAACAATGGTGTAAAGACCAAGCAATCTCTGAAGCATTTGTTAGTTGGGACATATTACAGAATGCAGTGCGAGGCCGGTGTCTTCCGCCAGCATACCACATGCAAAAGATGAATGAATTCTTTGGTTTAAAGCAACTTGGAATGACACTGAAAGCCTATTACTTGAAGCTTGTAACACTTCTCAAGTATGCATTGTCTATGGATATTATGTAATAAGCATCCAAGTTTTGCCATGGATTGGATGATCCCATGAACACACAGCTTGAAGCAATGCATCCATCCGACCTCCAAGATGCATTGATAAGAGCAAGATCAATCGTATAGGAACTCCAGTCCAAACCAAGAAACAATAAGCCTTGGAATAATAAGTTCCAAAACAAAAATATAACTAGGGGCTATGCAAAAAGAGTCCAAGGTCAATTCCAAAACAATAAGCATTGGAATAATAAGTTCCAAAACAAAAATATAACTAGGGGCTATGCAAAAAGAGTCCAAGGTCAATTCCAATTTGCTAATAGCAAGAAGGCTAAGACATCGGCGATGGAGAACTTTACTGGTGGTGATAAGGATACTTTTAGGTGCTATTATTGTAACGAACCTGGCCACATTCAAAGGCGATGCCCAAAAATCAGACAGAGAGAATGCCAAAGCAAGTTCTATAAGGACCAGAGCTGAGCAACCATAGCTAGAGGAAGAGTTGCTGGCATAACCATCAAGGAAGTAGAAGATGATGAAGGTCCCACCTTGGAAACCGACATGGAGAGAGTGAGAATTCACGCCTCTCTCAACAAGAAGGGACCAAATCGATAGTTCTCAATGATTCAAACACCATCAATCTATAACAGTAAACCCTTTAAAATTTTGATTGAATGTGGAAGCACACATTCATTCATATCACCAAGGTGTGCTAGAAAACTAGGCATAGACACAATGCATGCACCTGGGCTGATAGTTGAGTTAATTGATGGAAAAGAAGTTTCCTCAACACAACAGACAAGTAAGGTGGAGTTTAATTTGGGTGGCAATCAAACCAACATGCAATTCAAAGTGATAAACCTAGGAACCTATGAGTGCATGTTAGGAATGGATTGGTTAATTCCGAATGATGCTCATATTCATTGTGAAAAGGGCCAAGTCACATTCTTGAATCTTGTAGAACAACAAGTGACCACACATGGAGAAGTAGGGAAACCAAAGATTCACTTAGCGAAAGCTTATCGAATCGCTAAAGGTTTAAGAAAAGGCTCACCTGTATACCTAATCAAATTAGATAAGACTAAACTGGATAAAGAATTCGAAGATGAACTGTTGTGGCTTAGGGAATATGCTGACATATTTCCTGAAGAATTAACTAAACTTCCACCACATAGAGAAATCGACCACGAAATCAAGCTAGTACTAGGAGTTGCACCAACTACAAAGTGACCGTATCGAATGTCCATTCCAGAAGCCATAGAACTAAAGGAACAACTCAAACAGATCTTAGATCAAGGATACATTAGACCCAGTAACTCACCCTAGGGAGCTCCGATGTTATTTTAGAAAAAGAAGGATGGGACTCTCTGTCTCTGCATTGATTATCGAGGACTAAATCAGGTAACAATCAAGAATAAGTATTCGATTCCAAGGATTAATGAACTACTTGATAGACTACAAGGAGCAAAGATTTTCTCCAAGATTGATCTCAGATCAGGGTATTACCAGATCAGAATCAAGCAAGAAGATATCCTAAAAATTTCTTTTAGTACAAGGTATGGTTATTATATGATTTTATCGTAATGTCATTTGGATTAACAAATGCCCTTCAATAGATTAAGGCAAGATATATTCAGACCTTATCTTGATAATTTTGTACTTGTATTCTTTGACAACATCTTAACATATTCCAAGGATGAAGGAAGTCACGAGTCACAACTGCGGACAGTTCTTGAGACAATGAGAACTCACAAGTTGTATGCTAAGAAGAAATATGTGTTCTTCAAGAAGCAAATCGAGCATTTAGGGTTTATAGTTTCAACATAGGAAATTTCTGTAGATCCAAAGGATGTACAAGATTGGCCGCCTCCAACCACTATAAGCAAAGCTTGTAGCTTTTTGGGTTTAACAGAATGGTATCGAGTCTTTATCAAGAATTATGCCTTGATTGGTGCACCCCTCACTGACCTACTCATCAAGAAGCAAGTTGCCATTAAATGGACCCAAGTTGAATAGTCTAGGTTTGACAAGCTCAAGCTAAGCTTAGTCACATCCCCAATCCTCAAACTACCCGATCTTAACAAAGAATTCGAAGTGGTGACCGATGTGAGTTCTCTTGCTTTGGGATATGTACTCATGTAGGAAGGACATCCAATAGCATATTCCTCTAGAAAATTAAGACTCACGAGAGAAATTATTCTACTCATGACCTGGAATTACTTGCAATTATCCACGCTCTTAAGTTATGGAGATATTATCTACTTGGGAATAAATTCTCAATGGTAATCGACCATAAAAGTATTAGATGGATCTTCACTGATCTAAATATGAGGCAACGTTAGTGGATCAAAGTCTTGCAAGAGTATGATTTTGAGATCTAATATAGGCAAAGAGAATGTAATTGCAAATGCTTTAAGCAGCAAATAATTTCTCAATGCACTTATCTCAGAAGAATCTCTTAGAGCTCAAACACTAACTACAATGATATCAATGCCTAGCAATCCCATCATCGAGCTAGCCAAGGAGAAGGCAAATAATGATCCCAAATATCAGTAAATGCTAAAGAAATTTAGAATAAAGAACAAAATTCTAAGCTTAAGAGAAAGTATCTTAACTTCTCTGTTCAAAGGGCTTGTCTACTTTAGGACAATATTATGTATTCCTTTAAGTCAAAAACTTAAGAAGAAGATACTATGGGAAGCTCACGATTCCCCATTTTCAGGACATCTTGGCTATGCCAAAACTCTCAATGCAATTAGGAAAAGCTATCATTGGGAAAAGCTCAAAAGTGACATACTTAAATACGTAACCGAATGCTTGAGTTGCCAACAAATAAAAGTTGAACGAGTAAAGCTGCCAGGAGAGCTACAACTACTTGATATTCCTCAAATGAAATGGAAATTCATTAGTATGGATTTTGTAGTTGGATTACCTTTAGTTTAAGGAGGATACAACTCAATCATGGTAATTATGGACATGTTGGCTAAGGTTACCCACCTTATTCCGGTCAAAATCAGCTACAAAGCCTCAGATATTGCCATGTTATTTGTCAAAGAAATCTTTAGACTTCATGGACTACCAAAAAGAATTATCAATGATCGCGATTCTCTATTCACTTCACATTTTTGGAAGGGATTATTTGAAGCTCTCGATACATAGCTTTGTTTTAGTACAGCTTATCACCCTCAAAATGATGGACAGATAGAGCATGTAAATCAAGTCATTGAAGACATACTTAGGGTATATTGTTGCAAAGAACCCAGACAGTGGATACAATATCTTCCTTTGGTGGAATTTTCTTACAATGTGTCCTATCATCAGAGCATTTAGATGACCCCATTTCAAGCTCTATATGGATAAGAATGCCTAACCTCGCTAAACTTCTTCGACCCTACCTTGAAGGTTGAAGCTTCTACGAAGATGCTTGAAGAGATGGACAAACAAGTCAAAACCATCAAGCAAGGTATACAAGCTACCAAGGATTGGCAAAAAGCCTATGCTGACCTAGGGAAAAAAGAGTGAATCTTCCAAGGAGACAAGATTTTTATCCGTGTACACCCAAAAAGGAGTTCTTTATCCTTAGGAAAATTCAAGAAGTTAAGCCCAAGATACTGTGGACCTTACAATGTCATAAAGACTCTTGGACCTAATGCTTATAAGCTGCAACTTCCCGAAACCCTAAAAGTTCATGATGTATTCCATGTAAGTCTCTTGAAACCCTATGTACCTAATTCTGATCATATTCTTGATGATCAACAAGTTGTAATGTTGAACCAAGGTTTACTTGAGCTTCAACTTATTAGAATCTTGCATGTAAAAGAAAGAATCCTTAGGAATAGGACCCTTAGAGAACATCCCATCCAATGGAAGGATTATCCTGAAAAGGATGCCACTTGGATCAATGAGGTAACCCTTATGAAAGAATACCCCCAATTTCTCTTGAGATGAGGACATTTGGATTTCTCTAAGGAGGGAAGAACGTAATGTTTCCATTACTTAGTTTATTTTAAATGCGTATACGTGGTGTTACATGTCCACACATGGAAAAACTACAGAATCTCTAAAGGATTTACAAGAAAGAAGGACTGGTTTACTAGAATAGTCTGAAATCTCTAGTATCATGTTTAGATGAGTTAATTCCCATTTTAGATGGATCCAAACATATACAATGGCCTATTTTGAAGGGAATAAGTTGTCCAAATCAAAAGATGGAGAAAAATGATGTGATTTACAAAAATTATTATTTTTGCCTATTTTTGATGAATTTTTGCAATTCTATCCATGCTTGCTTGTCGACTAGATGCATTCTGATCATTTTCAATACTCGAATGACTATATTCAGAGTTCATATGACAAAGTTATGATCCAAACAAGTTGCAAACAGGCACAAGGCAACAAAAACGAAAATAGTGAAAAAAAGCATAAGCTTTCAAGCTAAACGCCTTAAGCTTTTATGAAAAAGCAAATAAAACACACACATGAGAGGGAGTGGATAAAAACTATAAAAGGGAGGACAAGGAGGGGAGAAGGGCCATTAAAAAAATCACAAGTGTGTGTAAGGCTTGAGGTTGAGATTTTATCCCTTGCCTTCTTCGATCCTGCCATTGAATTTCGGAGAGAAGGTTTGAGGATGTGCTTTAAGCCCCTCGCTTACATCAAAGTTCCAACATTGCAAGTCATTATGGAGATTGCTTGAGTTTAGCTTAAAGCTTCTCACCTATTTTTGAAGATCGACAATAAATTCTCGTCCTTGCGATGAGCTACTTCACGAACCCCCGCACGAATTCCATGTGACATCTAGCTCCATACCACGAAAGGGGGGACAAGAGCAATCTTGACAAGGACAAGACACTCATCAAGAGGAGGAGATTCTATTCTTTGAAATGAAGAGACATCATTCCATTTAACCCAAGGAAGGGGATACGTAGAAGGTCTCTCATCCTCTTCTACTCTAATCCAAGAAGAGAAGACACTGAAGAACTTTTTCATATTCTATCAATCCGGTTAGAAGTCATACATCTACTCTCGTCCCTATTCCATCTACTAGAGAGAGAGGAGTATTACTCTCCACAAGGCAAGAAGAACCATTGGTGAGGCCTACATCATTGAATCCCACAATAACCATCATTATCATTGAGAGTTTTACACCCTTGCCAACCGGTATTACTTTTGTGTTCTTCTTCTACGAACCATAGGCTTTTCACAAAACAAAATCTATTCGAATTCAATAGAAATAAGATAAGTCTCTTAAGAAACATTGCGATCTTAGAGTATTCACTTGGTAAATTATTAGAACATCTTATAGGCTAGAAACTGTTAGGAAATCACGATGAAATTTTTAAGATGAATTTATTAAGAACGAACCTCGAAGAAATTAGTCAAAGATATAGTTTAATCTAAAAGGTTTGATAGAAGATTTTAAGACTAGAAATATCTCTAAGTTAAAGAAATCGACTTAAGGCCAAGAAACTTGGTTACAAGAATGCCATTATAAACCCTAAACTAAGAGGTTAGAGACCCCAAAATCTAGATACCCTAGGGAAAGAGCTCATTGCATGAATTTTAAAGGTCAATTGCCATGAGATTAATCATCACTTGAAAGTTGCATGAGTGTTTGAAGTCATAATTGCTTGAAGACATCAATCTTGTTTGTGATTTTCTAGATTAGATCCTAATTAAATTAAGTATTGGAATAGATAAAAATTGAGGAGCCCTATACCTCCCCCAAGGATAGGTGCTGAATCCCCATATGAAGAGGGGATGTTTTTACCACCGTGAAAGCATGGACCATCGGCTCCGAATGGCAAGAGGTCTCCTAGCAGGGATCATATTAAGTAGAAGGTGGATATGGTGCGAGGGGGGCTCCGGCTAGTAAATCCTTTATGCACCTAGGAACTACTTGGTCTCCTGTATGGCCTGAGTTATACTTAGGACACCTATAAGCGCTAGCTATAGGTGGATTTGCTCTTGGTGACGTGCAGATGAGCCGGATGAGGCAGCTCGTGAAATTGTAATTATTTCTCCTGTATGGGTGAGAGAACACACATTATGGAACATAATCAATGAATTTATTTTACTTTGATTGTATGTCTATGAGTAAATTACATAAACGAACAACTGTGCATAAAGGGATTTTAATTAATGAAGCAGTTTTTATATGTTTCATGTAATGTGGTAGTTAATTAGATAACTAAGAACTTCCATAGAGGGAAGTGGGTGGATGGATTCCTGACGAATCCAATCCTATGGTAGGGTGGTCTCGGTTAGCCGAGAGGTTTGCCCAAAAACAAATGCTAGGAAGAAACTCTAGGAAGGGCCAATTCGTTCACTTACCTAAGGTTTGGTCTTAGAACCCGAAGTGTAAATTATCTTAGGGGAAAGGTACAATGACTATGCCACCAAAGCATTGTGAGGGATTTCATAAATCCTTAGTCTACTACTGGAAAAAAGTGTTGTACTACATGAACCAAGGGTAATGGCAGTTGCTCCTTCTGGACAAGAAGCCTCTCAAAGGATACCTCTAGATGTGAGCTAGTTGTTGATA
This sequence comes from Lygodium microphyllum, assembly GCF_053477565.2. Classification (NCBI taxonomy): domain Eukaryota; kingdom Viridiplantae; phylum Streptophyta; class Polypodiopsida; order Schizaeales; family Lygodiaceae; genus Lygodium; species Lygodium microphyllum. The sequence continues at coordinate 119,757,503 of NC_141150.1, read as the reverse complement.
GGTTAATGTTAGATCAATTAGGAACCTTTAGGTTGGTTTTTCATGGGTAACGGTAGGATGCTTTCCCTGCGGGGCAGAGCTAGGGTTAACTAGTTGGACAAAATCTGATCATTCTGGTTAGAGTACGGATGGCGATGACTGGAAGGTAAACTCTGGGCGACTACTAAAATGTTACTCGTCACGTAATTAAGGCGGGTATGTTACGAGTACAAATGTAATACCAAGATCTTAACATCGTTCAACACCTATATTGTGAACATTCAAATTGGAAAGAATGGACTTGTGTGGTAGAATAGAGAAAAAACACAATTCATCTAGCATGCATAATTATAAAGGATTGAAACCATGTTAAATAAGGTTGAAGGATATATTGCTTTGAATATGATACGTTGGTATGAAGATGGTACAAATTAGGGGGGCATTGTCATTTACTTCTAGACCCCGAATGCTATAAGTTAAACCATAGACATCATCAAGGCATTGAGGGATTATTCCTCTGTATGGTTTATCCAACCAAGTGGCACTACCTTGGTTATTTTAGTCTATAAAATTTGGATTTTGGACACTATTTGTACATTACATTGATTTAAGTATCCGGATCTTGGGTTTCAAAGGACCAAAAGGCATGAGCAAGGTGTAATTTCTCAATAGCTTCAACTTGCTTCAAGTCTCTTTTTAGCTATTTAAGGTTGTGAGAATGGATGAGAATATCATAAACTTTAAGGTGCAAACCATACTAATGCTTCCATTTTTTCTAAAGATATTTGAGCGTGATCATTTTATCATTCTTCACAAAGGCCATGCATAGGCAATGATAATAACGCACTATATTAATGTGGCTCAAAAATGAAATAATAGTATACTGATATAGAAACCAATTCTTAAATTTTAAAATTTTCCTTGGTACTATGTGAGAAGGGTCCATTCAAACTAGAAAACATATCCATTCGATAATCCTAAGAAAACCCGTTGACTTTACCACAATATTTTACATGCAAAATAAGATTCCTTAAGTAATTCATTGAACTAGGTTCCTTGGTATGTTCCTTTATCCATGTACAAAAAGTCAAAGAATCCTTTAAAAATAGTTATGTCAAAGAACTGCTCATAAAAGCAAGGACCTCCCCTAAGAAGATAGGGTTAATCTAAGATGCAATGTGCAACATTACTCATATGTATTGAGATAGCCCTAAACCTAAGGCATTCAATAGCATTAAAAGGCCCAACATTTTGATTGAGAGGATCACGACCACAATAATTGAACCTAATGACGAAGAGCTAGTACTATTTGCATTTCTTAGGGTCAAACTCATTGCAAAAAGAGAGCATGTGACAAATGCTCTCATGATGAGGGTTTGGATCTCAATATCATGACTTACGATGCATGGACTAAGTTCAAACAACCCAAACTTGTATCAAGGAATGTAGCTATCAAGGAGACAAAGACAAGAGACAATGGCACCATTTATGAATTCCATTTCTTTGTGTTTTCCTTGACATCTTTCCACTTTCTTGAGTATGCATTAGATTTTAGAGACAAAATGATGCAATGGAATCCTTTTCAATGGCCCTCATTTGTAGAATCCTTGTGCTAGTGTTGGATACTAAGTCTTGATTCTTCAATCCCTTTAAAACCCATTACAATGTCAAATTTTCATACAGTTTGAGTAAAATAATAGTTAGAGTTTTGACCAATTTTCTAGGATCTTTTTTGGTGACATGTGGATTTCTTAGTATATGGCAAGACTTACTCCTCTGAGATGATAATTTGAAGTAGTAGAGCCCTAATCATGGCCCTAGTGACCTAAACATCATTTTTGTGCAAGAAGAATCTCAAAACTCTCAAGGTCACTTGTGAAATTCCCTCACAAAACATTGTGAATTGCAATTCTCAATAAAGGATTTGCTCTTCAATCTATGAGTAGGAATGGAATTGAAAAAGAAAGCTTCCTTATTAAAACAACATCATATCTATCCAAACTCAATCAAAGTCCTTCTACTTTAGCTAAGATCAATAAGGGGTTTCATCTTGAAGGCTAACTTATGTTGACCTCTAGCTATTGCACTCTTTCGAGCTAGCTCAATCCAACCATTTTGGTGCTCTATTGCAATACCTCTTTTGTCTTGGAAACGTATCCAAAATGGAGCACAAACTTCCTCATATGTATTGGGTAGTCTTCTCACCCAATCCTCAAGTGAGCTAAACCACTAAATAGAGCACATGACTTGGACTTTTTGTCACTTTGTAGGCCTTACTCCTTGTATAATAGGGAAAGAGACTTTGCAGCACAAATTCCTAATCTCTCACAAAATTTCAACACAAATTCCTATTCTCTCACAAAACTAAGGGTTGATCTTACCTCATATCACTCATGAGATAGAGATGCCATAGAATGAAATGGAGAAGTAATAAACAGACTCATCTAAAAGCACTTTATGCACTCATTTCATGCACTTACTCACTCATAGTTGCCATAGAGCAAAGAGAACAGGAGGAGGATAAGAATTTAGGTGTGGCACTCTACTCTTACGTTTGATTTCTCAACTCTTCCTCAATCTCTCACATGTTGCTCTAGTTGATAAGATTAGAGAAGACTAAAGCTCAAGAAGCTAAAATGCTCACAAAATGGACAAAAAATACACAATAGTAATTTTCATCATGGTAGGCACAATCCCCATTCCTTGAGTAAGAGGCTATCGATAACACTTTCTTTGACAAATAACTACAATGGCTTAGAGTCGCCATGAATAGCATGAACTTATAGATGTATTGATGTATAGCTATGTGACTTACTTACTAAAATTATGGGTACACCTATAAGAATCTAGAATTGACTTGGATCAAATCAATAGTGCTTATTGTAGTAATGATAGTTGACCTGGTCCTCAAATAGTTCATGCCATTTTGATGAATATTTCATTTTATGTCTTATACGCTTTCCAAGTGTATGTGGTACACAACTTCCAAATATATTACCTTGAATATTTGAATTTATGTTGATAACACCTTCCAAATATATTATGTTGAATATTTGAATTTTATGTTTATAACACCTTCCAAATTTATTAGTTATAGCTATATTGGGTAGCTCAATTGCATTACCATCAATTTAGCTAAGGATGAGGCAATGCTAGTGTAATAATAACTTCCTTGTTGGTGGGTTTTCTAGCTATGGAAAATAATACTTTGTTATATGTGTAGTTATGATTGTTCTTATTTACAAGATGTTGAGGTCCTATTGTGCTTTAGCTATCTCATGCAATGAGACATTCTCAACCTAGACTAAGAAGGAAACTTGGAAATTATGATGGAGAACATTGTGAATGAGATAATTAATATGGAAAGAGGAAGGCGGTTCTTCCATCATCAACTCAATTCCATTTTAGTGAAAAGCGAAGCACTTTATGTGAGTATTCTAAAGATAACTTTTGTGCTATTTACAACCAGCATAGTAGGTACCTCTAGTACAATATATACCCAACATTATGTATAATACATTTAATATTGGTGCTTAGACAATAAACGAGAGTTGTAAACACAATATGTAACTCATTCTTTTCTTGAACTATCCTTTTGTAAAGCCTAACAAATAAGTTGAAGAAGCATGTCATGATAAAGGTTTATAAATATGATTGTACTCATAATTAGTGTCTCCACAAACACACTACATACATTTACTTTCTACACATGTACATAGATATAAAAGTGTAATGTGTACACATGCAATCACTTTATGCTTTCTTTACAAAGAAACACTCTTGAGCACAACTTTTTTACCTTGACAAAACAATTCTAAGAATATTATGCATGGCCTTCATCTAGATAAACTCATCAAATATCATTTTTAATTAGTGTTCTCTTATGGGGGCATGTGATGTTGTGTTACGAGCCTTGATTGAACCTTGATATAGTTTTACAAAGGAGTTTAATACATACTCTAAATTTTCACAACATATAAGTTGGCCCAAAACAACTCATAGATTAAAAGATTCTATACATGTTGGGTTCATGGATCAATATTTTGTGCTTTCAAGGCCAATGGAAATTTATGGCAAATATATTGGCAACTTCAAAGAGTAAAATGTAATGAGAGCAACACTAAGGTAGTGGTTACTAATTTTTTATTTACTATAATGTAAAGGATCCTTGTTATAACTAATTCAAAAAGTGCTTGGCATTAACAAGTCAAAATATTTACTCATCCTATAAAGGTAGATGAGATACTTGAAGTTGATTCAAACTTTTGGATTTTTCCATTATTGATGCTTGTCTTAGGCTTTAATTTATGTTTTGAAATAAAGAAGCTATCATGATAAGCACATTGAGGTGGTTGGGATTGTTTATGCACGAAGTCCCCATGTAATGTTGAAAAATGTTATAAAGTTGGTAGTCTTGATTCATGTGGAAAAACCATCTCCATCTTGAGGAAATTGCATGCACTTCAAAATAGTCCTCTTCAATCTTTTGACCATTAAAGTCTTGCTTTGAATAGTAATGGCATTGATATAATTGATGCATTTCTACAGAGACCTAGTCTATGGCTGTACAAAATTTGTTGATATCGTCACATGTACAAAATGGGCATTTGGACATGAAAGTATCTTAGAGTCTAAGTAGGGTGAGCATGATATATAAATACCTATTCATTTTGCTTAATCTGGAAACTTAGGGTGACATACATGTATTGGGCTTGATTACTTCACAAAATATGCAGTGGAATCCTAGTATTTGTAGTGATATCAAGTGAATCTCACATCATTCATCTTTTAGTCACAAAAGTGCATCCATATTTGTAAATATGGTAGGCTCCCTCCAACTTGTATAACACTTGTTAGGATTTCAAAAAGCATAGCCTCTCATGAGACACCAAGATTGATAGTTCTAACAACTCTTGAAAGTTTTGATGGAAAAGATTATCCTAATTGCCAAGATAAGGGGAGTGATAGTTGTGATAATGCACAATCTCAATAACTATTAAAATCATTTCTATAAGAAGATTTGAGCTTGCTTTAGATTTCTCACATACTCATTATTGTCCATTGATTGGTAGGAAACGAGGCTAACGTTATTGCAATATTGACATGATTAAATGTGATACAAGTTCTAACTAGCTAAATAAGGAATGCACAAGTTGGGTTTGAAGGGAGCTCTTAAGGGGAATGCTTCTAAATAGTCAATGATCAATGCACATTGACTATGTGGTGGTTGCCAGTTTCACTATAAAAATTTTGAAGCCTTAGAAGGATTCTTAAAAAGATAGCTTTAATGGGAAGCCATCATGCCACCACCTTTTTTAGTGGCACATTTGTCCCATGTAGCTGTTTGTGTGCATCATTGCCGGGTTTTGAATTATATATTTGCTTGTGGGAAATACGCACATCATTACCATGATGATTGTAAATTACAACTAGGGTCCCATAGCCTCACATTGCTTCAAACTTAAGCATTAGATATAACCCTGTAGATCCTTCGAAAATTCATTCAAAGGGCTCTTGATCATTTTATATTGAGATTGGAATCATCTATTGTCATCTTTGACCATAAACATGTTCAAATTCAAAAATGTTATTGTCAAGCATATACCAAGGGTATGGTGACCTTCACTTCTTGTCTCTTGTAGAATTAAGATCCTATTTCTGAGGGGCTAGGATGAAACTAAGCCAACCATGTGACAACTTTGTTATGTGATGAGATTATGTGGATTTAGAGATAAAGAGATATATTTGCTTTTGACCTTTTTCCTTGATATTTTCTCTACTTTTGTCAAGTAGTAATTCTTATTTAATGCAATCAATTGTTCTAGGTCAAGTGTCACAACTTATTTTATTGGTACTTGTGGGGGTATAAGGGTGAAAATAACAATATAATTGACTAATCACATGAGGTGTTCATGGAAAGAGTGGGGTTTCATGAGTTACCACACCCCCTTTAGTTCCCCCTTCAAGATGATGGTGTTAGAGGGATGGATGAATGAAAACTTGAAGTACTATCAAAGGATGGACAAGGAATTATGAAAACAAAATTATCATTTTTTGTTAATGTGAATGCATGCTTATGCAATTGTAATTGAGCCAAACCTATACTTTCTTCATGATATTCTCACCATCCCTAATGCAATAGGGGAGCTATCTTTCAAAATTTATAACCATACAAGTAGAATCTCAACAGCAATGAAAAACTTCATGATTGAAGAAAGGTGTTGTATTCAACTAGGGGGTTGGAGCACACACAAGATTGAATGACAAGCAACATGTTGAGATTAGAGATGGACTCACCATTGAACACTTGCACCCCTATTAACTCTGTAACAGAGTGCTACTTGCTTGTTATTTTAGAGAGATGCTATTTTGGAGGGGTCCACATGACATGTAGAGAAAGTAATAATTGTGTCAAATTATTTTCTTTCTCCTCTAGTGCCTATGTGTTGCACATCAGGAAGCTTTTGATCACGTGAGTGGGTAGGTCATGTCAAAATTTTTGTAGGATGTAGCTTGCTTGGGGTGGTCAATGGTCTTGTATACGAGTTGATACTTGTTGATCTCTTATCTATTTCTGTTCTATATTTCACAAGTATTTTTTTGTCAATGTGTTGTATGTGTTTTGTTATCATCTGAATGGCACCTCAACCCATTCAATATATTCCTCTAGTCTCTAGCAGAGACATAGGTCAGTTTGATTAGCATCAGTATTTGCTTATGATTTCTAGGCATTTGTAGGCATTTAGGTAGGGAAAAAGAAAGAAAAACACAATAGGGTTTTGCTGTAACAACAAGCCTAAATCAGGGTGCAAAGAGGAATATGGGGTTGGAATATAGGAAAAAAGGGAAAGGGGCATCGAAGGAGTATTGGCAAGGGGGTTTAAGACCTTGAGGAAGGGAGAGAGAACTCATTTTCACTTATAGAGTTGAGAGGAGAGAGAGAGTTGAGAGGTTGATGCATGAGACCAAGGGAGTGGAGATCACATCAATTCGCACAATTCGAGTGCATACGACGCCTATAGGTGAGCTACCTCAATTGTTTACACCCCATAGATTGTGTCTCGAGCTTGCAAGACCCTAGGGTTGGGAATTGAGTCCAAACGAATCAAAATTGAGCAATGTTGTGCATTCACATAGATGGGATTGAACGGTCTGATTCAGTCAAGAATATCTGATTCGTAAAAATCAGAATCAGACGAGGCCTCTCTGTCTGATCAGACATCCTCCCAAAAATCAGACATCAAGAATCAAAACCAAATCAGAACAGACACCAGAATCAAACACCAAAAATTGGGTTAGACACCAAAATCGGATGCCCGATTCTAGGAATCGAACAGGAACTAGCAAGATCAGACATATGAACAGAACCCAAATTTTTACATGTTCTGACTTGACCAAACCTTGATAGGGGCCAAACCCTAGCCATAGGACACCCCAAATGCGCTTCCAGGCAAGTAGATAGGACAAAGAGTGGATTCCCCCAAAGACTTGGCACTCGGAAATCCAAGAGTGATTGCAACTGCTAACCGTAGTAGATCAAGAGGGCGGCCACAATCCGTGCCTTGGAGCCACAGTGGATTGAAACTGAACAAAGGGGGGAGTGAGACTTGCATTGAATTGGCTACATTTGCACATCACATTATTTAATCACTTGAAATGCACATGAAAAGTAAAAAGCTTAATTTTGCATGGTCCATAGTCAAGAGCCTACTCACAAGGCAGTTGCTTCAATTAGAGGATTGTTTGGAATAACAAGGAACTCATACAAGATAATGTAAATTGAACAAACCCACCATTAGGAGAAGAACCCAAGCTTTCAAGTAAGAGACTCGATGAACAAAACCACTTGGAGAAAAACAAGAACAACACCATTAGGGACTTGATGCTGCGCTTGACCTGATTGACTTGATCAACACCTTAGTGGCTCAGGAAACAACCGACATATCTGGCCCTAGCACCAATCATGAAAATGATGAGCTTGACATGGGAGATTTCCCAATCAATATCCAATAGATGATCAATCAATATGACTTGCAAACCAAGATGGAGTATCACGGTAGGCCAGTTGAGGACATCATAGTTGACCTTGAGGAAGAGTGGAGATTGGCAAGGAAAGAGCTACAAGGCATAGTCGCTTAAAATTAGGAACAACAAGCTCAAAGGCTAAGGCAAGAAATAGAAATATGAGAGGTCCAGTGCATCTTAGCGCTTGCTAATTGAAACAAAATAAGACCCAATGTAGAGAGGGAGAGAGGGCTAGAAGTTGACCTTATCTTGAGTGAGCTTCTCACGAAGAGACTCTTAGATAACATGATGGTAGAGTAGAGCAGAGTGGCCCTAGCAACCTCATTGCTAGTTGGACTAGGCATCACTCCAAATTCAAAGAGCCAAACAAAGATACATGTAGTTGCTAAGCAACTCAACTCGATAACGACCCATATAGCTTCATAGAGTAGCTCAAGAATGTAGGCAAGGCAAACGGCCTGACAGACCATGCTCAACATGTGCAAGCTTTTGATCTCTGCCTTCGGAATAAAGGATAGATGTGGTAAAATAGTCTAGATAATGTCAAACGCAACAATTTCAATGATATCAAAAGTCTCTTCATTAAGAGATTCTCTGAGGTAGGGTACTCTGATAACCTTATTTTCTGACTAATGAAAATCAATAAAAAAGACAAGGAGGATATTTGATAGTATATCACCCATGTGCAGAGTCTCTTTAAGAGAATCCCAGCCATAGAGAGAGCTAGCGAGCAAGCGGTCTCTACTGTATTCATAAGTGGAATTAGGAGCAAAGAGATTTACAAGGCCTTGGTGAACAACTCAAACCTACAAAGGGACATGCTAGCCAGGGTCTTCAAAGAAGCCATACGTGTAGACAACCTACTCAAAGATAGAGGCTCAAGGGCCACAAGTCAAGATAGTAGAGCATCTAGAACCTTAGAGAGGGCTACAACCATTAGTAAGAGATCTAGCCAAAGTAACCAAGAGAAAGGAAAGAGTGTTGACTCAAGCTAGGAATTGGCATTGGGTTAATGTAAAGCTAGAGTTGGCCAAGCTCCAAGAGATGATAAGAAGACCTACTCACCTCACATGCAATGAGTGCATTGCAGAGGGGAATCACCTCTCGACTGAGTGCATGGATCCTAAATACAGACCTTGTGAAACTACAACATGTTTGGCCATGATGCTATGCATTGCTATTTATCGAGGAGATTATTATACCCACAGCCATACAACTAGCCGTACCACTTGGAAAATAGACCACCACACTTCAGAAGGGGAGCTCCATTAGCTCTCCCAGTGCCTAATGATGCCAAGCTAGCTATCCCCAAGATGGACATTAAGCTTACAAGCATACATAGAACACATGGACCCTTTGTGACCCATCCACCAGGCGATGCTCCAATACACTATGTAGCGGAGCCGAATGAGGATGACACATACGTAAACCCCATTGTGATGGATTTTAGACTAGTACCGATGATGGGTTAGGTCAGGAAAGGGGTAGAGGCCTAGGAGGACAAAACCACGAACCAATCACATGCTGGACTTATAGCCACGAACCAATCACATGCTGGACTTGTAGCCACCTAGGGAACATCTCATCTCGTTGCCTTGAATGAGAGCAAGCCAATTGAGAAAATGCCGACTTGAGATGCTCCGAGTGTGGAATCACTCATTTGTATGCCGAATGCCCTAGGCAAAAACTGTCCACCAATGCTTTAGGACTATTTGGAGTTGAAATACTTGATGGCGAGGCCACTCCAATCTCATTGAACCTCATGACCAGAGCACAAACGAAGCATGCCGGCGTTTCACTGCCAAGATATAACAACCTAGATGCAGCCTCAATGGGAAAGAAGACTCACTGAAAGAAGAAAAAGAGGGTTGACACCAAAATAACACTAAAAATTGATCATGCAACCATGCTAAGGAGAGGGAAGGGAGTCACAGATGCAGAGGCCGAGACTTTAGCACCACCCAAGACAATAGAGAAGGGGAGTGCCGAGATTGGGGAATACCCCGATCCAAGGCACCAGTTAGAAGTGGTTGTCAAGGTTCAAGAGTGGGTGAGAGAAGCCCAAGAGCATCTAAAGGATGCCAAGCCCATCCTAGAAGATGAGATTGACAAACTCTCCAGTGTAAGCATGCCTGTCTCACTGACATGCATAGAATCAAGAGATGCATTTGCACTTCATGTAGCACCATGAAGATAATGCCTAGACACCATGGGTAGGCAAACTACCCAAGATCAATGGAAAAAGAGTGCAAGGCATGATGAAAGGCAAGAAAATAGCAATTTTCTTACAACATGGATATCGGCCCCTATAACCTTGCCAATGGGGGATCTACTTAGGCAAAGTACCTTGTTATGGCAAGAGTTAAAGCACTGGGTGGAGAAATCTAATGAATTGAGAGTAGCCGACTGCACAAACATGACGTAGCCACCCAAATACCTAGCCTAACAATAAAATTAGTGCCTAAGTCATTGCATGTAAATGCCTTTTGGGAGGGCACAAAGATGAATACAGTCCTAGTGGTAGCATTAGTAGACGTCACAAGAAAGGGGATTGTGGACACAAGACCAAGAGTTAGTGTGCTTAGCCATGCGGTCCTACAAGCTTGGGGTAACCCACCGGTGGAGACAACAAAGTTTAATGTCACACTAGCTAATGTCATGAAAGTTAAACCATTTGAAGTATTGAAGGACACACCCTTGAAAATAGTAGGTGTCCAGTTCTCAGTGAACTTCATAGTTTTGAAGGGAGTATACTACAATATTTTTCTAGGCCGACCACCCCGGATGCAGAATGCATGAGCAATTGAAGATTGGGGTGATGGTCCGATATTTCTAGGTAACATATTGGAGGTAGTAAGAGTCGAGATGGATACCTGGAAGATCATGCCAAGATTGGGATGCCATCTCCTCTATCTTGAAGGGAGACTCACAAGTCAGGAACTCTTATAGACCACTAACAAAGTATATTATGCCCTGAGGATGAGCAAGATTGGATGCACATGCTAGTCACCATCAACCTACCATTCTCGGATGATGAAGAGGATTATAAGCGGGCTATAAGGACAGTCGATGAATTCCATAGATCCATGCATCTCGACTACCAAAGGGAAAGACCCTACCATCAATGCCACTTTGTATGATGGCCAAAAGCCCTAGCTAACAACCAATACCTACTCCTTTCCACACCCTATCTAATAGACTTGAGCTCCAAGGGATCCTTGATTATTTGACAAGGGAGCTAGCTGGTTACCCAGCTGCCAATCTTAAGACACTCTAAGACCTCGTAGACAAACTAAAATGGAGATAGACTAACGTGCATGACCTAAACCTGATATACAACTGGCCATTAGTCATAGATGGGAATAAAGGCCTAGACAGTCGATATCCAGGACCATGTGGTATGCCATGTACTTTTGCTTGCCCTTGCATACAACCATAGAGAAATCAAACTATAACAACAGAAGCAACCATTGAGCTATGTGTCCTATAGCACAAGGTTTGTTCACAAAATAAAGCAAGGCTTGATGATCAACAAAGAAGGTGAAGGATGTAGCCAAAAGATAATGCCAAAATTTCTTCACAACAAACACCATGGCTAGGCCTTCTCTCTTTGTCATGGAGTAATTCATCTCAGCATTTGTGAGTTGTTTGCTAGCAAAGCTCACTGGATAGTCAAGGTTATGTTTGCTAGGCTGGCACATAACAACTCCCACAACAAACTTCGATGTATCAATGTGCACATGGAATGTTACATTCCAGTCTAGGGCTTGTAAGATTGGTGTTGTGGTAAGAGCCTTTTTCAACTCCTCATAAGCATGTTGGCACTCCTCGATCCACTCAAGTACAATCAACAACTTGTAAAGTGAACTAGCAATCAATGCATAATTCAGGATGAAGTGCCGATAGTACCCTATGTGTCCTAGAAGCACAGAACTCCCTTACAGTTTGTTGGGGGTGGCAAGTCGACAATGACCTTGATCTTGGTGAAGTCAATGGCAATGCCGTTCTTGGACACCACATGCCCTAAGATACATCCGTGTTTCCCCTAGAACTAGCACTTTAAGGGTTCAAAGAAAGACTATACAATCTACATCATTCAAAGATTGTGTGAAGCTTGTCTAGGTCTTCCCTCCAACTGGAGTGTACACATAGATCGTCAACGAGTACCTCTAGCTCTTGTCTAAGCATGCCATTGAAAATGGTAGACATTAGATATTGAAAGGTAGCAAGCATGTTTGTTAGCCCAAATGGCATGACTATGTAAGCAAATACGCCCCATTCTGTGGCAAATGCCATCTTATGTTTATCTTTAGGGTGTACCTAAACTTGGTTATAACCCAAGAAGCTGTCCAAGAAATTGTAGGCTCCTTTTCTTGCTACTCTTGCTACTCTCTCTAGCACGTGCTATGTGTAGGGTAGTAGGTAATTGTCTCTCTTAGTCATTTATTGACTTTCTTGTAGTTCATACACTCGGATTTTACTATTCTTTTTCAAGATGATCACAATGAATGACACCAGTCCATATGCTCAATCTTGTCAATGAAACCGGACTTTAATAGTTTATCAATCTCTTCTTTTATGATGTGAGCATGCTTTGGATTCATCATGTAAGGTCTCTGTTTCATTGGGGTTGCATTAGGAGTCATTGGATGTTATGCGTTATGACTCTTGGATCAAATCCGTTAAGTTCCTCTAAGGACCAAGCAAATACGTCTATGTACTTTTGCAAGAGAGAAATGAGATTAGCCTCCTCTTGCTCAGTTAAGTCATCATCTATAAACAACGTCGAGGCTTTTCCCCTTCCCCTACTAAGCTAACCTTCTTGATTTTGGAAGGTCCTTCAATTCGCTCACTTACTTGTCCCTATCTCTTCTCTCCCAAGAAGATCATTAAGTTGTCTCCTTTTTTGAATTTAGTGAAGTGCTTTGGTAGGTCTTGGGGTTTCTTTTGCTATTTTGCTTCTGACCCCTTTGGTTGTCCTCTCTTTTCTTCCTTCAACTATCTGCATCGTAGATGGACATGCAAGTCCCCTTTGGTGCATATGGTCTTAGGTGGTCGAGGTATCTCTAGGTCACTCTTAGAGATCACTTTTGAATCTGAGTTAAACTTGCAACTCTTGCTAGAGGAAGGGGTTTCCCTTGGTAGTTATTGGTTGTGGGCCAATCCTGCTTGCTCATAGTACATCATGTCTAAGTGATCCAACCAAGTGCGATCACATTTTGTTTTGAAGACTCTCTTCTTGATTCTAAAGGTGTTGAATTTTTATGGCTTGGAGTCCACACTTATTTGTTTGATCACTCAACCGTCCATGTTGTACTCTATCATCTTGATCTCTTCTTCACTTTCCTGTGGAGTAGTAGTCTTCGTACTCATTGTTTGAATCGCTACATTCTGATTGCCTCAGTGCCATAGATAGAAGTACCTGGTGAAAGTCTAAGGAGGGGGGTCGTGAGTTGTTTTGCTTGCCAAGACCAACCAACTGTAACCTAAAGAAAACACAAACAATCCCATAGAGCCACATCTCCAATGGGTACCTAAACGACACCCATGGCCACCCAAAAGCTGCAACTAGGAGACACAGTTGGTGCTATAAAACCAAATGAACGGCCAAGCTGCAATGGGTGCCTAAAGCCTTGTTGCCTGCTCAAAGCTATTATGAAGACAACAACTGGATTTGGTTGCCTAGGCCCACTAGTGGCATATGTGTCTCTCAACCCTCTACTATCTTGAACTGATAAGCTGCTTGAGCCAAAAGCCACCAAACCCATAGAACCAAAATGGGTCTCTCGACCAATATTGCACAACTTGCTGCCCCTAAAAAAACTCAACCTAATGCAACTAATGTCCCAACGGCTTCATAAGCAGTGATAAGCAACATAACATCTGCAATACAAACAACATTATCACAAAAGTGGCTAACATGTGCCTTAAGGGTCATTTGAAGCAATAGTCACAAATTGCTGAGTTATCTAGGCCAGTCAAACCCCGAACTCCTACAGGCCTCAGACCCTCTTATGAACAAAGATCCATTCTTACCTTGGCCTTTGATCTAGCTGAGGACATAGAGGATGACTTGGTCACATGCAAAGATTCTTGGATGCCACCTTCACCATGCTTGCTAAAAGCTATCACCAATTGGACTTAGGTCTCCTCGACGAGCCTTTAGCAATAAAGTATACATGCTGGCATGCACCTAGGAAGAATAAAAATTCATGTTTGTTAAAGTCCCTATGGTAGCTGAGGAGTTGATTTCCAATGAAATTTCTCGAGAGCAAGCTTGCAAACAATGACTGATCACATCTTATAGCAAGAGCAAGGTCTCTGCAACAACCAGTCTTGAACTAGAAAAGATGAAAACATTGGTCGACTCTAACTCTTCTTTTCTACGAAAATGGCATGCTCTCTGTCTCCAATGGGAACAAGAGGGTTGCAAAATCATGATCAATGCTGAGCAGAGATGTGCCATCAAAACCAAGGAGTATGATCCAACTTATGTGTCCTCATCTCGAGTATTGGCCATCACCCAAGATCATATTATTGCCCATCCTTACTTGGCTCACATCTTGAGTGAGGAAGAACTACACATTGCTAGCCGGATCAACTTTGATGACTTCCTAACCGATGTCCTGGCCTACATTACGCGTGTCCGCATTAGACTACAAGATATGGACCGTCATGCTACCTTAGAGTAAAACCCGCAATTTAAAGCTAGGATCATGAACAAGTAAAAGCATCACACCCATGTGCTTAATGCCATTAACCCTTCATCCTCCAATCCTAGGAACGATTCGCATAATTCCCAAGGGTGAGGGGGCAAGCTGGAAAAGAAAGAGGCTCTAGTGTCAGTCCTTGGCATATCAAAAAGTGCTCTTCCTGCATGTCTTACATCTACAAATTTGTTTTGAACACACAAAGATGGTAATATAGAAATATTAATTCCTTCTCTATACCACCTTGTAACACGAGATACCATTCCTTTCTTGTGTAAGGATATACAAAGCTCCATAGAGATATGAGTTACTACACATATTCAGTAATTAAATTCTTCTATTTATGAGGAGATGCAATGGTACAAGGAGTTATGCAAGGACACTACCAAAGATAGCCTATCTAATCTATTTAAACAAATGGAGGAGTAGATTAAATTATTTAAAGCCCAAAAATTGGAGATATCCTCTTTGTAAGCCTAATTAGCTGAAGCAAAAACTCAAGTAGCTACTGTTACTAAGGAAAGAGATCATATTTTTAATGAAAACCAGGAGTTCAAAGCTTTAATTACTAGCTAGCTAGTAGAGTTGTAGTTAGCAAACTCCACAATTGATGGTCAAGATACCAAGATCAAGGAGTTGAAAGAACAGTTGGCTCAATCGCACTCTGTTCCACCAAGTCCTAGTGTATCCCCAATGCCTTCATTGTCAGCTACAGACTTGGCTACTCTCCAATGTAGTATGATGCAATATTTGCTATTTCAAGCCAGATGGAGAGGTTACAATCTAGAATGGAACTTTTATGAATCTATTTTAAGCAATTTATGGAATATATCCTACCAAATCACTCCTTCTTTATGCATTATCAACAACAAAAGCTAGTATTTTATATGAAGTTATCCACTATGGATTTGTGTCCTCTAGAGTATGGATGAGTGGTGCTTAGTCCTCTGATCCCCTTGTGGAAGTGGTTAGGATGGTATTTGAGGACTCAGTTACACCTGACACCTTACTGATGTCTTATATGTATATTCGGGGTGGTCTTGTGATTCTAGAGGGTGAGGATATGCCTTGACATGTGGGGAATATTATTTTGCAAGTTATTTTTTATGTCTGACATCTAGAGATATGGATAGATGAGATTTTCCAAGCTTATTTATCCAATGTAGCTGATTTTCCTAAAGTTTCTTAGTATTCAATGATAGATTTAGTTGCCTTGAATAATTGATAATTAAAAGACCTTTGCACACTTACCAAATGCTCACCAACTCCAGGAGGATCATTTAGCCCATCTTTCTACACAATCCCCTTTTGACACATCTTTTTTTGAAGCTTATAATCATCGATCCATTTTAGGTACGTCAATACCTTCACTCATTTATTATCAATAGATGGTCCAAAGATTTGATTCTTATTTATCTATACTTCAATCGACTCCACAGATTATCCCTCCTCTTCTTTTTCAAGCTGAAGTAGATCCCTAAATTTCTATTTTTTCTCCTTGTTTGTTCATTATAGATCATGTTTTTTCACCTACTCCTCCCTATCCTCCACCATCTACTATACCACTTTCTACTTTTCTAGCATACTTCTTAACTCCTTTCTTATTAGATTCTATTAAATTGCCTCAATCTCAACCTTTAAGCCTTTCGTCTTTTTATGATTTTGCATATTCATCACTTCATCCTTTAATACTTGTTCCTCTTCCTTTTTCCGCATCTTTCATTCATGATCCACCTCAATTGGTTGGTAGCCACTCGGGTTTCAATTTGCAAATACCTAGACGAAGAGGATGGAGTTTGACAGATTTGTTGACTAGTCCCAGGATTAATTGGCTTGTAATTCTAGGGGAATGGAAGACTCCTATACAAGGTTATCAGAGTTATTTTTAGTTTTCCGAAATATATTATTAATATATTGATCCTTTACTCATATTAGATACTGTCGAGACCTAAAACGGGCCTGACACTGGCTATAGGCACTAGGCAGGCCTCTATAACACTCACAAGACAACCCCACACGGCCTCGTAGGGTCATGAGCGTCTAAGGGACACACTACCCTAATTACTAATGTAGATATTGCGTTTGTAAAGGAACGTAGTCCAATGATTGTCCTTCCTTACTCCTCAAAGGGAGATCCCATACATCCTGGTATAATATACCACCACGTAAAACAAACATAGGAAGCAGCCTCTCCACTAAATGCCTTGGCCCCACTGCAACCCTGCTACACTGAGAGGATTGGCCCCTCGATGTGTTGCTCTAACATAAAAACCATATGAACAATCTCCACTCTTATATATTTCGAATGATCCAGGAGATAAAATTTCCTCACTTGACAATTTCCCAAAGATTTAATCGTTTAGCCTACAACTTGGGTTTCCTCACAACTCGGCGTAGGCCATGTAATTCAAAAACCAATTGCAATGCATCCAGGAGTTACCATGTGATATGGGCAATGCAATTGTGAATGCCATAGTGCTCAAACATTCTATAAATCAACATTGTGTGGTGCAACAAACATGTATTTCCATGATTTCAATCTACACATCATGCTTCGTTGCTAAGGGTCCTCAAGCCTTCTCATGTGGCTTAACCCCCTTTTAACTTAATTTATGAATGTCCTATATGGTATGGACAAACAAATAGACCAAAATTTCATATATTTTCAGTAACTAATTAGCATCAAAACCCCTCTTCTTCCCTACCGTTTAGATTTTGCATCGTTGATAGGTGTAAAGAGCAATTATTTATTTGTTTTCCTTATAAAAAGCAATAAAAACAAAATTTAACATGAAGACACAATTATCCCTCATGCTACAGCCATGCCATACATTCACAAACATAAACCTTATTTTTTCCTAATTTTTTAGGTTAAAAAATATTTTTTTTTCATTTTTTCACAATTTATCTTCGTTTATTTACTCATAAAAACGTGATATTTCAGACTTATGAGTTCTCATTGGTCAAGGACACTCAACATCATTTTCATATTAGTTTTTATCCCATATGATCCCAAAACACTCACCATATTTCAGAGAGAATGTAATATGGGAAACCAAGAACCAACAAAATCAAACACTTTCTCTAATCATTTCCGGTAAAATAAAAGAGCCGCACACTTATGCATAGAAACTACAATTTCAAGGCTTGTATCTCATAGATGGGAGGCCACTGATGCTTCTTCTTTGCCACTTACGCACTCTCTCAACCTGATCTATATCCTCCATCACTCCAGCATCATCATTTGATCCACATTCGTCATCACAACCCTCCTCCTTCTCTCTTGAATTGATGCATATGAACAATCACTAAGAGGAGAGAGCAGAGAGGAGAGAGAAAAATTGGAAAATCAGAATTCTAAATACTCCATCATCAAAATCAACAAACTCATAGTCATCTTCTTCCTCTCTCTTTTCTGATTGAGAATCTCTCTCTCTCTCTCTCTCAAAATGGATCAAGATTGAAGCATCATTGGGTGATTTTGAGGAGGCGCAAAAAAATTTGTGCCCCCCTCCTGTTTGTCATTTTTTTCCATTAAAATGAGGCTTCTTAATAGGCCTAAGGATTAAATCATTAAAATAACCGATTCAGCCTTTTTGTGTTCACACTATCCTACAAGTGGATATTTCGATTTTGGATGGGCAAACGGACTCGGATTCGAGATCCATCTAGATAGGCGACTTTGCATCATCAAAATCTATAAAATTAGCCTTCATCACATGCTTTTTGGCTCCCAGATCCAGTAGCTGCTTTATAACGCCAAAACTTGCGGGGATTAAATGGGGGATCAAACGACCTCCATGACGAACCGAGACTTGCATTGGATTCCTGGTGTCAAAATGCATTTAGGAAAACTCCAACTCTGCTATCCTCCATCGTTTGATTTTTCATGAAAATTTGGTATTTAGCACTTCCCGAGCAATTCTTGCTCCAAAACCGACCTCAAATACTTCAAGCATGGCTCACAATCGGCTCCTAAAATCCAACTCTCATTGGCAACCATGGGATAGGGCAACTCAGCCTGTCGAATCCCACGAATAGATTTGCACATGCATAATCATAAAGAGCATCAAGTTGATACAAAACATATGATCAACAAAGCACAAGAACAACTCTCACCCTACTCCCTGATAAAATCAAGGCATGAAAATCTGTTAGCAAACATGGATCTTGAACACAGTTTAGCTATGGAGGCTTAAACTCGTAAGCAAGAGGCATGAAGAAGACTAATGACTAGATACAGACTTTTACTCAAATGAATTAGGTTCCAAGATAGATTAGCTTGGACTTATAAATACAATCTTGAGTGGATAGAGTTACAGACTCTAAGTACAAAGTACAATAGCATTTATTCAAAAAAGTGAACCAAGTACATGCTTTTATAGCTTTCTAGCTTCTCCACTATCCTGACTGTGCAGATGGGATTCATGACAGCTCTTCCTGAAGCATACATCATTTATCAAATTCTCAACATCCCCCCCTCAAATGATGAGTCCCTACACTTGATGGCTTTTGCCCCCCCTACATGATAATGTGGCTCAGAAGACTAGCTCATAGGTAGCCTAGTCAAGTTAATGATTGAGACTTTACATCTTTGGCAAGGGTTTTACAAATCAAATCCACTAAGGGAAACATAGAGATCCACTATAGGAACAAATTCCTTAAAACAATCTGTTAGAGTTGTTGATGGTAGCGGAAGTATCTTTTTCTTCTTCTTCATTCATGAATTGACTTTGGTGGTGGTGATTTTTCATGTGCTGTGCTCTTTTCTTGTGGAAGCATTCACTTACAATATGGCCAGTTTTACCACAATAATGACATGTCATCTGACTCCTATTGTCGGTGTTGAATCCTCGACCTCTTCCCTTGGGTCCAGTAGTTCCTCTAGTGTATAAGAGGTTTTCCCTTGAGCTGGTCTCTTTTACATCTTTGCTTTTAAATTTTCTTTATCCATCAAGCAGTGAGTGCTCAATATCTTTGAGTTAGACACTCGAAACATTACTTAGAGTGGACACAAGATTCTCATATGAATCCTTGTTTACACTTGCAAGCATTACGGCTATTGCTTCATCTTTATCAATATTCTTCTTAAGAGTTGCAAGCTAGGTTTTTAGGCTCTTGAACTTGTTAATGTGCATGGTCATAGAAGCATTGTCTTTGATATCTAGTTTATAAAATTGCATGAGTAATTTTACCTTTGAGTTCTTTGCTTGGGTACCAAACATTTTGTCAAGTTCCTCCCAAGCGGTTCTAGCATTTCTAATGCCAGATATATGATGTAGCACATCATCACTTAGTCCCGAAGCAATGATGCCTAGTGCCTTGTTATTCATCTTCTTCCATTCTTTGGTTTTGAACTGGTCTTCTTCAACGGACCTGTCTTCATCATCTTCCTTCTTGTTATCTACATCATCTTCAAACAAGTCCCACAAGTCTTTAGTCTTTCCGCATAAGATGGTACATGGTCTTCTCCTTCCAGGCATGAAAGCCTTGAACCATTAAACTTTGCTATCTGTTCCACTCTAGTCATCTTAGTAGGAGGTCTTACCACGAGAACTCTTAGGTAGTGTCTATCCTTTTACAAGAAGATTGAGATTTACAAGGGATTTGATAATTGTGACTTTGAATCATTACACAACCTGAGAATGTTCTTTGAAATTGGAATGAGAAGGTGAGTTACTTTTAAGTAAGTTGAAAGACTCAAGTGCCAAGAAGCATTATTTGAGTATCAATAGATACTATGTCTTGAAGGTCTTGATATTGGCTCGATGTTGCTAGGTAATCTTTGAACTTCCTTGGATCCTTCCATATTTGTAGTAGGCTTTAGAGATAATTTCAAAGTGATCAAGGTCACTATTGATGATGCCAATGAGAAAGGACAAGGTTGCCAAGCTTTTTAAGTTCTTGGCTATGGCTTCCACTGTTTAGGGTTTCAGACAGCCTTGATTTTTTTGTTGCAGCAGGAGCTAGGTGTAGCCATTCGAGCCAAGGATTGGACGGGGGATAGCCTATATTATAAGCTTTGAATGCCCCATATGAGCAGGACGAATCGTAGCCTCCACACATCACGCAGACTGTACGACTATCACAAGGCGCAATAGAGACAACAATGTTTGATTTTCGTAATGCTGGGCTCCACGATGGATAATGTCACTCTCTGATGTGATAGGGAGCTGCACTTGGAGCAGAGGAAGAGTTTCTTAGAAGAAACCTTAAGCTAAAATTGTCTATATGATGAGATCTAGGAGCTCCATGAAGGTAGGTGCAGTCTGGCTATGGTGGCCAAGAAGAGGTATGTGAAAATAAAGTAGGAGATGAACTCAACCACTTGTCCTGAGCTGGAGTTGAGCTATGATAACCTAGAGAAATAGAAGGAAGAGCTAAACTGAGCTCACCATGGCTCTAATACCATGTTAGCAAACATGGATCTTGTACACATTTTAGCTATGGAGGCTTGAACTCGCAAGCAAGAGACATGAAGGAGACTGATGACTAGATACAGATTTTTACTCAAATGAATTAGGTTCCAAGATAGATTAGCTTGGACTCATAAACACAATCTTGAATGGATAGAGTTATAGAATCTAAGTACAAAGTACAATAGCATTTATTCAAAAAAGTGAACCAAGTACATGCTTTTATGGCTTTCCAGTTTCTCCACTATCCTCACTGTGCATATGGGATTCAGGACTACTCTTCCTAAAGCATACACCATTTTTCTATTTCTCAACAAAATCCACAAGGGATAGGCCCGACATAATCTGATAGAAATCCAGAGTGAGTCTCTAACCAACTGCTCTAACACGAACTTGCAAAAAAGCCTGTCAAAAAGGTCATTCTAGTGGGGGTTTGAACTACCTACCTAACTTAGGACAATTGGACCAGGATCTCCTACTAGGCGATGACTCCTATAGCCTAGTAGGCATCATATTTTCCATTCAAGGTTTCATACTTGGGCATGTAAAAAGGAGGGAGTTGAGCATAGAGTGATCCAAGGAGAATAGGGCATGGGTCTCAGGTCTTGACTTGATACCCAAGCACCTACCAAGCTCTCGTGAGGCGATACTTAATCATTTTTAATGCTCACTTTTATTTTCGCTCCAACTTCCTTTCTTTTCTTTTCAACTAGCTGCTACCCCTAGAAAGACAAGGCATCGGCCCCGGGTCTTTACTCGTCCCCAGGTCCCCAGGAATCTACTAGGCCTTTGTGAGGCGATAATCAACTGCTTGTAGGATTTTTTCCATTTTTTCTTGTTGAGGGGTTAGAACCCCTTTTCACACACTTTTGTAATTCTTATTTTTAGATAGATTTAGAACTTGCTCTTCTTTTGATATGTTGGCAGGCTTCTCTAACTGCCTCGCACAAACAGGGACTCCTAAGACAATTGCCTAGTAAGCAAGTAGGATAAGGTCACAAGGACTACCCTCTAACACAAGTCCTTATTGCCTGACAATGCCTTCAGAAGACTACTCAAATGTCCCCCAGATATACCTAACCAAACCCTAGGACTTCATGCCTTGATTGTTGGTCCCCAACAACGAAAAGAAATTAACCCCTACATACACATATAATATTATCTGCTTAAGGGAAAAGCTCGAAAAGGGGACAATACCACCTGGAATGGTTACAAGAAGCTCCTCCATAGCAAAGGCTTCCTCAAGTGACTTCATCAACCTATGTGATGCAATCATTAAACAGAAAACCATTAAACGTACCTGATGGCCCTCTTGGCCTAAAGAAATAAATAATTTAAACTCAATAAAAACCGGCCCTCTTGGCCTAATGAAATCAAGCATTAAAACCCTAAAAAGAACTGGTCCGCTTGGCCTAATGGAATCAAACAAAAGAGAGCGTATATATCCCCCCTTATAAAATTAATATACAACAAGATGCTCCATCCAAAGGAGGAAATAGGGCTCCTGCCCTAAACTAAATGCATCAAATTGTGACCCATGCTTGCTGCATAAATAGCAAGAGGTTTGTTATGCCAAAGTGTTGTACCTTCTTCTAATGCCATAACAATCAAGACACATTACTCTGCCATATTCAACAATGCAAAATTACTGCCCATCAAATATCACGTTGTTTACTATCACCATAAATCATTAGTTGAATAACGTGAAAGAGAACAACATTAATACTAAGGGAATAACCAAAGAACAATAGGATTAATCATCAAACACCATTTCAAGGCATTGTCTCTCATCATATTTCATTCTTGATCATACAAGCACATCCCGAATACAATTGCCTTACGTTTTTAGACATGGGCCCTGATTTTTAGGTGAAACATCATATGAAAGATAAAGGCTATTTCATACATGCTGATCCAAAAGATTACATGCACACTAATTCTAAGGTATAAAATAGTGCTAAATATACAATGGAATTCAAGTCCTAACACTTGGCACAACTCGATGGATGACTGGGCCAGCCATGACATGACAGACCCACAAGCATCATAGATGATTTTAAGAGCCAATGTATATTTTCATGGTATAGAATATGTGGCAAAACTTGTATTTTAGAGTTTCGAAAGTGTGGCGATTTGCTCTCTAAACCAAAGATATCCTATAATCGGTTGGTGATTTTGCTTCTTATCTTATCTTTTGTCTTTCTCATTCTCAAAAACCCCCACGGTTTGTGGCTAAACACACTACCCTTGATAGTGTGGGAGCTAAAGTCTATGAAGAGGAGCTTAATGTCCATGTTACAACTAGCTAGGCAACATCTCCAGGTGCTAAAGGCCTTGTGTTTACTGTTCTACAGTGTAAGACAACCTATTTCTGCCACCTTCCCTGTTGCATTTTGAGCTAGACCACAATACACACCTATGTTTGATCCAATGGACCCTTCATACTCGTTGGAAAGTGCCTACACTGTCAAAGGGATTTATGTCTATGGTATGAAAGCCGCGGTAGATTGCCCATACCAGAACTGACAAATGTTGATCATGCTATGTTGGGGAAGGACTCAAGTAAGTCAAGAAGTGGAGTTTTCATGCATGGGACTAGAATCAGGTGGACAAGGGGGACTCAACTAAGTCTCAATAGCCTAAATTTAGAGAAAAAACAAGGAGTTTTATTTGAACTGGATTAGTGTATTCAAAAGAAAAGAAAAAAAAACAGGACAACGCCATTGTGGGAGAAGCATGCAGTCCTAGATGTCTTGGGGAGAACCCTTTTGCGAATTGAACCTACTATGATCAATCTCCTACATTTCTATCATCTCATGCACATGCTGAAGACATGTTTTTCTCACCCATATGTTGAACATACGTATATACTTCGTGATTAAGCAAACAAAACAAAAAGAAAGCTAGAAGCTTTGTGCTGGGATAGCTCATCTTTCATGCAAAGGGCAGACATAGACTTTACCTACAGATCAAAGATACTCCCAGAGATTGCATAGAGGCTTCAAAGTGAGAGCTTGTGACAGTTTATTATTGTCTAAACTGGGTGTATAGCAGAGTATATCGAATGTACACAGGGTTTTCTAGATTGATTTTTGTTCTTCAAAGACTCCTTGAATGCTACTAATGCTCTATGGTCGATATGATTGCCAGAACCAAACTACATGCTTTGGAGCGATTTTTGGGCAAAATATGTATGTTTTAATGATGCTATAATGAATTTGTCTAAAAAGGATGAAATGGATTTTGAAGGCCCATAATGGGTTGACAGAGATATTGATGCTTTTTAATGGATGATAACACTTTCGGGTAACGATACCCATCATTTACTACAGGGATTTTGTTATATGCATGGTGGTACTCTCGAAGATTTCATAGAGGCTTCAAAGTGAGAGATTATGACAATTTATTGCTGTCTAAACTGTGTATATGGCGGGGTATCCACTATCCATAGGGTTTTCTAGATTGATTTATGGTCTTCAAAGACTCCCATTGAATGCTATTGATGCTTTATGGTTGATAGATGATTGCTAGAACCAAAGTACATGCTTTGGAGTGATTTTTGGATTGCATATGTATGTTTTAATACTGCTGTAATAAATCAATTTGAAAGGGTTGAAATGGATTTGGAAGGCCCATAATGGGTCAATAGAGGTATTGATACTTTCTGATGGATGATAGCACTTCCGAGTGATGATACCCAACATTTACAACATGGATTTTGTTATATGTCATTGATTTTGGAGTAGAGATATTGATGTATGCCAGAGTATATCTGAGTCATAGTGTCAGAGAGAGAACCAAGGAGAGAGAAAGAGGAGAGAGAAGACTACAGAAGAGAGATAAAGATTGCAGGAAGAGAGAAAAGAAGAGTGACGAGGAGAGAGAAAGACTAGATTTAGAGAGAGAAAGACAAGAAAGAAGGGGAAGCCATAGAAGCTGTGAGCAAGAAGGGAGAGAAAGACTGTAATTGTATTAATGTGTCAAAAAGATATGAAAAATTACATCTTCTCTCCTTTTATACCAATGTAGTGTGACATGGCATAATATCAATATTATTAACACTAATTTGTTATTCCCAGCTTCTTACAATCCATCCCTTCCCAAAAGTTTTTGTCCTAAAAAACAAACCTAGAAACAACTAGAAAGAAGATGTATAGAACAGAGTACTACTCTGTTTTACATCTTAAAAAAAAAAAGAGAAATGAATGAAAAATGACCACTACATGAGCTGAATTTGAAGAACGGAAGTAAGCCCCAGCTATATACATGATTTGAAATACTTCAGAAGCAAATGGAGCCATAAAGTCTTCAACAAATAATCATAGAACAAAGTAGATAGCTTGCTGAGTAAACAGTCCCTACTGGACCAAATCAACCATAACTTTTGATACAAGTGTCCAAATGAGATGTACCATATATCAAAATGAAGCTCTTGAAGAGTACTTTAAACGCATATAGATAGCTTAATTCTGAAAATTAGGTACTATAAAAACTGTTCTAAAACAGCATGTTGTCCTGAACTAGTCTGCATCATTACTAGCTCCATAAGCAATAGGCTTCAGCCCCACCAATGTCTCCCTCAAGTATGGATACTCATCCAATATAGATTCAGGTCTCCAAGAAGCCTCTTCAGATGATAAACGTCTCCATTTGATCAAATATTCCACAATAGAACATGATCGAAGCTTCTTTTCATGCTGACCTATAACAGCCTCTGGGATGTACTGAACAAGACCATCTTCATCAATGGGTGGCAGCTCATCAACTATATCCACTGGATCACCATAATAGGGCTTGAGTTGACTAACATGGAAGACGTTATGAATCTTTGTGGAAGAGGGAAGCTCTAGTTTGTATGCCAAATCTCCAATTTGCTTAAGGATCCTGTAAGGGCCATAAAACCTGTGGGCAAGCTTATTACTGGATCCATCTTTTAACGTAGAGTACTTGGATTTGGGCACCTTCAACAAAACCAGCTCTCCTTCTTGGAACTCTAAAGGCCTCCTCTTCTCATCAGCATAAATCTTCATTTGATCTTGAGCCTTCCTTAGATTTACCTTGCATTGCTGAAGAAGGGTCTGCATTCTTTCCAACTTCTCCTTCCCATGAGGAATGATCTTTTCATTAAAGATGACTGTGGGTAAGGGCACCTTGTAACCATATAAAGCCTCAAAGGGTGAAACTCCTATGCTCGCGTGAGTGGAATTGTTGTAAGCAAACTCAGCCAGGTGTAACCAAGAATCCCATGAAGTTTGGACATCATAGCAAAAATGGCGAAGATAAGTCTCCAACCATTTATTAACTCTCTCTGTCTGTCCATCAGTTTGGGGATGATAAGCCGTTGATGGAGCCAATTTAGTGCCCATAGACGTAAATACCGCCTGCCAAAAGTTACTCATAAACTTTGAGTCCCTATCATGGACAATCACCTGCGGTAATCCATGTAGTCTAAAAATATACTCCATAAACTGGTTGGCCACTTGAGAAGCAGTAAACTGAATCTTTGTTGGGATAAAGTCAGAGAGAGAACCAGGAAGAGAGAAAGAGGAGAGAGAAAATTGCAGAAGAGAGAGAAAGACTGCAAGAAGAGAGAGAAGAAGAGTGACGAGGAGAGAGAAAGACTAGATTTAGAGAGAGAAAGACAGGAAAGAAGGGGAAACCATAGAAGCTATGAGCAAGAAGGGAGAGAAAGATTGTAATTGTATTAATGTGTCAAAAAGATATGAAAAATTACATCTTCTCTCCTTTTATATCAATGTCAGTGTGACATGGCATAATATCAATATTATTAACACTACTTTGTGTTAGATATGATCAATGCCCCACCCTCATTAGGTGCTACCAATGATCCATGGTGCTCAAAGTTGTAAGGCCCCCATTATGAGGAGAAGCCCCAAGTACTTGCAAGTACTTAATTGAAGGACATCAATGAACGATGTTGGAGCCCCAAGAGAGACACCAAGGAAAAGGGGATTCTACTGCAAGAAAATCTATCTTGTAACATCAACAAGCTTTTATTTCATTCTTTTGATGACCAAAACAAAGAAAACAACAATTCTTCACGCATCGTCATAGTAGATATCTCCCACGGATTTGATAGAATCAACCATAATCTTCAACATCTTCATAAAATCCATCAATAGAATAAGGAACATAAAACAATACACCATTTTTGAATGGAAATCAATCACATAGTATTCATCTTCAATGTCTTCATAGTTTTCTCTCTTGATCTCTCACTTGATCTCTCACTTGATCTCTCATATACAGATACACTGTTTTAATAGAATTGGCTATCTCTGGCTCTCTCTCTCTCTCTCTCTCTTTCTCTCAATAATACATCATTTCCTCACTACAATACTCAAGAATGGGACTTAATAATCCCTCTTAGGTCGTGGATGCACCTCCCAAGAGGTATGGGAGGTATGAAAGGGCACCAAAGCCACTACAGTGTCTCTTCATAGCTCACTACTGTCATTATCACTTCAGTCTTCTCTTCAATCTTTAACAGCTACTTCTTCCATTTTTTTTAGCTCTTTTGAACTTAGATTCATCCTTTCCAAAAGGTAGAAAACTTTTCCAAAGTCACACATACATTCTACAGAACACTTACAAAAGATCTACAAAATAGAACAAAACAGGAACATAGTAGAGATAGAAGCTCTACAGAAGGTTTACAGAGGGTTACAGAAGGTCATCAGAGAACAACTGATCCTCATAACTCATACTAAAACCATTCCAAACTATCAAAAACTATTCTATAAGCTTTCAAAAGATTTCAACCTTCATAAAAAATGGAGGTAAGTTGGGGATAAAAATGGAAGGAGGGGGGGATAAAAATGGAAGGAGGTGGGGGGGTTGTAAGTTGGGGTGGTAGGGTGGAAAACAGGGGTGGGTGGGGGGGGGGGGGGGTGTAGAAACAGCGGGTGGGGTCAGGGGCCCAAGGAACTTGTGGGTGGGTGGGCGGGGTGTACCAGGTGGGTGGGGTGGAGGTCCCCAAGGATAGGCGGCAGGCGGGGTGGGGGGCCCAAGGCCAGGCGGTTGGGGTGTTGGGAACAAGGCGGGCAAGCCACAACGGTTGTGAAGGAGGGGAGGGAAGGTGAAGCGAGGCGGGTGTGAAGGAGGGGGAGGGAGAGGCGGCCAGGCGATAGTGGGAGAGGAAGACGGCGGTGAGGCGTGGCCCAAGGCAGGGGGCCCAACGAATGTGGAGGAGGGGAGGGAGGGGCAGGCGAGGCGGTAGCGGGAAGGAGGAGGCGGGTGAGGAAGGAGGAGGGAGAAGGGGAGGGAGGCGGTGGGTGTGAAGGCGGCATGGGGAAGGAGGTGAGGAGAGGAGGGAGAAGAGGAGGAACGGGTGGAGGTGGCACCATAGGGGATGGAGATCGCGGGCCGAGGACGACTGATGGAGGTCGCGGGGAAGGAAGGTAACGATTTTTTTTCTTTTTTTTTCGGCAGGATTGTTTTTTAAATAAAAAAAGTATTATTATTAGTAGTATTTTTTGTTGTTTTTGGTGATTGATGTTTCGTTTGTTTTTTTTTTTGGTTGTTTTTTTTCTTTTTTTTGTTTTAGTTTTTTGGGTGTGATTTTTTTGGGGGTTTTTTTTGTATGTTTGTGTGTTGTTTTTTTTTGTGTTGTTTTTTTAAATGGTATTTTTTGGTTTTTTTGTTTTTTGTTTTTTTGGTTTTTTTTAAAAATATGTGTGTGTTTTGTTTTGTTTTGTTTGGTTTTTTTTTGTTTTGGTTTTGTTTTGGGGTTTTTTTTTGTGGTAGGGATTTTTTTTCTTCGAAATTCATTAAAAGATGAGGGCACCCCTGTCCCGTGCGCATGCACGGGGCAAGAGTAAAAACATTTGCAATGATGGGATCAAACGGGGTGGGACGGCGATACACAAGGCACAGATGCTAGGGGGTGTCCCGAGGTGCTTAAAATTGAAAACATGCGCATTCACGTGCGACACGAGAGATGCGACCACATGTCGAGAGGAAGACAAATTAATACAATCCAAACCATACATTGGATCAAAATACCGTAAAAAAAAGGGTGCAGGAGACGAGTGGAAGATGACGGAAAAATGTGACATGGGTGCCAGGGCGAAATCAGGGTGTTCACATGGAAAATACAAAAAACAGCTCCAAAAAGACATATGGAGATTAATATGGAAAAATCCGCTAGCTGGAATACAAGGCGAAAAGAAGGAAAAATGTGCCAAATAACGTGTCAGACAAATTTATCATGTACACACATGGTTTTGACCGAGAGAGGACGCGTTCACATGGAAAAAACCCAAAAAACAGACTCGAAAATGGACTCAAAGATGAATACAGAAAGAATCAAGTAGCAAAATGAAGGGTACTAAAAAGAGAAAATGTCAGTGAGAAGGGGATGCACATGACTGTCACGTCAAAACTCACTTCTGGTGGAGTTTGAAGGGGTTCACATGAAAAAAAAACAAAAAACGAGACTGAAAATATATTTAAAAATTAATAATGAAAAACACAGTGGTCGAAATATGGCAGGTGATGTTGGTGAATTAGCTATCTTGAACTGCGGGGTTTTACCACCTTTTCCCTAGTCAGCTTCCTGCCCAAGGTTGTTTCCACCTTTTCTTGGAACGAGGCTTGTTATGACAGGGAATTTATTCATTTTCTCCCATAACAATTTGTTTGTTTTGTTTTTTATTTTTTATTTCTTTTCTTTCATTAATAAAGAGAATGGTAGAAATACCATGTGTCAGGACCACCCTCACCATTGTTGTTGAATCAGACGAGAAGAGAACAAGGTAGGGTTGAGAGGTATCTGTGAGGGGCTAGCAGAACGAGACCGCCTCATGAGGAAGGTCATAAGGGCTATTAGAAGCACGAAGAGAATGATAGTGCAAAGCCCAAAAGGGAGAGGATAGGTTGATTGTGATTGTCAAAAGCCCCAAGGAGGGAAGTACTTCTTAGACAATTGCCATTGATTAGAAAAGAATCATTAGAGGCATCAACGGTCTGCACCTGAACAGAGCCATTAGGATTGATAGCAAGTACCTTGTACAGGCCCATTAACCGTTGTTGAAGCTTGCTAGAAAACTTACCAAATCTCGAATCATAGGCCAGGAAAATATCACCTTCTTTGAACTCCTTGTGCTTGATGAAACTGTCATGATAGGCCTTGCGTCGTGCTTGAGTGGTTTCCATACACTGTAGGGCCATCCGCCAAATCTCATCCGAATATTCCAAGTGTAGGAGGCGGCATTGCAGTGACTCATCATCTCCCAAGAGTTCTTTAACTGCCACTCGCAAAGAGGGCAATTCTAGCTCAATAGGGAAGACAACTTTTGTACCATACACTAGCTGGAAAGGGGTCCGTATCTGCCTTATGGGGGGTTCTGTATACCCAAATGGCCTCTGTAAGTCGATCATCCTAGTCGTGATGATGTGCGGCAATCATTCTTGTTAGGATCAAGCAGAGGATGCGATTGGTAACTTCAACTTGGCCATTGGCTCTGGGGTAGTAAGGAGTGGACTTGCGATGGCGGATCTTATACAACTCTGTCAGTTCCTCCATGATTTTGTTAAGGAAATGAGTACCTCTGTCACTTACTAGCTCGAGGGGACTGCCAAAACGGGTGATAATGTTTTCGTATATGAATAGAGATACGCTGTTACCATCGTCCCGCTTCAGAGCTTTAGCTTCACACCACTTTGTGACATAATCCGTAATACTAAAATGTATTTGTTCTACTTCCGTCTGGTGGGTGGATCAATGGGACCCACAAAATCAATCTCCCACTTCTCGAATGGCTTTAGGGGAAGAATAGGTTGCAGTGGCATGGCACTTGTTTTGGTGGGTTTCCCCATTCCCTGACAAGCATCACATCTCTTGCAGTATTCATGTGCATCCTTGTGGAGGGTCGGCCACCAATATCCTGCCAACAGAGCCTTCCTGGCTGTCGCTTCTCCTGCGAAGTGTCCACCACATGATTCATCATGGCATGCTTTCAATACTATGCCGATTTCATCTCCTGCAACACATCTTCACAATACTTCATCTTTGCCTCTCTTGTACAGTGCACCATCTAGCAAAGTGTAGGGGGCTGATTCTAACATAAGCTTCTTCTTCTCACGGCTTGAGATGCCAGGAGAATACTATTGAGTTGCCACGAGGTTGGCTATGTCTGCATACCAGGGAGTAACTGTTTCAACTAGAAATAAGGAAGCATAAGGAAGGTCTGGATCATCCTGTTCCTCTTTTGCAGTTTGAGGGATCTGTGATAGATGATCGGCTAGGACATGGGAACGGCCAGGCTTAGTGACCACTTCAAAATCAAACTCCTCGACTATGAGCAACCATCTCATCAGTCGTTCTTTAACATCTGCTTTGTTCATCAGGAAGGACAAGGCTTCATGATCCATGTAAAACTTGAAATGCGTTGACAATAGATAGTGTCGAAACTTCTCCAGTGCAAACACCATTACCAAGCACTCAAGCTCTGTCACTGTGTAGTTCCGTTCCCTATCAGTGACCTTTTGGCTTGCATAATATATTGGTTGATCTAATTTAGAGGGGCCCTTTTGACATAGGATAGCACCTAGCCCTTCAACTGATGCATCTGTGTGCACATAAAACTCCTTCGTCCAATCAGGAGGCTGCAAGATAGGTGCTTGGATAAGGCACTGTTTTAAGGTATTAAAGGCTTCTTCACAGTCATCAGTCCAAAGGAAATCCGTATCTTTCCTTAGGAGCTTGTCTAGAGGGGATGCCTTGGTTGCAAAATGTGCAATAAATCTTATGTAGTAACCCACATGGCCAAGAAATCCTCTCAATTGCTTGAGGTTTGTTGGTGCTATCAAGGTGGCAATCTTCTCAATCTTCGCCGGGTCTGTTGCAATCCCTTGTGTAGAGACAATATGGCCCAAAAGAACTCCTGATAAAATGCAAAGACACATTTGTCGGGGTTGAGAGAAATCCCATACTCTCGGCATCTATCAAAACACTACTCTAGGTGTCCCCAATGCTCTCATATTAAGCTATAGACACAGAAGTCATCAAGATATACCTCAATGAAATCATGCAAATGATTTTGGAAGGCAGCCATCATTACTCATTGGAAGGTGGCAGCAGCATTACTACAAAGCCCAAATGGCATCACTCTATAGGCATAGGTCCCCCATTCTATGGTGAAGGTTGTTTTGGATTGGTCCTCCTCTGCGATTTGGACTTGGTTATATCCGCTGAATCCTTCCAAGAGGGAATACAGTTCATGGCTTGCCACTGTGTCCAACAGTTGGTCCGTAAAAAGGGATAGGGAAATGATCCTTTTTGTCTTTGAGTTCAACTTTCGAAAGTCTACATATATTCGAAGTTTTCTATTCTTCGTAGGTACTACCACAACGGGCGAAACCCTTTCATTGTTAGCCACGGGATAAATGAACTCGGCTTCAAGAAGTTTCAATAATTTAGCCTTCACTAGAGTAGAATAATTAGGATTCATATGCCTTTGTCTTTGCTTTACACGTTTGGCATCAGGCTCTAGGTCAATATGATGTTGGCATACTGTGGGATCAATCCCCTTTAGGTCTTTATATGACCAAGCAAACACGTCTAAGTTCTCCTTTAGTAGGTCTCGCAGGACCACTAGTTCTTCTTCTTGAAGATTGAGACCCACTTTCAGGTGACGTTTAGTACTATCATATCCAAGAACGTCACTTGCCTTTCACCTTCCACTTCGCGGATAAATGTCCCACGGATTGCTTTTGGATAGAGGTCTGACTCTTTCAAGGGAGCCATGTCCTCGTCTGATGTTCCACTAGAACTAGTGTCCTCCTTCTGAACAGATGACTCATTTTTCTGTTGAGATTACTGGAAGGGTATCAGAGCTTTGTTTGCTTCTGTGTGAGTGGTGATTTCTTCGGGACTTAGGGATTCATCTTCAGAGGATGCATCTAGGAATGTCACATAGCACGGACCTTCTAGAAGTCGTGGCTCTAATAGATTTGGCTTTTGTTGACAAGGGGCATCATCATCATCTTTTCTCTGGAATGAATGGTCAGGGCGATAGGAGCCAGTAGTGAACTTAATTTTTATGCCTTTGATCCATTGCTTATGTAGATTCTACATACTTTGTGGTCCATTGGTCAACCCAAATGGAACCATGGTCATTCCCTCCAACACCCCGAGATCTTTGGCCTCTGAGGTCTCTGTAGGGCCATCAACACGATTGTCCACTATCATAGGAAATTCTTCATTTGCACTTTCATATCCTGCTTCGTTTTCTTCCTCATCATTTTCATCCTCTTCCTCTGGAGGCTCTGTCTCTGCTTCTTTAGAGGCTTTGTAAGAGAAGAACAAATATTTTGCCTCTGTGTTTGCTTCTGCTTCTGCCTTTGTCTGTGTCTCTGCTATTGTCTTTGCTTCTGACTCTACGATTGCCATGTAACAAGGAGAACAGTACATCCATGCTTCTATCTCTCTATCAGAGGTAATTTCAGAAGTCAATTCTAGTTGAGGCAGGAGGTATTCTCCCATAGACAAAGACTTGGCTTCCTTTGGTAGTTGGCTTACAGTGCCCACTGTTAGGGACTGTGCCTCTATTTTCTTGGGAAAGATCTGTTTAATAGCCTATTCGTCTCCTGATGTACCATTTGTTACTTCATTGGAGGAGTCTGTTATGACTTTGATGGATGTGGATCCATTGCCTTTTTGCGATCCATACAATTTCAACACCACTTTGTTGGGTCCTCTGCCTAGGGTTAGGGTTCCTTTGAACCAGTCCGTCCTGGCTCTTACTTCAAAAAGCCAAGGTCTTCCCAAGAACAGAGGGTATGAGGTCCCATAAGAATTTGGTTTAACCATGTTTAACCACCAGATAGGTCAGCCCCAGTAATCTTTTCCTGCAAGGGTTGTTTTTATGTATGGGAGGATGCCGAATGGTTTAATTTTGCTTTGATCTGCCAATATGATAAGCCATTGTGTAGATTGAATTTCTTGCAAACCTAAGTCCTTCATTGTCACATCCATCATTATGTTTACTGATGAGCCTCCATCAATCACTGCATCTGAAATAAAGCATCCTTCTATCCATACACTAATCTCTGGGGTTCTAGGATCTAGGAACGCATTAGCCACATCTACTTTCTTCACAAGCTCTGGGGCCTTATTGGTATTAGTCGCTGTTGAAGGAGCAATCCTTAGTCCACATCTTCTTGTCAAGATGCTTTTGCATTTCTTTTGGCACAGTTGGGAGACAGCATCAACAACTGCCGGAATGTTAAGTTTGGTTTAAAAGTGTCTAGGTCTTTTACCAAGTCATATTCTTTGATAGGATCCATGGGCTTCCCCAACCTGCTGGGGAATGGGGCTACACCCATTTTCATCTTTCCTTTTTCTTCTAGAAATGACAACATCGGCACTTCCTCTGTTTTTGGAGGTTCTTTTGTATCGTCTATCTCCTGGTCCTCTGGTCCTGTTTTTGGGACTATCTCTGTGACTCTCTGTGGCACTGCAGTGCTCTGTACTGCACTATTTTGTCTTGTACTGCTCTATCCCTCTATTGGCAAGTTGAACTTCACAGTGTTTCCAGGAGAGTTGTTCTTTTTTTGGAAAGCAGGAGAGTTGTTCTCTTTTTGGACAACTGGTTCCTTCTTCTTGGCGTGCGTGATAGCGGCAACTTCCAACTCTACCAAATTGGAGGCATGCTCTTGTGCCTTCTGTTTGCTATCAGTGGCATTGGCCTTGACAGGGGCTAGACTTGGACAATCCTTTGCAGTGTGGCCTTCTCCTTTGCATCAGCTGCATAAGGGCTTGTAATCCATAGATCTTCTAGGGTTTGGACAATTCAAGGAGATATGACCCTTTTCTCCACACCTGTAACATTCCACCTCTGATCTCTGACCACCACTAGACTGTCGTCCTCTGTAACTTTGAGAGGTAAAACTCCTTGGACCAAAATCAGGACCAAACTCCCTAGGCTTTGGTCCAATATCTTGTGTTGTCATTTTGGATTCTAGCAAATTGAATCTTACATTTTTATCTTTCTGTCTGCCTCTCTTTCAGAGAACAAATATCCTCTGTATGGTTCTTCTGCAAATAGTAGGAACAAAAGGCTCCAGGAATGGTTGGTTTTTAGGTACATTCAGTGGCTAAATGTCCCGCTTGATGACACTTTACGCACCATATATTAGAACACATCACATCTCTCCCAGCTCCCGCAGGAGTGGACATATTGGTGATATTCACCTTCAACACCTGTAGCTGCTCTGTAATCACATCCATAAGATCTTTCTTGATACTTGCAACTGAGTTGGATAAGTAGTCCTTCAAATTTTCACCTCTTGAAGTACTTGTAGTAGGGCTTTGGGAAGCTTCTGTAATTATTGGTTGGGAAGCTTCTGTAATTACTGCATACACTGGTTGGGTTGATCCAAAGGGTCCTTTGTTCTAGTTCTAATTCACAGCTCTTGTTGAGACTTGGGATTGTTGATTCCAATTGGTAGGGTTTCATTGTTGTTGATTTGCCATTGGAGGAACTGTTTGAGGCCATTGTTGTTATGGTTGAACCATCATTTGAGGCACTGTCGTCTGTGGCGACCACAGTGGATTAGGTGCATCATACTGCAGCACTGTTTGCATCTGGGGATAGGAGTAAGGAACTGTCCTTGGGACTGCATTTGGTGGGTATACCATTCTTGGCATGAGAGGAGTTAAGACTCCCCTTCGTGGAGTCATTGACAGCCTTGCTTCAACTTCATCACACAATCTTGCACCTTTCATTGTAGCTTGGAGATTGATCAGTCTTCTCAATTCCATGAACTTGTGAACTTCTAGTTGTAGGCCTCTAAGGAACACTACTTTCTGGATACCTTCGTCCAAATGATGGTTAGTCCATCTCTTCAGGATGGATGCCATTTGCGAGACATAAGCTTCTACTCTTTCTCTAGAAGACTGACTTAGGTTCATGAACTCCTCTCGCATCCGCTCTTCAAAACCTTCACGCCTGAATTTAGCGAGGAAGGGCAACTTCAAGTCATCCCATGTGCCAAAATTTCTTGTTGCTTGTTTCTCATACCATTGAAATGCCGCACCCTTGAAAGTGGTGGGGAATATTGCTAACCAATGCTTAGGGGTTCTAGCATTGTTAGCCACACATGGTACCATAAACTCTGCTACATGAAGATCAGGGTCTTCATTGTACTCTCCCTTAAAAATTGGCAATGGGACTACATTTGCTGGCCTATCATCAATATTTCTAGGGTGAATCTGACTAGGGAGGGGACCTTGAGTTGCCATGGGGACTTTTGTAAAGAGTGCTTTTAGGGCGTCAAAGGAGGCTTCTATTGCGAGCTCGTTCTCAGCCTTGATTCTTGCCTTCTCTCTTCTCACATACCTCTAGACTCATTCTAACACTTGCCCCTTGATTGCGTCATTCATCAGGGGCTTGGCTCCAACCAGTTGTTCAGTACTCAACATAATAGAATCAGAGAGGGGCTTCAGTCTTTGAGGGATTCTCTGGCCGACATCTCTTCTACTTTCTTCTTTTCAACATCTCTGGATTTGGCTTTCAAACCATTATAGAGGGGGAGATATTCCATTCTAAAAGTATCAAAACTCATTCTTCTTAGGATCGTTGTTGTGCCATCATTATAATAATGCTAGCTTTTGAGGGTTTCAACAGTGTATGTTGTGAAAAACACTCTGTCTACCAACTTCCAATGGGTTGCTAATTGGACAAATAGAAGATTGTCAGTGCACCAAGCATCCCATGTATCTTGCTGTTGAGCATCCACGAACAAATTCCAACTCTTTTCCTTCTTGTTTTTGTGAACCTCCATAGACCACGACTCCTGAAGCTTCTTCACGATCTCCCACTTGATGATGTGTCTAGAAACTTCTCAATGAATTCCAAATCTTCCATGGACAATCATTCTCTCTGCTTCTACTCTTTAGTTTGTTTCCAAACAATTTGCCACCAAGATGCAAGTTTTTGCTGCTTCAATAGGAAGAGGAAAACCACATAGAGCTTGCATCATGATGG
This sequence comes from Lygodium microphyllum, assembly GCF_053477565.2. Lineage (NCBI taxonomy): Eukaryota > Viridiplantae > Streptophyta > Polypodiopsida > Schizaeales > Lygodiaceae > Lygodium > Lygodium microphyllum. The sequence continues at coordinate 119,720,360 of NC_141150.1, read as the reverse complement.
TAAAATGTTTTCGCCATTGTGGGATAAACTTCTTGTGGAAAGTGGCTTTGGCAATGGTAATCTCGAACTCTTCAGTGGAAGAAGGAACTTTGCAAACATCCATTGAATTCTTTTCTTCTTGGCAATGCCATTTCTTTCATTTTCAGTCTCTTCCAATGCTTGTTGATGGCAAGATTCCCTGGTTGCGCACCAAAAACATGGAGCCCCAAGAGAGACACCAAGAAAAAGGGGATTCTAATGCAAGAAAATCTATCTTGTAACATAAACAATATTTTATTTCATTCTTTTGATGACCACAACAAAGAAAACAACAATTCTTCACGTAGCATCATAGTAGATATCTCCCACGGATTTGATAGAATCAACCATAATCTTCAACATCTTCATAAAATACATCAATAGAACAAGGAACATAAAAGAATACAACATTTTTGAATGAAAATCAATCACATAGTATTCATCTTCAATGTCTTTATAGTTATCTCTCTTGATCTCTCATATATAGATACACTGCTTTGATAGAATTGGCTATCTCTCACACACACACACACACACACACACACACACACACACACACACACACACACACACACACACACACACACAAAATAATACATCATCTCCTCACTAAAATACTCAAGAATGGGACTTAATAATCTCTCTTAGGTCGTGGATATACCTCCCAAGAGGTATGGGAGGTATGAAAGGGCACCAGAACCATTACAGTGTCTCTTCATAGCTCACTACTGTCATTGTCACTTCAGTCTTCTCTTTAATCTTCAGCAGCAGCTGTTTCTTCCATTTGTTTTAGTTATTTTAAACTTAGATTTATCCTTTCCAAAAGCTAGAAAACTTTTCCAAAGTCACATATACATTCTATAGAACACTTACAGAAGAACTACAGAACAGAACAGAACATGAATAGAGCAAAGATAGAACAGAGACAGAAGCTCTACAAAAGGTTTACAGAGGGTTACAGAAGGGCATCAGAGAATAGTTGATCCTCATAACTCATACTAAAACCATTCCAAACTATCAAAAACTATTCAAAAAGCTTTTAAAAGATTTCAACATTCATCAATCATCAATCCATGCTTCATACAGAAGAAAATCAGAATAAAACAGAAGCTATACAGAAGGTATCAGAACCAATCAGAACCTCAACAAAACCTATGAGAACATCACAGAGCCTCATATTTCCACTAATAATCATCACGAGCTTCCGAAAATAATCAATATCATCCAAAATACTCTCAAACACATCCATTAACAACCAAACATCACTCTAAATCCATCAAAAATCAACCATTTAGGCCTCAAAAACAACAAAAATCAGTCAAAAATTCAGTCTTTTTCCACTCTCAACAAATGTGTATGCTTTGGGGGATTGTGTGGTTTGAGATGATTGAGACCAACCACCATCCTATCACTTTTTCTTGCTATATTATTCAGGGGCTTCCAATCCTTGATTGGCATTGATGGCTCCTGAGCAAGTGCCAATCCTACCCTCTCTATCCGCATCCAGCAAGCTAGATGGTATGAACTTGTGAGAGTGTGCAACACAAAGAGGAAAATGATCATGGAGAGGAGACAACGAGAGAATGCAAAAGAGAGAAGGAACAATGTGACTACAATGGCTGAAGGTACAAGGCTACAACGATCAGCCCAAACACGCAGCAATGGGAGGAGCTTTTCTCAAATGAGAGTCTTTAGGCTATGGGAAGTGAGAAGACTGGTGTAGAACATATCATATATCAATGATGGAAGATATGAGAGAAGTGTCACAACTAGGTCCTTGGAAGAAATATCCGTACTAAGGGATGCAAGCTCATCCCAAATCTTCTCCATCTTGTGGATGTGATCCCGCATCATAAGGGAATTTGCGACGTAAAGTTGTTGTAGCTTCAAATTGAGAGATAATTGATGCCCAAATGTCTAGATCCAAAAGAGAGATACCAATATCTTCCAAACCTTATGGTGGTGCAGATACATCTAACATGCATGAGCAAAAATCTACATAACTCAAAAAGAGAAAAGAGCAAGCTCTTGCACATTCAACCGACCCCATACAGTTGTTGAATATGCAGCCACACCATCATGGGGATTCACAGTAGGTTGGGATACTAAGAGAGACAATGTGGATACTGTCAAGGGTAAATAGATCATAGCAGATACAAGAGAGACATTGATACATGTTATAGAGGATATCGCCATTCGGGATGCAAAGAAATACGGCATAAGAAAATTAAGTGGATTAATGACGTGGATCTTTGATATTGACATATTCCATGTGATATACAAGTTATTTAAAGTCAAAGGGGATGTCTTGCATGTATGTATACCTTATTGGTCGACTATCTAGTAGATGTTTAATTGAGGAGGGCGATATGGCTATAGGAGACTGCAATGGACGAGCAGGGCTGAACTAAAGATGTTTAAAATTTTGTAAATTGGGAGAGGATTATTGGTGACCGATGCATCCAGAATGGCCTTTTATACCTTGGGAAGGGACCTACAAAGTTTGGTTGACATCTGAGTTCATATGTAGGAGATACAGAGTCGGGAAGGTCGATGTCTGGCTGGGACTACATGCTGTAATGAATAGATGCAGGTTGTGCAGAAAATTTTAGGGGCTGAAATCTTCACAATTTGGTCTAGTTGTTTGCAGAAAAGTTGTAGATTGCTAGTGGGGCTGCATTTTTTCTTTTTAAAGCTTGGTAATCCGAGTTATTGGTCAAAAGAGACGAGCAGTTTTCTGTAGGGTGGTCCTATAGGATAGTTTTTTGGACATGATAAGATTGAATTTGATGGATGTAAAGTTGTGAGGTGTCCGCTAGTCCCAAACCACGGCACACCTTTTAGTAGTCCATCAGTAGGTTTTTCCATAAATGATGCCACCCGGTGCTCCCTTGGAACATCACGGGATTGTCACTTAGGCCCTACCGAGTCTACTTCGCAACGGGAGAGTTCTGGCCGAACCCACTAGGATCGACCTGAAGATTTGGGTTCCTCAAATCGGATGGATCTCCTAGCAGCCAGCTAGCGTCAGTAATTTCGAGTTCCACTTTTTAGAGGATTACTCAATCTGAAGCGGACTTGCCATTGCACTTGGTTCAAAGAGAATGGGAGATGGAGGGGAGTGTGGTACGTCAACCCTCCTGCCCATAAGGCAAAATCCCATTCCAGTCCCCTAAAACAATGCAAGTCGGTTCTACCTAATGACTACTTGGTCAATTTATCGTCTTCCTATTTCTATATCCGATGTAGAAAAGCTCCCAGCTAACCGGGACCACCCTACCATTGGACGGACCCGTCGGGGGTTCCTCCCACCCGCTTTCCTCTGATGATGGGTCATCTTTAGTTTTTTAATTACCTACAACACATTTATTGGAACATATACAACCAGCTTCCTTAATTAGTCCATTTAGTCACACGTTCCTTCACATAATTTATCTCACTAACACGCATACAATTCGAACAGTAAAGCAAACTTCTTTATTATATTGGAAGTCTATTACAATTTCCATCATTCCGTCCCAGCGGAAGATACAAGAATTCCATAAGGACATTCTGTCCACCAAGATTTCACCCTCATAACTAGTATTTAGGGTTCCAGGATCCCATCCTGGGTCACGAAGGGGCTCGTCAGATTCTTGGAACAATGCAGGATTTACAGCCAGAGCCCCCTCTGGCACCTACAATTCCTACTGCCCGAGACTATCCCTACTGACAGACCTTTCTCCTACAGAGCCGGTCCAAGCCTCTCGTAGCGATAATCATGACCCCCTTGGAGTAGGGTCTCGCTGCTGGCTTGGGGGTAGCCTAGCGCGATCCTTCCTTTTATTCTGTTGGCAATAATTTCAATCAAAATCTAGATTCTAGCAAACACAAACAGTCCTTTCAAATATGTATCAAATAGTGCAATGACAATCATCCCAACATGTAAATCACAGTTTCACATAGCCAAGGTAGACCTTATCCTAAGGTAACCTTTCATTCTAATGAGGATTCTTCTCCCCATAAAGAAGTGTTGAATACACCTCTTAAAACATGTTAAGCAGGGCATGATTTTTCCATTTGGATTCACTTATCTAACATAAGCAAAATCCCTTAAGGAAATATATTGTGTCAATAAACTCAACGAGATGATCTTTAGAATTCCTAAATAGATAACCAGTTTCTATAACCTTCACTAATCAGTTCTTAACCTTGTCGCATTTGATCATAACTATATTGAATACGCATAAAGACATATGTACAATAACCTTTGGCAATTAATTCTATCATGATTCAATGCCTTAGTATCCCAACTACTCTAGCTAGAAATCATAGTGATTAATCGTTTTATGCTTGAACTAATATGTCTTCCTGGATGAGTTATCAGTTTAATGTGTAAGCGAAGAATATGAAAGCTAATATCCTATGTAATTTATCTTATATTGTAAAATTGATAATCTAGTAATGAATAACCTGGTTTGGCGGCATGACGACATTAGGAACTTCATCTTTACTCGTGCTCGCATTAGCCACACACGATGTTCCAATTGTGGTGGCAATTCCCGCAACCTCGGGCACTCCCGTATCATTGGCAATACCCGTTGCTTGACTGGTTGCATTGATTTCCATAGCTTTTCCACTTCGTCGCTTTGGAGCCATCATCCATGAGGAGTTTGAGAGATAGGGAAGGTGGGATAGATTTTAGATGAGAGAGGGTAGAGAATATGGCTTAATTAAAGATCGAGACAAGGGATTTGAGCTAACTCTCTTCCTCTTTCTCTTTCTCTCTCTCTCTCTCTTTCTAGCCTCTCGCAGCCTCTTGAAGGAGTATTCTTCCTTCTCTCTTCTTCTCTCTCGCAGCCTCTCGGGGTCTCCTTATCTCCCCTATGCCTCTCCCATGCCTCGTATTTATAGTGAATTGGGGAAGAGGGCTTGTGGTTGAGAAGTGGAGCTCTTTGTGGAGGGGGATCTTGGAAAGATCAGTGATCTGATGCTCAGATCATAAATCTGATGGTTCCATTGGCTCCGAAAGGGGGGTAAAACCCCAAGACACTTGATTAGAAAGCTCTCAGTTCACTCCTTCTTCTTTTCTCTGTTCGAAGTGCTGTCTACTGCCTGTAAAGTGCGATCGCGGCGCGCGCGATTTCGCCAGTCACTTTTCCTTATTTTTCTTTTTATAAAATCTTCAAACTAACTAACACATCACTTGTTTTTTTCTTTTAAATGGCATCTAGTTCTAGAAATCTCCATATCTTTTTTTTAAAAAAATTAAGATAATCTCTAAAATATCTAAATAATTCTAGTCTTGTCCAAAAGTCTAATACTTTTAGACCATCCAAACTATACACATTATCCTAGTGATTAATATAACTCATAAGTTTCGTTCACGTTGTGATTTACGTGAATGATGGCCACGGTCCTTGCCAATTCGAAAAAAATATCGAATTTACGACTCTTGATTTTTCTAAATAAAATATTTTAAATTAAATAAAAATTATTAATAATTAATGTTAGTTAGTTTTTACCTTAGTTAGTCTTTAGTTAGTAATCTTACTAACTTATTAATTAACTAACTAACTTTTGAACTAACCAACTAACTTTTATTGTGTGGAAATATTACATCCTTCTCCCCTTAGAGAAATCGAGATGTCCTCATCTTGAGAGAAACTGTGGGTATTGTTGATGAAGAGCATCCACATCTATCCATGAAGCATCTTCTTCAGGGTAATCCTTCCATTGGACAAGGTATTCTCTAAGGGTTCTACTCCTCAATTTTCTCTCCCTTACATCAATTACTCTGTCAGGTTGTAGCTCAAGGACTCTTTGGCTAGGTATTACAACTTGTTCATCATCAAGGATATGGTTAGGGTTAGCTACGTATGCTTTCAATAAGCTAACATGAAATACATTGTGGATTTTTATATTCTCAGGGAGTTGTATCTTGTAAGCGCTTGGTCCTAGGCACTTGAGAATCTTATAGGGTCCACAATATCTTGGACTTAGCTTCTTAAACTCACCTAAAGACAAAGAACTCTTCTTTGGATGGACACGGATGAAGACCATGTCTCCCTCTTTGAAGATTCGTTCTTGCCTTTTTAGATCAGCATATGCCTTTTGTCGATCTTTGGCAGCTTGAATATCCTGTCTGATGATCTTGATTTGATCATCCATTTCTTCTAACATTTTTCTCGAGGCTTCTACCCTTAGAGTAGGATCGGAAAAATTAAGTGGCATACGACAATCTTGACCATATAGTGCCTGAAATGGAGTCATCTGAATACTTCGATGATATGAGGCATTATAGGCAAATTCCACTAAGGATAGAAACTGAATCCACCTTTTAGGTTCCTTGCTGCAATATGCACGCAGAATATCCTCAATTACTTGATTAACTCGTTCTGTCTGCCCATCAGTTTGTGGATGATAAGCAGTACTGAAACAAAGTTGGGTTCCAATGGCTTCAAATAAACTCTTCCAGAAGTGTGATGTGAAAAGAGAATCACGATCACTGATGATCCTTTTAGGTAACCCATGTAACCTAAAAATCTCTTTTACAAAAATTCTAGCAATATCTGAAGCCTTGTAATTGGTTTTTGTTGGGAGAAGATGAGCGACCTTTGTTAGCATGTCTACTATTACCATTATTGAGTTATATCCTCCTTGTACAGAAGGTAACCCAACTACAAAGTCCATGCTAATAAATTCCCATTTCATCTGGGGAATGTCAAGTGGCTGGAGTTTTCCTGGTAACTTGACACGTTCAGATTTTACCCTTTGGCAATTTAGACATTCAGTGACATACTTAAGTACATCACCCTTGAGTTTTTGCCAGTAATAACTTTTCTTGACAGCATTAAGAGTTTTTGCATATCCTGGGTGTCCTGAAAAAGAAGAATCATGTGCTTCCCAAAGTATCCTTCTCTTGAGAGTCTGACTTGAAGGAATGCATAGTCTCATTCTGAAATAAACAAGTCCTTCATCTTCATCTATAGAGAATTCCTGATACTTAGTCTTGAATTTGGGATCTTGTTCCTTATTCTGAACTTCCCAAAACAATTGTTGATAGTCTAGGTCCTTATTTGCTTCATCCTTGGTCAACTCGATGATAGGATTAGTCGGCATCGATACCATTGTAGCCAGAGTTTCTGACCTAGATGGTTCTTCAGTGATAAGAGCATTAAGGAAGGCCTTACGGCTAAGGGCATCAGCTACTACATTTTCTTTACCGGGTCTGAACTTAATTTCAAAGTCATATTCTTGTAGAACCTCGATCCAACGTCGTTGCCTCATATTAAGATCAAGTTGAGTAAAAATCCACTTAAGACTTTTATGATCTGTGACTAAGGAAAACTTATTTCCAAGCAAGTAATGTCTCCATAATTTGAGAGCATGAATCACAGCTAATAACTCCAGGTCATGAGTAGCATATTTCTGCTCATGGATTTTCAATTTTCTTGAAGAGTAAGCTATAGGATGTCCTTCCTGCATTAGTACACATCCCAATGCAAGAGAGCTGGCATCTGTGACAACTTCAAATTCCTTGCTTAAGTCAAGTAGCCTTAAGATAGGAGCAGTTACCAGACTATGCTTTAGTTGCTCAAAGCTAGACTATTCGATTGGCGTCCAATTAATGGCAACTTGCTTCTTAAGTAAATTTGTAAGAGGTGCTGCAATTTGAGCATAGTTTCTGATGAATACCCTATACCATCCTGTTAGACCTAGAAAACTTCTCACTTCCTTGATAGTGGTTGGGGGTGGCCAATCTTGAACATCCTTGACCTTGGCAGGATCTACTGATATACCCTCAATAGACACTATGAATCCCAAGTATTCAATCTTTCTTTTGAAGAATGCACACTTCTTCTTCTTGGCATACAACTTGTGTGTTCTCATTGTCTCTAGGACAATGCGAAGATGTGGTTCATGATCCTCTTCCTCCTTAGAATAAGTTAGGACGTCATCAAAGAATACAAGGACAAAGTCATCAAGATGGGGTCTAAAAATATCCTGCATTAACCTGTTGAAGGTAGCTGGAGCATTTGTCAATCCAAATGACATCACAATGAATTCGAAATGGCCGTATCTTGTGTTGAAGGCGGTCTTTGGAATATCTTCATTCTTGACTCTAATCTGGTAATATCCTGACCGAAGATCAATCTTAGAAAAGATCTTTGCTCCTTGTAGACGATCAAGAAGCTCATCAATCCTTGGGATTGGGTACTTATTCTTTACTGTCACCTGGTTTAGCCCTCGGTAGTCGATACAAAGACGGAGAGTTCCATCTTTCTTCTTTTGGAATAATACTGGGGCTCCCCATGGTGAATTACTTGGCCAGATATATCCTTGTTCTAGCAGTTGCTTGAGTTGCTCTTTTAGTTTGATGGCTTCAGGAATAGACATTTTGTAAGGTCTTTTTGCCACTGGAGCATCTCCTGGAACAAGTTTGATCTCATGATCAATTTCTCTTTCCGGAGGTAACTCAATTAGCTCTTCAGGAAATATGTCAGCATACTCTTTTAACCAGGATGGTTCTTCTTCTGCATGACCATCTTGATTTGTCTTGTTAAGCTTGATCAAGTAAACAGGTAATCCTTTCTTCAAGCCTTTCACAATTTGAGAAGCTTTTGCCAATTGAACTTTAGGTTTCCCTGTTTCACCTTGTGTAGTTGCTATTTCACCATTCAAATCCTGAAATGTGACTTGACCTTTTCCACAATGGATATGAGCATCATTGGGAATCAGCCATTCCATTCCTAGTAAACATTCATAGGCTCCTAGGTTCATTACCCTGAACCTCATACTTGAAAGGTTTTCCCTTAGCTTAAACTCTACCTTGGCAGTTTGCTGTGTAGAAAGTACTTCCTTTCCATTTGCTAATTCCACAAGCAGCTTTGATGCATTTACAATATCTATACCTATATTCTTAGCACACTTGGGTGAAATAAATGAGTGTGTACTTCCACAGTCAATCAAAACCTTAAATGATTTACCTTGGTGACTAGCCGGTGTCTGTATTACCGAATATTGACGATTTGGTCCTTTCCTGTGGAATGCAGCATGAACAGTTGCTCTTTCAATATCTTCTTCCATAGTAGGGTCTTCCTCCTTATTAGTCTCCTTTAGGGTAATATTTGACGTTCTTCCTCTTGCCATAGCTACATAACCACGACCTTGGGCAGCTCTGCCTTGACCTCGAAATTGGCCTTGGTGATGGTTTCTACCAAGCTTTGGACAATCTCTCCTGAAATGTCTTGTCTCATTACAGTGGAAGCACCTAAGACCATCCCTGTTTCCTTGGGTAGGAATAAAATTTCCAACTACATTGGATTTTGCCTTCTTCTTTTGTCCTTGGAAAAATTGTCCTTGGGTTCTTTTTGCTTGACCTTTGAATCCTCCTTTGTTCTGGTTATTGTAGCTCCAGAACTTATTGTTATTAGGCTTTGATTGTACTTCCCGCATAATAGGAGCAGCTCGAATCAAAGCATCGTGGAGGTCTATGGGGCGCATTGATTCTAAACGAGTGTTCAGAGGATAATTTAGCCCATTGCAAAACTTGGACACTTGTTGAACAGTATCCATTGGGGGTGCATATTTAAGAAGAGAAACAAACTTGGAGTAGTATGCTTCCAAGGTCAGTCCCATTTGCTTCAAATTGAAGAACTCGTTCATCTTTTGGGTGCGATAAGCTGGAGGTAAATACCTCCCTCTTACAGCTTCTTTCAGCAAGTCCCAAGTAATGGTATTTTCAGGGACACCTTGATCTCAGCACCACTGCTTCCACCAAAGTCGAGCTTCACCAATTAATTTTAGCTTAGCTATCATAGCTTGGTTGGCTGGGATAGTTCCAGCAGCAGTAAAATAATCTTCCATCGATTCGATCCAAATTTCTGCATCAGCTTCCACATTTTCGCCTTTCCCATTAAACTCTGGAGGTTTGACTTGCTTCAATAAATTCCTTTTCTCTTGAGCTTCGTTGGGAATTATTGTGGGTGCAAGATTCTGGGAAATTTTTAGAAATTCGTAAGTTAAATTTTACAACTCTATGTAGCGTCAATAATTGAGTTCAGCACTCAAAATATCTCTCGCTTAGTTTACTGAAACAACTCTCAAATCAACTTTCTTCCCATAAAATTAAATTGCAATTTCAGAGGTTTCAAGACAAAAATAATAAAATAGGATTGCATTATTTCTTTGATTGATGAAGTATCAATCAATCTTTTATTACAATGGATATACAAGGTAATCAGATGGAAGGAAATACATTATTCAGATGGCTCGCAGGCTCATCTTATTTTCTCTCAGGAAAGGATTCCCTACTACAATCTAAGTATGACACTCTGATACATCCTTTATGAAGTAACTTGGATTCGGAGAGTAAATATCTAGGAATCTATATTTTTGAGGGAGTTCAGGAAATCTCTCTTTTTTGTAGTTGCGGCAGCTAGAGCGACCTATGACTTTTATTCTGTCAGCCGGAACGATCTTCGTAACTTCCCCATAGATATATTGGTTTAGTTTGATCTTCTTGCCTCTAGTATACAGGGTTGAGTTTACAGTGGCCTCATGAAATAGATAGATCTTAACAACTTTAAGATCTTCCATCCATTTTACCCTTTTCAGATTATTTTGAAGATAAGCTAGACGGCTTGCATCAATATAGCAATATCCTCCACTAATCATCCATCGTCTTTCACGATATAGAGGCGACGGGTTGTACAACTGATCTAGTACTCGCATCATCTGAATTCTCCAGGAAAAACTGGATGAATGCATAGCTGACATAAACATTACTTGAAAGATCAAGAATCGCTTCCAAGATTCATTACTCTGCCATAATTCAAAAAACATACGTTAATAAAGAGAAGAAAACATGTCCTAGGCTATGCTTAGAAAAAATAATATTTTTCTTAAGCTTACGTCGTAATCTATACTAACGTGCGCTCTGATACCAACTGTGAGGTGTCCGCTAGTCCCAATCCACGGCACACCTTTTAGTAGTCCATCAGTATGTTTTTCCATAAATGATGCCACCCGGTGCTCCCTTGGAACATCACGGGATTGTCACTTAGGCCCTACCGAGTCTACTTCGCAACGGGAGAGTTCTGGCCGAACCCACTAGGATCGACCTGAAGACTTGGGTTCCTAAAATTGGATGGGTCTCCTAGCAGCTAGCTAGCGTCAGTAATTTCGAGTTCCACTTTTTAGAGGATTACTCAATCTGAAGCGGACTTGCCGTTGCACTTGGTTCAAAGAGAATGGGAGATGGAGGGGAGTGTGGTACGTCAACCCTCCTGCCCATAAGGCAAAATCCCATTCCGGTCCCCTAAAACAATGCAAGTCGGTTCTACCTAATGACTACTTGGTCAATTTATCGTCTTCCTATTTCTATATCCGATGTAGAAAAGCTCCCAGCTAACCGGGACCACCCTACCATTGGACGGACCCGTCGGGGGTTACTCCCACCCGCTTTCCTCTGATGATGGGTCATCTTTAGTTTTTTAATTACCTACAACACATTTATTGGAACATATACAACCAGCTTCCTTAATTAGTCCATTTAGTCACACATTCCTTCACATAATTTATCTCACTAACACGCATACAATTCGAACAGTAAAGCAAACTTCTTTATTATATTGGAAGTCTATTACAATTTCCATCATTCCGTCCCAGCGGAAGATATAAGAATTCCATAAGGACATTCTGTCCACCAAGATTTCACCCTCATAACTAGTATTTAGGGTTCCAGGATCCCATCTTGGGTCACGAAGGGGCTCGTCAGATTCTTGGAACAATGTAGGATTTACAGCCAGAGCCCCCTCTGGCACCTACAATTCCTACTGCCCGAGACTATCCCTACTGACAGACCTTTCGCCTACGGAGCCAGTCCAAGCCTCTCGTAGCGATAATCATGATCCCCTTGGAGTAGGGTCTCGCTGCTGGCTTGGGGGTAGCCTAGCGCGATCCTTCCTTTTATTCTGTTGGCAATAATTTCAATCAAAATCTAGATTCTAGCAAACACAAACAGTCCTTTCAAATATGTATCAAATAGTGCAATGACAATCATCCCAACATGTAAATCACAGTTTCACATAGCCAAGGTAGACCTTATCCTAAGGTAACCTTTCATTCTAATGAGGATTCTTCTCCCCATAAAGAAGTGTTGAATACACCTCTTAAAACATGTTAAGCAGGGCACGAGTTTTCCATTTGGATTCACTTATCTAACATAAGCAAAATCCCTTAAGGAAATATATTGTGTCAATAAACTCAACGAGATGATCTTTAGAATTCCTAAATAGATAACCAGTTTCTATAACCTTCACTAATCAGTTCTTAACCTTGTCGCATTTGATCATAACTATATTGAATACGCATAAAGACATATGTACAATAACCTTTGGCAATTAATTCTATCATGATTCAATGCCTTAGTATCCCAACTATTCTAGCTAGAAATCATAGTGATTAATCGTTTTATGCTTGAACTAATATGTCTTCCTGGATGAGTTATCAGTTTAATGTGTAAGCGAAGAATATGAAAGCTAATATCCTATGTAATTTATCTTATATTGTAAAATTGATAATCTAGTAATGAATAACCTGGTTTGGCGGCATGACGACATTAGGAACTTCATCTTTACCCGCGCCCGCATTAGCCACACCCGATGTTCCAATTGTGGTGGCAATTCCCGCAACCTCGGGCACTCCCGTATCATTGGCAATACCCGTTGCTTGACCAGTTGCATTGATTTCCATAGCTTTTCCACTTCGTCGCTTTGGAGCCATTGTCCATGAGGTGTTTGAGAGATAGGGAAGGTGGGATAGATTTTAGATGAGAGAGGGTAGAGAATATGGCTTAGTTAAAGATCGAGACAAGGGATTTGAGCTAACTCTCTTCCTCTTTCTCTTTCTCTCTCTCTCTCTCTCTTTCTAGCTTCTCGCAGCCTCTTGAAGGAGTATTCTTCCTTCTCTCTTCTTCTCTCTCGCAGCCTCTCGGGGTCTCCTTATCTCCCCTATGCCTCTCCCATGCCTCGTATTTATAGTGAATTGGGGAAGAGGGCTTGTGGTTGAGAAGTGGAGCTCTTTGTGGAGGGGGATCTTGGAAAGATCAGTGATCTGATGCTCAGATCATAAATTTGATGGTTACATTGGCTCCGAAAGGGGGGTAAAACTCCAAGACACTTGATTAGAAAGCTCTCAGTTCACTCCTTCTTCTTTTCTCTGTTCGAAGTGCTGTCTACTGCCTGTAAACTGCGATCGCGGCGCGCGCGATTTCGCCAGTCACTTTTCCTTATTTTTCTTTTTATAAAATCTTCAAACTAACTAACACATCACTTGTTTTTTTCTTTTAAATGGCATCTAGTTCTAGAAATCTCCATATCTTTTTTTTAAAAAAATTAAGATAATCTCTAAAATATCTAAATAATTCTAGTCTTGTCCAAAAGTCTAATATTTTTAGACCATCCAAACTATACACATTATCCTAGTGATTAATATAACTCATAAGTTTCGTTCACGTTGTAATTTACGTGAAGGATGGCCACGGTCCTTGCCAATTCGAAAAAAATATCGAATTTACGACTCTTGATTTTTCTAAATAAAATATTTTAAATTAAATAAAAATTATTAATAATTAATGTTAGTTAGTTTTTACCTTAGTTAGTCTTTAGTTAGTAATCTTACTAACTTATTAATTAACTAACTGACTTTTGAACTAACCAACTAACTTTTATTGTGTGGAAATATTACAAAAGTATTGCATGTGACATATGCTTTGACAGAGATGTTTGAGACTGAGATGAGGGTACCAACGATAGGAAAGAGGATTCGGTTAGGGTTTCTGGCAAGGCCAAAGGCTATTGCTAACATTAATGTTCAGCTACTTTTAACAATGATGGGTTGATTCTTCTACCAAGCACCAACCTGCAATATAAATCTATTGTTGAAGAATCCACACATGCATCAGGGGTTCTGCTCCATCAATAATGGTATTTTTAATCAATCCTTCTATATGTTGCTAACCACTAAAGTTGCTTACTCCATGGCATGCATTGATGAAAATGGATATACTACAGTTAATATCATCTAAATTACTAAAATCATGTGTAATGCTTAGTCAACATTTGAATACTTCTTCTAAAAACCTGATGTAGGTTAGTTACTCTACTTCTTTCAAGTAGATCATAAATTTAGCTCCTTAGGGCAGTCCATTGGCAATGGCAAATGCTCAAACATCTGTAAGTGTAGTGTTATTACTAGAAGTGCACTTTCTGCCCATGCAACAAGGGCAAAGAAGAGTGAACTAGGGATGTTTATGGCACTTTCAATGTCTACTAGTCATTCTGGAAATGTAAGTTGGTCACTTTGGACACCTAACAATTGTATAAGCATGTTCTATAGTGGACTATGTTATATGGTTTTGCAGGCAGGATCAAATTCATCCAATATGGTCCAGTGACTTTGCCTACAAATAGGACCCAAAGCCTTCATCCATGACTCGCTAATATTAATGGGGCCAAGAGACATGCATCCCTCCAATTGGAATTCCAGGTGGTGGTCATCATAAGAAAAATCCAATGACCACACCTTGGGCCACCTACTCATTAGTCTCTAGTGTGATAATCAATCAAGACAGGTGTTTGAAAAGTGGTATAGGATGTCTACTACACCAAACCATGTGTAGCTCTATCCAAATCTAGGTGTAATATTTCCGCACAAAATATTAAAGAATTTTGACCACACTACACGCCCTGCACGAAAGCAGTGCTAAGTCATCTCTCGCAAACGGAATAATGTTAGGGCTAAGTCCTTACTCCACATGCTTCAGTAAACAACTCACCGCATCAAGCGTAGGAGGCTGAGGCTAAAAGACCGCAAGGCCGCACGAGAACACCCTTTACGGGAAAGGCAAAAGGATAATGGTTAAAATTTTGCAAATTTTTTTATTATAAACCCCTCCCCCTCAGCCGATGCATGGTAGGGGAGAGGAGTGTGAGAGGGAGTGGAGCTAAGTGGAGGAGAGAGGAGTGTGGTGTGGAGAAGCATGAGGGAGGGAGAGGCATACAGAAGCTTCTTTAAAAAAAAACAAGGCTTCCATAAGCCTTGTACACACGGCTTTTCCCAGGTTTTTATAACCACGCCTTGTAAAGGTAATTTCTGCGCGTGAGGGGAGTAGGCAGATTTTGAGGTTGAATTCCCAAAGCTTGGAGGGAGTTCATAGATCGGATAAAGGCAAGGATGAGTTTGCAGAGTCAAGAGTCTATGTCATCGATGGCCCCCAAACAAAAGACGCGAGGCACACATGTGGGAGCCTCGAACCCAAGTTTACACGTGGACATCGCTGCGAGTCCTCATGCCCAGCGATGTCCACGTGTTGCATGAAAGGGATGTCCACGTCTAGTTGTATTTCTTGCATGAAAGGGATGCGTTAAGCACGATGGTTTTTAGAAAAATTTAAATGCATTCATCCATTCGTTTTACAAAGTTTAATGCATGCCGATTAATTGAAATTGCTTGCACTCCCGTCAACAAGGGTAGTTGCAATCTCCTTGAATGTATAATGCATAAATTAGAAGAGGATCGTGCTAAGAAGAATAGAGCTTATCACATGTTACACTTATGATTTAAATCCATGGACGTGATTTGTATAAAGGTTAATCTTAGATGCCATTGAATATTGTTCAAAGAATTGCATTGCATGAAAAGGAAACCATGAACTTACCTGTTGCATGCGAGGATGCTTGCATTTTAAGTCGGGTTAAATGCTGTAGGACGAATTAAGTCAATAAATAGTCTTATGACATTCGTCATGCATGAACTTCTTTATCGAAGTTGTTTTAGAAGAAGATGCATTTCATATTAAATCATGAATTCAATGCATTGGACAAAGGGTTTATGGGTATAGTTCTTATTAAAAATCAACGTAGGTTTCTATACAAGTTAGTCCTAAATTGTCAATCATTAAAGCTTGGTTCCATTGCATCATTATAGTTTTAGTGCAAGGGAAAAGAAATGATCATTGAAATCTTTTAGCTGCATAGAAGGAAAAGTCTATGAATGGCATAGTTGTATGGAATGTTGTATCTTGAATTTTTTTATGTACATCTCTTAGAAAAAGTATTTACATCTCTTCTAAGGAAAGATCACCTCTTGTCGCAAGACAATTTTAGATCGATTAGGTAATTTGCTTGCAATGGTGTAACTCGAACGATTATTTTACCTCAATGTGCTAGGTAGAGCTAAGCCGCATTAAAATTCTACTTAGTATCGCACTCGGAAAAACTGACTTGATAATTTTGACCTCAAAGGTCCTACCCACATTCACGGAATGTTAGGGTTAGTTAGACACCCATACAATAACGATCTATGGTTTTTACCCTAGGGCAAATCGACCTAATACTAGACTTCCAATTGAGTTTAGAAACCTTAGGGCCAAACGTTGTTGGCCTAGTATGGTTAGGGTTGGGTTGGGTCAAGGCAAACTCGAGAAGACCTAGATCGCAAACCCCGTGGCATTCCATGGGAGTGCCGAGCGGTGCTTTCTGGACTGTCTTCCCGATGGGCTGCTAAGACGTGTCCTATAAGTGAACATGTGGACTTGTTACACTAGGAAGAATCCTCTTCTATCCAAATTGATTGGGAGGGCTGTGTGAAAGGCAGATTAGGAAGAATTGATCACGAGCTTAGAAACAAGTAAGCATCGATATTCTACCACCTTCACTATCAAATCATCCCCTTCCTTTATAGTAACTCTTGGAGCTCATAGTCTGAATACATCCGTCTGCTGCAATCCTAAGCTACATGACAATTGGTGGGATGCGCCCAACGAGCTAATGCTAGTACAAAATGTTGTCCAGCATCTCTAGCTAGGAGCAGCCTGCTCTCTTGCAACCCCAACTAGGAGAGAGTGCTTCTAGAGGTTACCCATTAGCATAGCCCCTTTGCAATGGCAACCTCTTGCCTAGTGCAAGCATTGTCATCCTCACCCCCTCACCGTCGGGTGGCACCTTCTCCACCTCCTCCCCCCATGTTATGGACATTCTAACACCATCCCCCATTCATTCTTCATCAGATCATTCACTATTTAGCACTCTCCACTTCTATCCACACCCCGATTGGGAGGACATCACACTTTATGGAGCTTGGCAACCATCTTCATTAGCCTTGCATTCATTTTCCTTAGTAGCTACTGACCAGTCCCATAATATGGTGGCATTATTGTAGCTGACAGCAACCATTTTTGGAGGTTCCCTTCCTATCAACAACTGTTCTTGCACTTTTTGGTGGCACCTTGCCCATTCTTAGTCTGTTGGTCATCATTCTTAATTGCTGATGTCTTTCTTTGCTCAGCAATCTCTATGTTTTGTTCTTAGCAATCACATAGCATCCAACCTTGCCTGAGATGCTGACATAATCTCTGCCATTGCTGAGATTTCTATTTTTGTTGACTGTTCACTCTAAAATGCTATCATCTTCATCATCGACGGCTCCTTAGGACTACGTCTTGCTCCCTATATTATAGTATGTCTACTCACTCTCATGAGAGAAAGCTGATTGACTATTGAAGAGTGTCATTCTCCAGAATGGACTCTTAAGTGTAGTAAAAAACCTATGGTCAATGCTAGATGCTAATAAAGAAGTCAAGGCAGCAATAATGCCTAAAGTAGATGCCAAACATAGCAATTCTTGGGCAACAAATGATGTAGAGGATAAACATAGCAGTCTAGAGATGACTGACTACAAATATATGATAGCTAAATAACAACAAGAGTGAGACTCAAAACTGAAATGCAACAGTCTAAAGGACTAGATGAGGAGATATAGTACTATCATGCTATCTGTGATAGAGTCTAAATACTGTAAAATAGGTGTAGCATATGCTAATTATGAAAATAATTTTCATTAACCCCTATCTACAGATTTGGGCATGTATCTCTTTGCCTTTATCGAGTAATCCTATGCTGCCATAAGCTATTAAAATGCAAATAAAGCTGCATGTATCTCGGACCCTCCTCTCACATGTACCAAAGCATCTCAGAGATTCATCACCTTGCTTCATTATAAACAAAGAAATCAAAATTTTATATCAGCACCATTCTTAGACATCAATTGCTAGGTATAACTACTCAATTGTTTTCTTATAAGGCACTTTCTTCAACAAAGTAATAGCAGCAATGATGGTAGGAGAAGCAATACCTATTCATAGGTTGAAGCTCTCGAGTATTCGAAGACCGTCTCTTCTAGATTACTATCACAAGACTATCCACTAGTACATGGACAAGACACACCTACCCCATAATGAATTTCACCTATTTTCGTTAAGCTCCCCCCATTTTCTAATGCTTCCCTTCAATGCAGGTCTGCGAGACTTCTTCATCAGCAGCATCATCGAAATCAGCGGCAGGTGTGGCCCTGTGTTTGTCTATTTTCGTTAAGCTCGCCCCATTTTCTAATGCTTCCCTTCAATGCAAGCTTGCGAGACTTCTTCATAGTTCAGAACCGTCATCAAAACCGGCTGTAGGGGTGGCCATGCATAGTAGGTAGTGTCTATGTCTTGAAACTTTCCTGCCTTGGCACTGAGGATTGAGAAGCAAACATGAGTCATACATTTTTGTCTTCAGGCGATGGTCTGCACACACAAGAGGGGTCATTCACTTTGCACCTATCTACAGGTAGGTTCACATAAGGACGCATGGACGACAAATGAACTGTGAAAAAACTGTGTCCATTCTTCTTGTATTCACACACAGTCGGATGAAGGTCAATATATATTTTTTGGCATCATGTTCCAATGAATGATTGTAAGCCAATTCGATTGGAAACTTAAATGCTTCAATACATGCGAAGGGTTCAAGACTTATTTTCACACTTACAATGTCTATCATTCTCTTAGCTGGCATCAAAGTGGCAGGCATGTCCATTTGAGACCTAAAAATTTAGTGTGTCCTTGCAGCTGTATAGGCAGTCTAGAGGAAATTATCTTTATTTCATAGAAAGAAATTGTCTTTATATGCTAAGTTTTGAAAGAAAATGTAATTTCTACAATTTTTGGCCACAATCGCAAACCTGTGTAATAGAAAATTTCTTCAAAATCAAAGGCATAGGTAAAGATGGGCACCTTGAAAGAGAGGCCAACTTGACCATCTCGAAGTACATATCAATCCATATCTTTGAGCTAAAAGTCCTTCTATTTCTCCTCCTCCTCCTTACCCACTTTGGAGCATTTGATACAAAAGCGATGTAGAGATTGGCCTATAACTATACCTCAAACATCCATAGATATGTATAACCTACCATTTTGTATAGATTTCTGCCAATTGGCTTCAAGAAAAATAGCACCAAGATTACCAATACATGTCACTTAGGAGTAGCTCCACCATACAATCTAGTTTTAGAGCAATGGTACAAAGAACTATATCATGTCGACACCTCTAGATAAATATTTGAAGTATGATCAACTTTGAATTTCATGCCATTTATATTAAGGGTGGTGCACTACCGTACTACTATCATCTATAGGCCTATTTCAATGGTAAACAATAGAACTGTGTCTTAAAAGTAACCTCTAAGCCTATATTAGAGTATGTATACCCTTGTGATTTACATCCCCTAACTATATTGAACATGGATTAAAGGAGTATGTCTAAATCTCTTACTCAGAGAATTGAATTCCTTCTTCTTAAGCTCATTGTCCTATGCAATAGGGCTTCATCTTTGGAAGGATGATTCAAATTCCTAGATTTCACATATGTAGTTTAACTGAATATGTGATGAGGATTAGCAAGCAATATATCCAACTCCATGATGAAAATTCTTGAAGTATATGAAGATTTTTACATGCCCTCTAGTTGAAAGTCTAGTTAAAGAAAGAGAGAAAATATGTTCCTTTAATGGAAGGCTTTCCTTGATTTGATCGAGTTTAAATCTTCAACAAGAAGTGCATCTAGCTTATAGCATCCACCCTTATGGATTGAGTAATAGAGAGTCACCATTATCATCAACATTTTGTTAATCTCTTGGCTTGTGCACAACGGGGTCTTTGCTTTCATTTCAAGCTCGCCATTGTATGGATTTCCCTTGACCATCGAGAAGATTCATACTAGTATGGAGGCTCCATTTATGTGGGCATTGAACCTCTTTTATGAGGTTCTCTTTAAGGCACCTATATTGGAGCATCTTGTGGGCAAAAATGGCATTTGGACACATCTTGAGATTGCGGCCCAAGTGTCATGTATATGATCTCCCCCTTTTTTTTGTCGTAATTATGCTTTCAATATTTGATAGATCATCACCTTGAGGAATGATTTTTGATTTGTTCTTCTTAAGTGTATATTTGTTTCACTTGATTTCATAAAGTCAATTGCATGTTATTGGGGATGATTCATGAGTCTAGTCCTTGCTATGATCAATAGCTTGGGACTCAAATCTAATTTGACATTATGTGGCCTTCCAAATGCTAAATATGGTTGAGAACCATCGAATGATCTTCTTGGAGGTTTAAGAAACTCTTAATTAGACCATGTTGGACATTGGTGAGCTGTCATATATAGGGAGTTGTTTTCTTATCCCATACTTCACACTTGACAAGTCTTCTTTGTGTTGTCTTTGAGGCACATCTAATCTATGTGTGAGACTTGAGCATTCATGGTTCTAGCATCTTATTGGTTTCTTTGTACCATTGTAATTGCTCCTTACTATAACATTTATGTAGAATATCAAGAGGGGGTGCTAGAAATATATATGCCACACTATAAAGTGTATAGAGGTTTCTCTCATGAGGGCCCTCATTTATATTGTTTATGTAGCTTACCAACTAAGTTCATGATCTTGTGATATTGTAAGTAGATACTATTTTCTCAAGAGAAGAGCAAGCTAAGAGTTGCTAACCACTAGGAAAAATAGTGAAGCAACTATGAGAAAACCCAAAAGAGCGTGAACAAATACCTTTCCAAAAAATTTGTATTTGGCCCATTGTGGAACCTCCTTCTTAGAGGGTATTTGCCCATGAAAAAGAGAACCAATAGCCAAAGCTTGAAATACTCAAGATTGGCTAGGGGCCTTTGTGAGGTTTGATTCATCACTTGGATTGCCTATTTCTCATTGATTGCTTTGGGCTTTGAATAGGATATATTTGTTATTAACTAAAATGTTAAATTGACCTATCAATTCTCAAAAGAAATTTAAATTTTGGAAAACTTATGGGATTGCATGTTTCTAACTATGATCTTCCCCTTCCATATCTAAAAGGTAGGCATGCTTTGATAGTCCATGAATAGGGATAAGTTGCATGCTTTTGTAGTTCATGAATAGGGATAAGTTGGTAAGGGATAATGATAAGTAATCTTGATAAAAATAGCTTTGAGTTTAATAGTTGGCAATATGAACTCTTAAACAGATTTTAATATCTGACAATTTCATCTTTTTATAGTTTCTAAAAATCAATGCTGCATGGATTACAAGCAAGGTGAATGTACATGATTGCGAGCATGGTGAATTGTTTTCATCTTATCAAGCATTAAGTGCAAGCTATAAATAGCAAGCATGGGTATTAAGGTTTCCTTTCAATTTTTTTTTTTTTTTGCTTTATAATGTATTTTTAGCAAAATTCATGATAGTTTAGCATGAGAAAGCACTTTTCTTTTATAATTATGGGGTTTACATGCAAGGAGGATTTACCACACAATCTAGTCTGTTGAAGTCACCATCATAAACTATGTTAGGATTATGCTCCATGACATAGCACTTTGCTTTGTAGGGATTTATTCAAACACATCATGCATAACAACACTCATATTGAACTATTTTTATTGCTCTACTATAACTACCACAAAACAAATACTACTTTAGATATACAAAGGTACGCCCACAATTTTATCAAAGCATTTTAGAGCTTCATCACTGTGACCATTTTGCGCATTTCTTGAAAATCAATGTAGTCCAAGAGAATCCATCATGAACAATATGTTTGTCAAGCACTTGCTGTGCTTTTGCAAGAGCATCACAATTAGCATACATAGTTATTAAAGTGCTTGCAACATAGGGGCTTCTTTCAAGTAACCCCCGTTTACAAATGTCCTCATGTAGTCTTGTTCCCTTGAATTGATCCTTTTGCTTTGCACAAGCCTTCATCAGTCCCATAACAAGAGTAATCTCCTTTGGAAAGGCATCTCCTTCTCCTCTTGAGGCTCCCATTTGGAAAGGCATCTCCTTCTCCTCTTGAGGCTCCCATTTGCTCAATTTAAGTGTGGACATTGATTCAAAATTTTTGACCTCTTCAAAAAACTAGGTGGATTGTATTGGCAATCCAATTACAAGGCTGTTGAGTGTTGAAATGACCTATTTTTTTGGCTGATTTTTGTTGTTTTTGAGAGTTGAATGGTTGATTTTATGAGATGATTAATTTGTTTGAAAGTAGTTTGAGAGTGTTTTGGATAGGTTGGAATGGTTTTATTAAGCTCATGATGTTTATTAGTAGAGATGTGAAGTTCTGTTGATGTTCTGATATGTTCTGTTTGGTCCTGATAGCTTCTGTTGAGTTTCTGTTTTGTTCTGTTTTCTCTCTGTATGGAAGGATGGAGTATTGATTGATAGGGTTTGAGATTGTTTGAAAGCTTATTGAGTGATTTTTGATGGTTTGGAATGGCTTGTCAAGATTGTGGGAGAGAAGGAAGGAGTCTCGCTTGAAGCTTTCTTGCTTGCACAAATGGGGGAAGACACACAAGGGTGGAGGCTGAAAACAGTTTTCCTCTTCTTAGTTGTGTAAGCCAAAAGAACTCAAGTACAAAGAAATAGAAGAACCCTCTATATGGGTCTCAAACCAAACTCAACTAACTAAGGTGGCATACTAACTGAGCCACGAACTAGAGTAGATAAGGATAGCTATCATGTAGCTATTATTCATGGGCGGTGTACCAACCGCGTCTGCAACTGACAAGTCGGTGACATAAATACACAACGGTCACCCTGGCGTATCACGAGTGGAGCTCGATATCTCAACACTCCCCCTCGAGCTCAATCCCAATTCCTGCACACCAAGCAGGTCTCTGAACTTGCGCAGCTTCTCTACGCCCAATGCCTTCGTGAATATGTCAGCTACCTGATCCTCTGTGCTGATATAAACTAGATCAATAAGACCTAGTAAAACCCTCTCTCGCACATAGTGATAATGCACCTCAATGTGCTTTGTTCTAGCATGATAGACTGGGTTATTTGCCAAGTGTATACTACTCATGTTGTCACAATAAATGACAACTGGCCCATCTGTAGACTGATGCATATCATAAAGTAGCTTATGCAACCAAGCTACCTCACATGCAGCCATTGCTGCACCCCTGTACTCAGCCTCTGTGCTCGACAAGGCAACTGTAGGCTGTTTCTTGCTGCTCCAAGTGACTGCAGCACTCCCAAAAGAGAACACATATCCACTGGTAGATCGTCTATCAGAAATACTACCAGCCCAATCAGCATCAGTGTATCCATGCAACTGTATCTGAACCCTAGTCTCATAAAATAGTCCATACTGCAATGTGGACTTCACATACCTGAGTATGCATCTAGCCGCATCCAAATGTGGTTTCCTTGGAGCCTGCATAAACTGACTTACCAATCCAATAGCATAGCTCAAATCTGGCCTGGTAATAGTCATATAAATCAAACTTCCTACTATGCATCTGTACATAGTAGGGTCTTCTAGAAGCTCACCTGCATCTGTGCTCAGCTTCACATTCTACTCCAAAGGAACTGAAATAGGCTTACAGCCTGTCATCCCATATTTGGACAGCATGTCCAATCCATACTGCCTCTGCAAGAGCTGTATCCCACTTGGTGATCTAATCACCTCAATGCCCAAGAAATAACGCAGCTCTCCCAAATCCTTCATCTCAAACTTCTGCTTCAATAGCATTTTCACATGAAGGATATCTTCATCACTATCACCTGTCATAATCAAATCATCAACATAAATGACAAGTAGCATAATATCTTTCTCTGTTTTTCTCACATAAAGTGAGAAATCTGCCTTGGAAATCTGAAAGCCAATAGTGACAAGATACTGTCCTATCTTGTCAGACCATGCTCTAGGTGCTTGCTTCAAGCCATACAAGGCTTTCTTCAACCTACAAACAAACTCAGGATGAACAGCATGCACATAACCTGGTGGCTGCTCCATATAGACCTCTTCTTGCAAATCACCATGCAAGAAGGCATTCTTTACATCCATCTGATGTAAAGACCATCCCTTTGATGCAGCCATAGCAATGACTGCTCTTACAGTTGCCATCCTTGCAACTGGACTGAATGTTTCTTCATAGTCAATGCCATATGTTTGTGCATACCCCTTGACTACTAATCTTGCCTTGTATCTGTTTACATAACCATCTGCATTGTGCTTCACCTTATAAACCCACTTACAGCCAATTGCATTTTTACCTTTAGGCAAAGGTACCAATTCCCATGTAGCATTTGCTTCCAAGGCATCCATTTCTTCATCCATGGCTTTCTCCCATTTTTCTTTTCCCATGGCTTCCTCAAAAGAAGTGGGTTCTGGTTCCTGTATCACTTTAACCATATATGCATAGTGAATGGCTGTAAATCCATCATATTTCAACCTATCCACAGGATACCTAGCTCTCGTAGACCTGCGCAAAGTAGGTTCACTCCCAGGTGCTCTCAAAACATCCCTGGTCTTCCTTACTCCAGGTGTAACAATAGAGGGGATACCCAACTCATCATCAATGCTCTGTTCTGAGCCACTGGATTCACCATCCACATAAGAGTGACCTGCATTCATATCAAACATGGGTTGATCAACCTTCTCTTTTCCTTTTCGTGATACCTGCATACCACTATCTGCATTGCTTTGAGAAGATTCTCCTGATCTCAATCTGCCTGTCCATGGCGAAGAATGTGAACCACTGCTAGAAGACGCTCCAGGTGCACTAATATTTTGTGATTGCTGCTGTGAATTCTATGCAGCATTACCATTTTGTGCATCTACATCATCAATTACATTTAGTGGTTTATACCAGCTAATCATCTCATCAAAAACAACATCTCTGCTCACTGTAAACTTACGAGTAGAAGGGTTATAGCATCTATACCCTTTTTGCTGCAGAGAGTAAACAATAAAGATGCACTTCTCAGCTTTTGGATCCAACTTGGATCTCAACTCATCTGGCACGTGTACATAGGCAATGCAACCAAAAATTTTCAAATGAGAAATATCTGGTTTCCTACCAGTATACCTCTCCTCTGGAGTCATTCCATGTATTGCTGCAGTGAGAGTCCTGCTCATTATGTAGACTGCTGTAGCAACTGCTTCATCCCAATAAAAATCTGGCAAGTCTTTTTCATTGAGCATGGCACGAGATACCTCTCCAATATGCCTGTTTTTCCTTTCTGCAATTCCATTTTGTTGTGGAGTATGACTGCATGAATATTGCTGCTTTATGCCATGCTCCTGCAGGAACCTTGCAAACTCATTTGAGAGGTACTCTCCCCCTCCATCTGACCTTAGGCATTTTATTTGCAAGCCTGTTTCTTTTTCAACCATAGCTTTAAGAGTTTTGAAATGCCCAAAAACTTCACTTTTCTTTTTCATAAAATACACCCAAAATTTTCTGCTATAGTCATCACTAAAAGTGACAAAATAATGACAGCCTCCAAGAGATGCAGCTTTAGTAGTCCACACATCAGAGTGGATTAATTCCAATGGCTTCTTACTCTCTTGAACATGTCTAGGAAATGGTTTCCTTGCCTGTTTTCCAAACTAACAGGCTTCACATACCTTATGCATTTCTGCAACCTTGAATTTAGGCAATCCTGCAACAATGTTTTGGGCCTGCATTGATTTAAGTCGTTGTACATTAACATGACCAATGCGTTTATGCCAGATATCAATATCTGCAACTACACCGGTCCCATGTGTAAACATTGCTGCACTCAATTCAGGCATGTCTGCATCCAATGTAAACATTCTGCCCTTCTTCTTTCCTTTTGCTATCAAGCGACCTTTATTTTTCATATCCTCAACAAAGCATCCATGAGGATTAAATCTGACCTGCAAGCCCTGCTCAACCATTTGACCGACAGAAACCAGATTCTTGGTGATATTCGGGACATGAAATACATTGGACAGGTATTTCTTTTTCCCATCCTGCATAGACAATGGAATTTTTCCAATCTGCACAATAGGATGTGCAGTATCATCACCAGTCTCCACAAATCCTGGTTTTTCCATTTTCCTTGCATCCTCCATCCATTCTGCATGACCTGTCATGTGGTTTGATGCACCTGAGTCAACATACCACACATCATTGCTTTCTTCTGCACTTGTCACAGAATTGTTCATGTGCTGCACCATGAACAAATGCTCATTTCTGTCATCACCCTGTCTGCTAGAAGATGCATAATTCCCTTGTTGTAGTTTTCCATTCATGATGTCATTCTGCTTTTTATAGCAGTCTTTAGCCATATGACCCATTTTACCACAGTAATAGCATTCAACATTACTGTTTGCATTTTGACCTCTTTGCCATCCACCACGACCTCTTTGGCTCCCCCTGCCTCTAGAGTTACCACGTCCTCCTCCATAGGACTGGTTTTCTTGAGTTTGCTGCATATTCTGATTTTTGCCACGGCCTCCAAATCGGCCTCCTCTACCTCTGCCTCTACCTCTTCCAGCATTTGAGTAGAAGACAGCTTCTTTTGAAGTTCCTCCTGAAGAAGATGCACCACCATTTCTCTGCTCCTCAGAAATTAGAAGAGCAATCAACTCCTCAAAATCAGGAAATCTTTCACGGACGGAAATGGATGTTCGGAACTGTGCATAATCCTTTCCTAGACCATTCAAGGTCACGGAAACTAAATCATCATCTTCCACTGGCGACCCAATGGAAGCAAGTGCATCTGCAATCTTCTTCACCTTCATGTGGTAGTCGTTGATGCTCATATTTTCTCTTTGCACATTATGCAACTCTTGCTTGAGCTGCATTTTCCTGGCTTGCGTATTTGTGCTATACATTTTTGACAGAGTATCCCATGCCTCCTTTGGCGTACTTGCATCCTGAGTATGCACAATCATAGAGTTTGAAATGCTGATAGACAACCAGTACATAACTTTCCTAGCTCTCTCATGCCATGCTTTAAATGCCTGCATTTGCTGTTG
Source organism: Lygodium microphyllum (assembly GCF_053477565.2). Taxonomy (NCBI): domain Eukaryota; kingdom Viridiplantae; phylum Streptophyta; class Polypodiopsida; order Schizaeales; family Lygodiaceae; genus Lygodium; species Lygodium microphyllum. The sequence goes on along the minus strand of NC_141150.1, from coordinate 119,693,197 downwards.
ATTGGGAACATCAGGAAGAACTGGTTCTTCTTCATTTCCTGCAACAAATTCCCAATATCCTTTTCCCATAAGAAAATTCGTCATTCTAAACTTCCATGCCTGGAAGTTGTTCTTGTCAAGCTTTTCAGTAACAATCTGTGAAAGAGAATCAGACGCCATTACAGAATACTGCAAAAATTCTGTCACTGCAAAAAAACACAGCTTCACCCTCACAAGGGCAAATTTGCAAAACTGGCGAAAGTGGTATTTGACCACACAGTCACTTTCTAGTGACGATTTTGCATAAACAGGAACCAAGGGTGATTCTGAAACTCCCAATGTCTCTGCGCACAAGCATACGATGCAATTTCTACAGTAACTTTTCACTGACCTGTAGAACAGTGGTCGCACAGCATAAAACAAGGCTTTTTTCTGAGTGTGTGCAGAAAACTTCCGCCTCCAAAACAGGCCCCGAAATGGCCTCAAATCGAAAAAACAAGGTCGCCAGGGGCTAAAGCCCTCTCCCACAGCATATACTGCCCTCTTGCTTCACCGCGAAGGGCGTCTCAACCTGAGACAATACACTCCTACACTTTCCGGCTGTGCTACCTGCAGAGATCTGCTCCCAAAAACAGAAAATGAAAGCAACACTGCTCCTCTTACCAGAACACCGCGAGCTTGGCTTGCTTTCTTGACCTCCTTACCACGAACAAGGCTCTGATACCATGTGAAGATTGTGGGAGAGAAGGAAGGAGTCTCGCTTGAAGCTTTCTTGCTTGCACAAATGGGGGAAGACACACAAGGGTGGAGGCTGAAAACAGTTTTCCTCTTCTTAGTTGTGTAAGCCAAAAGAACTCAAGTACAAAGAAATAGAAGAACCCTCTATATGGGTCTCAAACCAAACTCAACTAACTAAGGTGGCATACTAACTGAGCCACGAACTAGAGTAGATAAGGATAGCTATCATGTAGCTATTATTCATGGGCGGTGTACCAACCGCGTCTGCAACTGACAAGTCGGTGACATAAATACACAACGGTCACCCTGGCGTATCACGAGTGGAGCTCGATATCTCAACATGGTTTTGGTATGAGTTATGTGGTTCTCATGCTTTCTATTGACCTTCTATAACTCTCTGTTGAGCTTCTGTGAGCCTCTGTAGACATTCTGTATGCTTCTGCATGTGTTTTGTTGGATGAGAGTGTAGCTTGGGAAAGTTTTCTAGCCTTGGAAAGAGGTGGATACAAGTGCAAAAGAGCTAAAAGAAGTCAAAGAAGTAGCTGCTGAAGACTCAAGTAAAGACTGGAGTGAAGTGACAGTGGTGAGCTATGAAAAGATACTGTAGTGGCTCTAGTGCCTCTTCATATCAGACATACCTCTTGGGAGGTGCATCCACGACCTAAGAAGGATTATTGAGGGTTATTATGAGAGTATTGTAGTGAGGATATGATGTACTATTGATGGAGAGAGAGAGAGAGAGAGTCAGAGATAGTCAATTCTATCAAAATAGTGTAACTGTATATGAGAGATTGAGAGAGAGAGAGAACTATGAAGACATTGAAGATGAATAATATGTGATTGATTTACATTCAAAGATGGTGTATTCTTTTGTGTTCTTTGTTATATTCATGGATTTTGTGAAGATGTTGGAGAATATGGTTGATTCTATCAAATCCGTGGGAGAAATCTACTATGATGCTGCGTGAAGAATTGCTGTTTTCTTTGTTTTGATGATCAAAAGAATGAAATAAAAGCTTGTTGATGTTACAAGATAGATTTTCTTACAAGAGAATTCCCTTTTTCCTTGGTGTTCCTCTTGGGGCTCCAAAGGCATCTATTGTCACTTTGTGCTTGAAAATAGGAGAGCTTGCACTGGCCGGTGGTTAAAGTGGGGCAAAAGAAAAAGCCATGTCTCTATGAGAGCTCACAAGATTTCATGTTTTGCAGATGTGGAATATTTCATAACTCATAATAAAATATATTGGGGCAAACTAACCTTGCTGTTGCGATTGTCCCACCATTGCGAGGGATCTTTGAACTTGATGTTGTCAGCCTTGGGATGGTGTTTTTGGAGCTTATCATTGGGTGGCGATGGTTGATCGATGAATCTTTGTTAAGATTCTTCCAAAGATTGGAGAAGTGCAGAGGAGCACCTAATTTTCGTGTTGCACATTATCTTGGTTTTTCATGCTCAATAGCCTTAGGGCCACCATTGCAACTTGCAAGAATGGGTAGCTCACTTCTCCACCTTTGTTGAGATTTAAAATTTTCTGCACACATACCCCCCCTCTCTCTCTCTCTCTCTTTGTTTGTATGCGCACATGGGCAAGTTTAATATACACACTTTCTTAGATCTATCTTTCTCTTTCTCTATCTTCCCCTGCATTTCCCGCACTACTGGAACATTAATTTAGACAACTTATGTTTATATTCATTGATTTATATACTTATCTCTCATATCTATCTATCTATCTATCTCCCCTTGCATTTTTGGCTTTTAAGCACTAATTTAGACAAGGTGTGTTTATGTTCGTTGACTCATAGACCTAGACATGTGTAAGTGCGTAAACCTGCACAAGAGCATTTAGAGAGAGATCTTCATCTTGGATATGCCCAGAGCATTTCGAAGCTTTATCATGATGTCCATGTCTAGATATTGAGCAGTTAGGACAATCCAAGAGACTACATGTGCTATAAGCTTTTTTTGAACACTTCTTGCACTTTTACAAGCGTAGCACACTTAGCGTACATGGTCACTAATGCAATGCCTAGCACAAAATCATGATTTTTCTATTAGCCCCAACCTATGAACCTTAGCTTGTATCACACTTATCTCATATCCACATCAGACCTTATCAACTCACACTTAGATAAAAGTACGGTGGCAACACTACATGGGAATATTCATTATCTCAAGAGAAATGCATCAAAAATTGTATTGGCATAATCCAAAAATGGCAATCTAGCTCATAAAATACTTACTTTGTCTCTTGTGAAGCTTTGAACTCACCCACATTCTCTTGCCTATCATCATTTCCATTTATATAGTCAAAATCTACATAAACATTATCTTTCCCAAGTCAACGAAATCAAATAAAATGCAACTCTTAATGCCCGTTTTAGAAGAAGTCATATGTGCATCAAGTTGATAGTGCCTGTAGGGATTGTCAAATCATGAGCAATGTAGAGTAGCAATGTACCACTAAAACAATTCAATCGAATCCAACTCACTGCAACAACGTCTCTCTTCTCTCCATCATTCTCTCATGTAACCTGGTCTACACCCAGAATTAGAGCATCACCCCCTCTTGTATAAAATCCTACTCGAGAAGGAGTTGCACATAGCTAACCATCTTGAGGGTCCCAACCTCTTGATCGGCATTGTTACTTATCATTGTGTGTTAGTAGCTTGAACATTCGATTTGGATCCTCTTGCTAAGTTAGGTGGGACCTCCTGAGAGATGCTCCATATCAATTTTACTTAAATTCTCTCAAAGCTAAGCATCAAAGAGAGACTATCACATTTATTTAGGACGAAAATAGATGCACCTTTATTGATGATGACTAGGGTATGCTAATGTTTTTCACAAGCATCTCTCAGTGCTAGCCGAAGTTGAGCCCAAGAGTGTTGTTGATTGGTCCTAGTGTGTTGCTAAAATCTTGGATTTCCACTCTAGGACCAATAAACAACACTCTTGGGCTCAATTTCGGCTAGCACTGAGAGATGCTTGTGGAAAACATTAGCATATCCTAGTCATCAATAAAGGTGTATCTATTTTCATCCTAAATAAATGTGATGTATCCTAGTCATCAGCAAAGGTGCATCTATTTTCGTCCTAAATAAATGTGATAGTCTCAAGAGAGACTAAATGTGCACCTTTATTGAAGAGAGAGAGATTAAATGTGCACCTTTACTGAAGAGAGACTATCATATTTATTTAGGACGAAAATAGATGCACCTTTACTGATGACTAGGATATGCTAATGTTTTCCACAAGCATCTCTCAGTGCTAGCCGAAGTTGAGCCCAAGAGTGTTGTTGATTGGTCCTAGTGTGTTGCTAAAATCTTGGATGTGGAAATGGAGAGAGTCCTTGGCACCTTGCTGAAATTAGCTTGCTCTTGGATAAACCATTCATTGAAGGGGAGGTATTATTTGTGTTCAAGTCTATGAAGAGGGAAAGTCCCTTAACATTTATGGGCTTTAGGTAGAGCTTTGTCTTGCTTTGCAACTTTTCAAGATGCATGCTTCAAAGATCTGACTAGCTCAAGTTATTGGATCATGAGTACCTCAAACCTTTTGGTTCTAAGAATTGTGTATATGTATGTATGAATACACGAGTAGATATAATGTTGAGTAATGTGTGTGTGCGGAGGGGTGTGTGTGAGTCATGTGTATGAGCATGTAAAGGAGCAAAGATAAGTAGTATGTGACATGTGTCTATGTATGTACTATGTGTATGAGACATATGTACATGTGGTGAATGTTTCTATATATATCCCATAACTTATAAATACTATGGTGAATTTAATATTTTTTTTTCAATATTTGTTTCACATGAATGGCAAAAGAGCCTTCAAAATCTCGATATACCTTAGAAATGGTGGTGAATAAAAAAATTTAGAGTTATAACTCAACCTACTCAAGTTTTGAAAAAAAACCAAAAAAATAAAAGTATAGCCATTTGGCGACATATAGCCACCAAAGTCATCTATGACAAGCATGTAGATATCTAAGTGAAAACATGAAAACTAGATATGATAAAGAACTACTACTCAGAGAACACAATTATGCCTTGCCAGAGCTTTGCCTTGCACCCCTTGACAAGCCACACTGAGCTACCATGAGTAGAGCCCCTCTAGGATACTCATAGCCCTCTTGTCCAGTTGCATAATTAGTTCTAAGAGTCAATAGAATGCTCAAAAGATGGCATAAACAAAACAAAAAGTACAACCAAATTAAGAGCTAAGAGGATCTAGGAGGATAGAGAATGATGTCTGTGCATGAAGACATCTTCCATACCATAGCATCAACATCATGATCCTCAACAATATCATGATCCATAACAATAAAATCCTGATGAACTGTGTGAATCACTTCCTGAAAAACAGAATCACCATCACGAGATCGAAAATCTCTATGATGCAACAAATAAGCCACATACTCATCACTTTTTTTTTTTGCATCCAAAGCCTTCTCCAACTTATCATTCACATCCATGCATTTAGTCTCCAAATCTGCCACTTTCAACCTCAAAGCATCTCTCTCATGCACTACATCCTCATAATTTGCTGACACAAAAACATTTTTAAGCATATGATAAGGTCTGAAAATCATTCCATCAAACTTATCAACAACCATTTGCCATGCAGTTTTGACATCATCTAGCAATTCCTTCATAATATCCTCAAACTCAGATTTTAATATCACCGAAGCATCCACCTCAACTTCTATATTGTTGAATTTTTTTTTTTCAACTTCCAATAATGGTTGAAATCTTTCCAAGAGCAATTTATAATCCAACACATTTTTCCATAAAAATCGGCATCTCATCCAAACATTTAGTTCTAAGTTCATTAGTCCACTTCTCAAATAATGCAATAGACATTTGAGCGATGGCCTTTGGGCCTAGAAAAGTGCTAAAAAATTGCCAAAAAATTTGAATTTCAAGGGAAAAATAAACTCCGTTGAAGGTGGCATAGGCAATTGGGTCGATTTTAAGTAGCAAGCAGCTGATGGGTTCAAAAAGTGCTTTAAAGACCCACTAAGCGACGGTTGTGGAATTTCCATAATTTATCATGATGTCGGATGAGACTTCAGGCAAGTGGATAACAATTGGGGACTTCGAGACGAATGTGCAAAAATTTTCGGTTTGCAAAATGGGCGCCAAACGCGGGAGAGGCCGTGAAATTAGTGTGAAGACAACTTTTACAGATGCAAAAGGGTGTGACCCTTCGGGGCTCCCCCCAAAAATTTTTCGGGGGGGAGGGGGGCATTTTTTTAAATGCACGGTGCAGAAAAACACATCCTCATGGCGCACGAAGGAAAAATGAGAGAGAGGGAGAAAGAGACTCAAAATGGCACCTCAATATACTTGATATATATGATCTTACCACCATTCTCCTCCATCTCCTCGCTTCCAATCACCATCTTCAACCTGTGAAATGGCTACTTGAATCAAAATATCAAAAACCAATCTTTCTCTCTCCTCTCTCTCTCTCCTCCAAGGGGCAGTTCTTGAACATGAAGAAGAATGAAGCCTGGTTGGTGAATGCTTGTCCGGTGTGGTACTGGATTGCTTCCAAATCGACTTGGGGTTGAAGATGGATGATTGGAGATGGGCTAACCATTAATGGTGGACTATTCTGCTGTCCCAAATCCAATTTTAGAAACCCACAACCATAGAAAATCGGTAATTCTATTTTATAAAGGAAAAATGCTTTTTTTAGGTTTGGTTTGCCAAATGATGTTCATATTGGATGAAAATTGGTAGGAAATTTTTTTGTTGTATGTTTGATGATTCTATGTCAAAAAAATCAGAATACATTTTGTCATAATGCTGAAAATAATTTTCTAAAACCGAAAAACTGCATTTTACAAATAAAAAAAATGGGATTTTGCGTGTTTCAGGTAGCAAAAATGTGCACATGGTCTGGAAATTTGTTTGAGCCTTGCTTGCATCATGTTTGAGGGCAACATATGGGAAAATGTAGAACCCATAATAATCTATGGTCATAACTAATTACTTAAAACCAAAAAAATATGCATTTTACAAAGAAAATGGGAGTTTTTTGTCATTTTGGGTTAGATAAAAATGATGCATGAGGGATGAAATCTGGAAAATGAATGATTCTCAATTGTCATAATCAGAAAAACTAGGAAATGCTCTATTTTCTTGATAAATAAATAGCCAAAAATAGTCAAAAAATAGAGAAAAATGGAATTTGTGTTTCAAAAAATAAGAAAAAATATGATTAATGTCAGTGAATGTTTAGCAAGGTTGAGGCATGAGGTTAGTACTGAGTTCTAATCCTCAGATCACTCTTTTTTTGCATTTTAGTACGTCTTTATTGCTTTATACATAAAAAATGACAAAAGAAAACCTTATACCTATGCAACGATTATCATATAAGTAGTAGGGGGAAAAGAAGGGTCATGGAAGCATATTTTCAGTGAGGAAACATCAATTTTTGGATCGTTTGATAAATCAAAGAGTGGAGCTTGTACACTTGTTCTTTATGTTGGAGCACCGCATCTTGGGGCCAATCCCCTTGAAGTAGGAGAGTTGCAGTGAGACCGCAGTGTTTCAACCGAGGGGTTGCCTCCTGTGTATGTGATACGAGGTATTATACCTATATGTTATGGGATCTCCCTCTGAGGAGAAGGGAAGGTAAACATTGGACTGTGTCCTATTACAAACACAAAATTGATATTAGCAATTAGTGTAGTGTGAGCTTTAAACGCTCCTAGCCACGAGGCCGTGTGGGGTGTCTTGTGTGTCTTAGAGGTTCGGCTAGTGCTAGAGAGCCAACATCGGGTCTGTTTTAGGTCTTGACAGGTGGTGCATTTGTCGAGAGCTGCCAATAAGTGGTGGTTTCGAATCTAGGGTCTTTAGGGACCAAATAGTTGATTTATGTCATCTGACAAGAACTGTCAAGCCGAAATACAAAAGGAGGAACGTACTGAGAGGGCTAGATGGCGGGCTGAGATTCTAAGGCATTACTCTCTTCACAAAGGAGCAGCACGATACACATAAGCAGTAGTGGTCTTAATAACCCAAGTGTCACAAGCAGCCCTTTGAGTGCAAGAGGAAGTCCTAATACTTCCCCTCTTCCAATCAATCCGGTTATGCGTGGGTTGATTGACTAGTAGTGGAATCAATCTTATTGAGGCTATATGTGTCCTAATACTTCCCCTCTTCCAGTCAATCAACCCACGCATAACCGGATTGACTACCATGTGGCTATAGTGGAATCAGTCTTATTGGGTTGATTGACAATAGCCTCATGGTAGTGGAATTAGTCTTATTGAGGCTATACGTGTCAATGACGATGAAACTTCTAATCTACGAGCCGTAACAAGAGGTCAAAAGACTAGAGAGGGGGACAAAGGAACTGTAAAACTTGTCGAGGGAAACCCTAAGCAAGATGCTAGGGGAAAGCAAGTCCTGAATCATGATATGGAAGGTGGACCTCTAAGGCTTGTTGATAATAAAGTTGATCCCGAGAAGGATAAAGAATTGTCAAGAAAGAAGGCAAAAGTTGAAAAAGATGTACCAAAGACGGTCCAAAGACCAAAGGAGAAAATGGTTTGGCGAGAGAAGATAACTTTGACTAACTACCACCACTTTAATCTAGCAAGTTCTCTTTGTGAAGTCAAACTAAAGGTGAATGTCCTGCAATCGATTAAGCTGTCTCCAAGAGTACACAAGGAATTCAAGAAAATCCTGCATATTGGGTATATTGTAGAACCTTTGGGTATAGCACGAGTAGGAGAAGATTCGTTCGATCATACTGAAAAACATTGTCCCAGGGTTCCAACATATGTGGATGGAATATTAGTGGAGCATGCTATCGTGGACACTGGATTCTTCGCCAATATCATGAGTTTAGACTTGATGGAGAGGCTAGGTCTAGAAATCCAAAAAGATGACTCCACACTTCTTAGGATGGCTAATGATAGTCTAAGGCAACCAAAAGGTTGCATCACTAAAGTCCATGTTACCATTGCAAGAGTGGAATGCTATTTGGACTTTAGGGTGATAAGGTTTGTAGGACGTCCTAGCTATCGAGTCTTGCTAGGTAGGCCATGGATTTTACGAATAGACGGTCAAATCAATATACCCACTGGTCGAGTGATTCTAGATAGAGGTGCCAATCGTGTAATAGTGGATGCTTACCTTGAGTCTCCTTAGAGTGAGAGAGCTCCTTTATCCTCTACTGAACTAGAAATAGTAGATGATCCATCGGGTAGTGAGACGTCATTGAGCAATGGATCTAAAGAAGGATACACTATAGAGGACATTTATCAGATAACTTTGAATGAGCTGATAAAGCCGCAGGATAGGATAAGAGATGCAGATGTAATTGAGTTGGACTTTGGTATGCCAAATGATTTGCGGCCAATTAAATTAGTTTCCATGCTCAGTTCGGAAGAAAGAGAGGACTACGTGTCCTTGATTCAAGAGTTCCGTGACATCTTTGCTTGGAGCTATGATGAACTTAGAGGCATTCCTCCTAGCCTGGTTGTACATACCATTCCTCTAAAGGAAGGAAGTCAACCCATACGTTAGAAAGTAAGGCATATGCCTTTTGAACTAAGGGACGGGTTGTTCGAGGAGCTACAGAAGTTGCGAGCGGGTTTGATTTTCCATGTTTAGCATACTGAATGGTGTTCACTAGTTGTGATCAAGAAGAAGAAAAATAATTAGATCTAGCTTAGCGTGGACTTAAGAGAGCTGAATAAGCGGACTATTAAAGACTACTACCCGTTGCCATTTATTGACCAAATTTTGGATCAACTAGTGGGTAGGGAAATATATTCATTCATGGATTACTTTGCGGGGTATAACCAAATGGCGATTGCTGAGTAAGACAAACTTAAAACAACATTTATTACTATCTTCGGTACCTTTGCCTACCATGTGATGGCATTTGGTTTATATAATGCACCTGGTTCATGGCAAAGAATAGCCGATAAGACCTTTGGTGACATCTCCCCAGAGGAGTTGAAAGTATTTTTTGATGACTTGGGGGTAGTTGATTATTTTGCGGAAGTGTTTTGAGCATTGCAGACAATTTTGCATAGCTCTTAACCCACAAAAGTGCATCTTTAGGGTGCCTTATGGGCTATTGTTAGGCCATGTGGTTAGTTCAGTAGGGATTGCAAGCGAATGATCCTGAAAAGATCAAGGTCATACTCACCATGAGTTCGCCACGCACTTTGAAAGAGGTGCATAGCTTTCTATCATTAGTGGGGTATTATTGAAGGTTTATAAATTCCCTAGCAGAAAGAACATTGCCATTGACGAACCTATTGTCCTTTAATTGTCTGTTTGCATGGAGTGATGCTTGCAAAGTATCTTTTGATGATGTGAAGTAGGAGCTTGCTAAAGCACCTGTTTTAAAAGCACTTAAAAGGGGCGATATGTTCTATATATTTTCAGCAGCAACAATGCATAGTATTAGCTACTGTTTGGCCCAAATTTGGGAGGAAAAATGGTACCATCCAATAACCTTTGCTAAAAGTTGGGCATATCAGAAAATAACAATACCTATATGGAGAAGTTGTGTCTTGGGATGTATTTGCGACCAAAAATTTCAGGCACTATATTCTTTATGAGAAGGTGGTTTTTTATACGAAGGCAGAAGGGCTTCGATTGTTACTGAACAAGTTACAGTTGCTTGATCGTTTTAGCAAAGTGGTTAATCACTTTGCAGGAGTTTGATTACGAGATTAAGAGAAAGCCACTGAAGCTTCAAGGCATTGTAGAATGTCTTATGGATTTCAGAGAGCCAAAAGAGATGTTGGCTAAAGGAAGCAACATGGAAGCACTTTGTAAGATTGATAGAGCTTCTATTCCCTCTTGGTATGCTACTATAATGCACTATTTATCTACAGGAGAGACTGTCGCTACTCTATCAAAATCCAAGAAGAGAAAAATTAAACAGCAAGCTTTAAAATTTGCGTTAATCGTATGAACACTATATTGGTAGGGGGTTGATGATATCTATTGCCGATGTGTGATGCTTGATGAGGTTCCATTTATCCTAGAGGAGTGCAATACATGTCAAAGACATGGCAGTAGAGAGAATAGGAAGCGCCCACTTATGCCTATTATGGCTATACTTCCATTTGAAAAGTGGGGCATCAATTTTGTGGGTCCTATTACTCCGTCATGTACTACTCAGAAGAGATACATTATAGTAGCAACTAATTACTTTACAAAGTGGCTAGAGGCAAGGGCGACGAGGTAGGACAATGCAAAAGAGACTTCCAGTTTCCTACTTGAGCAAATCATTTGTCGTTTCACTCCGCCAAAGGAAATAGTATTGGACCGCACAACCCATTTCCTAAACAAAGTGATTAAAAGCTTGACTAAAGCATGGGAAATTAAGCATAACAAGATGACTCTTTATAACTTGCAGGCAAATGGACAAGTTGAAAGTACTAACAAGCAGGTTGTGGGTATTCTATCAAAAGTAGTGTCTGAAAAGAAGAGTGACTAGTATACAAAATTGTATGTGGTGGTGTGGGCGTATAACACAATGTTTAAATGAGCCACTAGCCACACCCCATTCAAATTGGTTTATGGGGAGGAGTGTGTCTTGCTCTTAGAGATTGAGTTGTCGATCGTAAGATTTGCAATCAATCATTCTTTGGGTGACGAGGATGCCCTATTTTAGTGTTTTACGATTCTGGCCCACTTGGATGAGCTCAAATTGTAGAGTTTGTTGCACTAGGAAGTAGCTAAAGGTCGGATGAAGCAATTGCATGATTTGAAAGTGAAGAAATATACCTTTAAAAAAGGACAGTTAGTTCTCTATTACGATACGCATAGGGAGCTATTTCCAGGGAAGCTGAAACCTAGATGGGCTGGCCCTTACAAGGTAATTAGGATAGGTAAAAGTAAGTCCACGACTTTATTAGCTAATCTACAGGGAGTGGAATTTAAAAATAAGGTTAATCTTAATAAGATTAAACCTTATTTTTTTGAGTATGCTAACATGCCAAATGCATTAAGGTCCATGCTGAGGTTGATTTGAGACTTGCTGGAGAGCTTAAACTAGTTGATGGGGTGGTTAATTCCTTATCTGGAGCACCCATATCTAGAGCAAAGATATCATCAGGGGAAGCTTATTTATGTGGAGCAAAGGATACAAAGTGATTGAGCAAGAAGATGGAACCTTTGTGTGGGAAATCAAAGTTTTCTGCCATCACTGCTTACAAATTCTGACAAGCATCCCTGTTGAGTTCAATGAAGAAGGTGGGATGGCGCCATTAGTCCATCCTCTAAGTATGTTAAAATTTGACTATCATAATTATGAATAGAGGAGTTCTTGATGGCTGGCTATGTAAACCCATTGTGGACGTACACACTATACTTTGATGGAGCTGTCAAGATTGTGGGAGAGAAGGAAGGAGTCTCACTTGTAGCTTTCTTGCTTGCACAATGGGGGAATACACACAAAGGTGGAGGCTGAAAACAATTTTCCTCTTCTTAGTTGTGTAAGCCAAAAAGAACTCTAGTACATAGAAATAGAAGAACCCTATATATGGGTCTCAAACCAAACTCAACTAACTAAGGTGACATACTAACTGAGCCACAAACTAGAGTAGATAAGGATAGCTGTCATCTAGCTATTATTCATAGGCAGTGTACCAACAGCATCTGCACTGACAAGTCGGTGACATAAATGCACAACGGTCACCCTAGCATATCACGAGTGGAGCTCGATATCTCAACACTCCCCCTCGAGCTCAATCCCAATTCCTGCACACCAAGTAGGTCTCTGAACTTGCGCAGCTTCTCTGCACCCAGTGCCTTCGTGAATATGTCAGCTACCTGATCCTCTGTGCTGACATAAACTAGATCAATAAGACCTAGTAAAACCCTCTCCCGCACATAGTGATAATGCACCTCAATGTGCTTTGTTCTAGCATGATAGACTGGGTTATTTGCCAAGTGTATACTACTCATGTTGTCACAATAAATGACAACTCGCCCATCTGTAGGCTGATGCATATCATAAAGTAGCTTATGCAACCAAGCTACCTCACATGCAGCCATTGCTGCACCCTTGTACTCAGCCTTTGTGCTCGACAAGGCAACTGTAGGCTGTTTCTTGCTGCTCCAAGTGACTGCAGCACTCCCAAAAGAGAACACATATCCACTGGTAGATCATCTATCAGAAATACTACCAGCCCAATCAGCATTAGTGTATCCATGCAACTGTATCTGACCCCAATCTCATAAAGTAGTCCATACTGCAATGTGGACTTCACATACCTGAGTATGCGTCTAGCCACATCCAAATGCAGTTTCCTTGGAGCCTGCATAAACTGACTTACCAATCCAACAACATAGCTCAAATCTGGCCTGGTAATAGTCATATAAATCAAACTTCCTACTATGCGTATGTACTTAGTAGAGTCTTCCAGAAGCTCACCTGCATCTGCGCTCAGCTTCACATTCTGCTCCAAAGGAACTGAAATAGGCTTACAGCTTGTCATCCCATATTTGGACAGCATGTCCAATCCATACTGCCTCTGCAAGAGCCGTATCCCACTTGGTGATCTAATCACCTCAATGCCTAAGAAATAACGTAGCTCTCCCAAATCCTTCATCTCAAACTTCTGCTTCAATAGCATTTTCACATGAAGGATATCTTCATCACTGTCACCTGTCATAATCAAATCATCAACATAAATGACAAGTAGCATAATACATTTCTCTGTTTTTCTCACATAAAGTGAGAAATCTGCCTTGGAAATTTGAAAGCCAATAGTGACAAGATAATGTCCTATCTTGTCAGACCATGCTCTAGGTGCTTGCTTCAAGCCATACAAGGCTTTCTTCAACCTGCAAACAAACTCAGGATGAACAACATGCACATAACCTGGTGGCTACTCCATATAGACCTCTTCTTGCAAATCACCATGCAAGAAGGCATTCTTTACATCCATCTGATGTAAAGACTATCCCTTTGATGCAGCCATAGCAATGACTGCTCTTACAGTTGCCATCCTTGCAACCGGACTGAATGTTTCTTCATAATCAATGCCATATGTTTGTGCGTACCCCTTGACTACTAATCTTGCCTTGTATCTATTCACGAAACCATCTGCATTGTGTTTCACCTTATAAACCCACTTACAGCCAATTGCATTCTTACCTTTAGGCAAAGGTACCAATTCCCATGTAGCATTTGCTTCCAAGGCATCCATTTCTTCATCCATGGCTTTCTCCCATTTTTCTTTTCCCATGGCTTGCTCAAAAGAAGTGTGTTCTAGTTCCTATATCACTTTGGCCATATATGCATAGTGAATGGCTGTAAATCCATCATATTTCAGCCTATCCACAGGATACCTAGCTCTCGTAGACCTGCGCAAAGTAGGTTCACTCCCAGGTGCTCTCAAAACATCCCTGGTCTTCCTTACTCCAGGTGTAACAATAGAAGGAATACCCAACTCATCATCAATGCTCTGTTTTGAGCCACTGGATTCACCATCCACATAAGAATGACCTACATTCACATCAAACATGGGCTGATCTACCTTCTCTTTTCCTTTTCGTGACACCTGAATACCACTATCTACATTGCTTTGAGAAGATTCTCCTGATCTCAATCTGCCTGTCCATGGCGAAGAATGTGAACCACTACTAGAGGACGCTCCAGGTCCACTAATATTTTGTGACTGCTGCTGTGAATTCTGTGCAGCATTACCGTTTTGTGCATCTACATCATCAATCACATTTATTGGTTTATACCAGCTACTCATCTCATAAAAAACAACATCTCTGCTCACTGTAAACTTACGAGTAGAAGGGTTATAACATCTATACCCTTTCTGTTGCAGAGAGTAACAAATAAAGATGCACTTCTCAGCTTTTGGATCCAACTTGGATCTCAACTCATCTGGCACATGAACATAGGCAATGCAATCAAAAATCTTCAAATGAGAAATATCTGGTTTCCTACCAGTATACCTCTCCTCTGGAGTCATTCCATGTATTGCTGCAGTGGGAGTTTTGTTCATTATGTAGACTGCTGTAGCAACTGCTTCAGCCCAATAAAAATCTGGCAAGTCTTTTTCATTGAGCATGGCACGAGATACCTCTCCAATATGCCTGTTTTTTCTTTCTGCAATTCCATTTTGCTGTGGGGTATGACTGCATGAATATTGTTGCTTTATGCCATGCTCCTGCAAGAACCTTGCAAACTCATTTGAGAGGTACTCTCCCCCTCCATCTGACCTTAGGCATTTTATTTGCAGGCCTGTTTCTTTTTCAACCACAGCTTTAAGAGTTTTGAAATGCCCAAAAACTTCACTTTTCTTTTTCATAAAATACACCCAAACTTTTCTGCTATAGTCATCAATAAAAGTGACAAAATAATGACAGCCTCCAAGAGATGCAGCTTTAGTAGTCCACACATCAGAGTGGATTAATTCCAATGGCTTCTTACTCTCTTGAACATGTCTAGGAAATGGTTTCCTTGCCTGTTTTCCAAACTGACAAGCTTCACATATCTTATGCATTTCTGCAACCTTGAATTTTGGCAATCCTATAACAATATTTTGGGCCTACATTGATTTAAGTCGTTGTACATTAACATGACCAATGCGTTTATGCCAGATATCAATATCTGCAACTACACCGGTCCCATGTGCAAACATTGCTGCACTCAATTCAGGCATGTCTGCATCCAATGTAAACATTCTGCCCTTCTTCTTTCCTTTTGCTATCAAGCGACCTTTATTTTTCATATCCTCAACAAAGCATCCATGGGAATTAAATCTGACTTGCAAGCCCTGCTCAACCATTTGACCAACAGAAACCAGGTTCTTGGTGATATTCGGAACATGAAATACATCCGACAGGTATTTCTTTTTCCCATCCTGCATAGACAATGGAATATTTCCAATCTGCACAATAGGATGTGCAGTATCATCACCAGTTTCCACAAATCCTGGTTTTTCCATTTTCCTTGCATCCTGCATCCATTCTGCATGACCTGTCATGTGGTTTGATGCACCTGAGTCAACATACCACACATCATTACTTTCTTCTGCACTTGTCACAGAATTGGTCATGTGCTGCACCATAAACAAATGCTCATTTCTGTCATCACTCTGTCTACTAGAAGATGCATAATTCCCTTGTTACAGTTTTCCATTCATGATGTCATTCTGCTTTTTATAGCAGTCTTTAGCCAAATGACCCATTTTACCACAGTAATAGCATTCAACATTGCTATTTGCATTTTTCCCTCTTTGCCATCCACCACGACCTCTTTGGCTCCCCCTGCCTCTAGAGTTACCACGTCCTCCTCCATAGGACTAGTTTTCTTGAGTTTGCTGCATATTCTGATTTCTACCACGGCCTCCAGATCGGCCTCCTCTACCTCTGCCTCTACCTCTTCCAGCATTTGAGTAGAAGACAGCTTCTTTTGAAGTTCCTCCTGAAGAAGATTCACCACCATTTCTCTGCTCCTCAGAAATTAGAAGAGCAATCAACTCCTCAAAATCAGGAAATCTTTCACGGATGGAAATGGATGTTCAAAATTGTGCATAATCCTTTCCTAGACCATTCAAGGTCACAGAAACTAAATCATCATCTTCCACTGGCGACCCAATGGAAGCAAGTGCATCTGCAATCTTCTTCATCTTCATGTGGTAGTCATTGATGCTCATATTTTCTCTTTGCACATTATGCAACTCTTGCTTGAGCTGCATTTTTATGGCTTGCGTATTTGTGCTATACATTTTTGACAAAGTATCCCACGCCTCCTTTAGCATACTTGCATCCTGAATATGCACAATCATAGAGTCTGAAATACTGATAGACAACCAGTACATAACTTTCCTGGCTCTCTCATGCCATGCTTTAAATGCTTGCATTTGCTATTGATTGGAACATCAAGAAGAACTGGTTCTTCTTCATTTCCTGCAACAAATTCCCAATATCCTTTTCCCATAAGGAAATTCGTCATTCTAAACTTCCATGCTTGGAAGTTGTTCTTGTCAAGCTTTTCAGTGACAATCTATGAAAGAGAATCAGATGCCATTACAGAACACTGTAAAAAATTCTGTCACTGCAAAGAACATAACTTCAGCCTCACAAGGGCTAATCTGCAAAACTGACGAAAGTGGTATTTGACCATACAGTCACTTCCTAGTGACGATTTTGCATCAACAGGCAACATGGATGATTTTGTAACTCCCAATGTCTTTGCGCACACGTATACGATGCAATTTCTATAGCAACTTTTCATCGACCTGTAGAACAGTGGTCACACAGCATAAAATAGGGCCTTTTCCTGAGTGCGTGCAGAAAACGTCTGCCTCCAAAATAGGCCCCGAAATGGCCTCAAATAAAAAAAACAGGGTCACTGCGAAGGGCGTCTCAACCTGAGACAATGCACTCTTGCAATTTCTGGCTATGCTACCTGCAGAGATCTGCTCCCAAAACAGAAAATGAAAGCAACACTGCTCCTCTTACCAGAACATCGCAAACTTGGTTTGCTTTCTTGAACTCCTTACCACGAACAAGGCTCTGATACCATGTCAAGATTGTGGGAGAGAAGGAAGGAGTCTCACTTGTAGCTTTCTTGCTTGCACAATAGGGGAATACACACAAAGATGGAGGCTGAAAACAGTTTTCCTCTTCTTAGTTGTGTAAGCCAAAAAGAACTCTAGTACATAGAAATAGAAGAACCCTATATATGGGTCTCAAACCAAACTCAACTAACTAAGGTGGCATACTAATTGAGCCACGAACTAGAGTAGATAAGGATAGCTGTCATCTAGCTATTATTCATAGGCAGTGTACCAACCACATATGCAACAACTGACAAGTCGGTGATATAAATGCACAACGGTCACCCTGGCATATCACGAGTGGAGCTCGATATCTCAACAGGAGCATCCAGGGTTCCTAATAAAAAAGGGAGTGTTGGAGTAGTTATTCGAGATCCCTGACGTAGAGTTACAATGAAATTACATGTTTATCTTGGGGTAGGATTCACCAACAACATGGTAGAGTATAAAGCCTTAATTATGGGGCTGAATGTTGCCAAGAAAGGCAGTATTTGGTGGTTGTTAGTAAAAGGGGATTCCTAGGTGATCTTAAATCAACTAAATGGGACATACACAGTCCGGAATCCCATCCTTTGCATGTATCATCGAACTGCTATGACCCTACTTGATGAATTTGAGAGAGTATCTTTTTAGTTGATTCCACATTCTTGGAATTAGTTTGCAGATTCCTTAGCAAATTTTGCTTATGAAGAGGACCTCTTCTTCAATTGTGGTCCTAGTTCGGATGTTGCTATTGATAACGAGACAGGACCTGGTCATTTGTGGGGAATTTTATTAGACCACGTGTTATCTGGTAGGCGATGGTTGGTATGGGTAATGCAAAGAGTGCCTGAGACCCATCTACCACTATTATCTTGGACCCATAGGTTGATCAACCAACATGTTATGCGTACCCAGGGATGGGTCACAACTTAATGCATTTAGTTTAGGACCGAGAGCCCTATTTTTTTCCATGGAATGGAGCGTACTCTCATATATCTACATTATTCCAAGGAGGGATGAGTAGGTGTTGTTCTGATTGATCTCATTCGGCCAAGAGGGCCAGTTTTTCCAAGTTTTAATGTTTGATTTTATTAGGCCAAGAGGGCCATTTATCTGTTTAGTGCGGGTGTAGTTAATGGTTTTTGTTTTTGTCCTGTGCTAGACAGATTCACAGAAGAGCTTGGAGAGAGCCTTTTGTTGCGTTGAAGCTTCTTGCAGCCCTATCCAGGTGATATCTCTCATTTATGAGTACCTGTCTTTTCATGCTATTTGTGTTTGTGTACTTGTGGGGGATTTCTTTTCTTATTGGGGATCATCAATCAATGCATGAAGTCCCAGGTTTAGGTTAGGTATATCTGTGGGAGGTCTGAGCAGTTGTTGCCTCCTGCAAAGGCATTGTCAGGCACTGAAAGACCTGTTATAGAAGGCAGTTCTAGTGACCCTGTTCTGCTGACCTGCTAGGCAGTCATTCTAGGAGTTTTTGTTAGTTGTGAGGCAGTTAGAGAAGCATGCTAACAATAATTGGGAAAAAAACCATGAATGTCTGAAAGAAGAAAATTTACAGGGGTGTGTAAAAAGGGGTTCTAACCCTTATAAAAATAGAAAAGAAAAGACAGAAAAATTCTTGAGCAATTGTTCATCACCTCATCGAGGCTTGGTAGATTCCTGGGGATGAGTCAGACTAGGGGCCGATGCCTTGCCCTTCCTTGGGGTAACATTTGGCCATAAAAGAAAGAAAAGAAAGGTTGGAGAGAAAATAAAAGTGAGCGGAAGATAAAAGGATTAACTGTCACCTTGCGAGGGCTTGGCAGGTTCTTGGATACCGAGACGGGACCTGTGGCCAATGCCCTATTCTCCTTGGGTCACTACGCTCAGCTCCCTCCTTTTTACATGCCCGAGTATGGAAAGGTTGGAAGGCAAATATATATAATTAAGTAAAACTATTTCTTGATCATGCTATAGGAGTCCTTGCCTATTAGGAATTTTTGGTTGAGTTGTCCTTAGTTAGGTGGTAGTTCAGACCACCACTTATGATGACCTCTTTTATAGTCCTTTTAAGCTTGGCCGTGTTGGAACAATTGGTTAGTGACTAGCTTTAGGCTTTCTAATAGTATATGCTAGGCCTACTCCTCGTGGATTTCATGCCTTGGTTCTGACAAGGGGTAGAGTGAGAGATGTGATGTGTTTTGTTGAGTCATTTTTGTACCAACTTGATCCTCTTTGTGGTTGTGTTGATGTGCAATTTGTTCATGGGATTCGATGGGCTGAGTTGCCCTATCCTGTGGTCGCCAATGAGCGGTGGAGTTTGGGCCTAGAAAAGTACTCAAAAATTGCCAAAAAAATCCAAATTTCAAGGGAAAAATAAACTCCATCAATGACGGCATAGGCAATTGGGTTGATTTTAAGCAGCAACAAGCAGTCGACGGGTTAAAAAGTGCTTTAAAGACCCACTAAGTGATGGTTGTGAATTTTTCATAATTTCTCAGGATGTTCGATGAGACTTTAAGAAAATGGCCGGCAATTGAGGACTTTGAGACGAGTGTGCAGAAATTTTCGGTTTGCAAAATGGGCACTAAATGAGGGAGAGGCTAGGAAATTAGTGTGAAGACAACTTTTATAGATGCAAAAGGGTGTGACCCTTTGGGGCTCCCCCCCAATTTTTTTTCGTGTGGGTCAAGGGCCTTTTTTTTTACGTGCAGTGTAGAAAAACATGTCCTCATGGTGCACGAAGGAAAAATGAGGAAGAGGGAGAGAGAGACTCAACATGGCACCTCAATATACTCGATATATCTGATCTTACCATCATTCTCCTCCATCTCCTTGCTTCCAATCGCTGCCTTTGGGTCGTGAAATGGTTGCCCAAATCAGAAGATCAAAAACCAATATTTCTCTCTCCTCTCTCCCTCCTACAAGGGCAGTTCTTGCGCATAAAGAAGAATGAAGCCCGGTTGATGAATGCTTGTCCAACGTGGCATTAATGGTGGACTGTTATGTTTTTCAGAATCCGGTTTTAGAAACCCGCAACCTTAAAAAAATCGATAATTCTATTTTATAAAGGAAAAATACTTTTTTAAAGGTTTGGTTGGGCAAATGATGTTCATATTGGATGAAAATTGGTAGGAATGTTGTTTGCTGTATGTTTGATGATTCTATGTCAGAAAAATCAGAATGCGTTTTGCAATAATGTTGCAAATAATTTTCTAAAACTCAAAAATCACATTTTACAAAGAAAAAATGGAAATTTGAGTGTTTCGGGTGGAAAAAAATGCACATGGGCTAGAAATTTGTTTGAGCCTAACTTGCATCATGTTTGAGGGTTGCACATGGGAAATTGTAGAACCCGTAATAATCTATGGTCATAACTAATTACTTAAAACCCAAAAAACACACATTTTACGAAGAAAATGGGGGTTTTTTTGTCATTTTAGATTAGATAAAAATGATACATGAGGGATGAAATGTGAAAAATGAGTGAGTTGTCATAATTAGAAAAACTAGTAAATGCTCTATTTTCTTGATAAATAAATAGCCAAAAATGGGTTTTTGTGTTTCAAAAAAAAAGAAAAAATATGATTAATGTCAGTGAATGTTTAGCAAGGTTGAGGCATGAGGTTAATCCTTAGATCTAATCCTCAGCTCACCCTTTTTTTTTGTTTTAGTGTATTTTTTTACTTTATACATAAAAAATGAGAAAAAGTAAAACCTTACATCTATGCAACGATGCAGCATATAAGTGGTATGGGGAAAAGAAGGATCATGGAAGCGTTTAAGTGCTAAAAATGAAGTAAAGTCTGTTCTTTCGGTTGTGCACATCATATAGGATGATAATCATTTGAGTTTTAAGAGGCTAGTAGCACGAGCTAACTCGATGCTAGTCTCCAGCAACGTAGCAACAAAATATAGATTGAAAATCATTGAAGGGTTGATTTTACACTCCACTGTGCTGATTTTTAATGATAGATGTTTGTGCATAGAAGTATACACTTTTGCATTTTGCATGCCACATGGTATAATCTCCTGGATGCATAGCACTTGTATACTGAACATTGACAAATTATTTCTAATCAAAACTCGGTTTGAGAGAAAAATGTATGTGCCCAAAATTGGTATACTTGCTTAGAGCCTTGAATTTTAGAGATCGGCCCACAACAGCAATTGCTATTGTTTCCCTTGCAGTATTCTTCCATAGAAACTTAATTAATTATAACATTCTGCTAGCTAGATAACATAACTCTCATTTTTGCTCTGCTCTTGCTCACATTGCTCCCCCCCTCCGTCTTGGATCTTTCAAGGAATCCTTCCTAGGATTAGCACATGAAGGACGAGGTAAACGCTGTTTCGCGTGGGTTGACTTACCTGGCCAATAACCAATCATAGAAGCTTGGATTGTATTCGAGTTGGGCATGACAATCAAGAGCAGATGGTTGGATGGAGACTTGGGAAATATAGGTCAAGGCATTGTGGAAGAGATCTCCAGTATTGAGGCGACTCGAAACATGTAATTCCTCTTCCGTGAGGAATTGGTCAATGTAGGGGTGAGCGAGCACCTGATCGTCTAAATGCTGGTTATGGCCAATGGCCAAAACCCGAAACGATATAGGTGCCACATAAGTAGGGTCATATTTGAGGGTTTTAACGGCCCTGCGTTGCTCAGCATTGGCCATTATCCGGCAACTTTTTGTCTCCCATTGGATCCTTAGAGTAAACCACTGCTGCAAGAACGTGGAAAGCGAGCTTGCCATCTACGTGAGCTCTTGCAACTCGTGTTCAGGAGCAGAACGAGGAAGCTTACGATACGAAGTGATGAGTCTGCTGAGGGCAGCTTGTTCCTTTGAGATTTCGTCGTTTGCTATCAGTTCGGCAGCAATTTTGGGGAATTTAGTGGTCATAAGTTCGTATTCTTCCCAAGTGCATGGTAATGCACGAACATCTGAAGCAAGCATTTTGTCAAGAAGACCTAGGTCTAGCCTCTCATAAATTCTAGCGAATGTAGTGAAAGTTTCATCTAACATCTTGATGCAGGTTATTAAGTCATCCCCAGAAGTCGCGGCAAGGTCCTTAGCCAAGGAGAGGAAAGGTCGTATCGCGTATGAATGTTTAAGACCTGCTGGTGGGGGTGGTGCAACTAGACTAGATAGTGGTGACTCCCTCATCGGTATCACAGGTTGGGCTTTGCACTCTGAAGCACTTTGAGGTGCTGTAGGGAGATCTGGGGGCATGGGGGTTGTGCTGGGTTTTGAGTGAGCAGTCATAGGGGTTTTTAAGTTCTCTGGATTAGGTAGGTTTAAGGCCTGTGGCATTTGCTTTGGTCGATAGATGAGCTGAGACTTACTAGCCACAGCTGGCAAGGGCTTGCTGACTATGTTCTGGGCACCACTTGTGCAAGCCTCCCTCACTAGGGTGAGATTGCTTGCAGATGAGCTTTTTAGCTGGCCATTTTTAGGCATCCAAATCCAGTGATTGCCCTCGTAGTATCCTTGTGCTTGCAAAAGATCTTTGGGGATCCAACGCGGTGCGATTGTGTGTCTACATTGATGTCATTTAGACTGCCTCTTAGGGCATGACGGTTGATGATTTTGGCGTTTAGGATCACACTTGGGTGGTCTACTTGGATGTGGTTTTTGCCGTTTTGGCACCCATAGAAACTTGGACGCTTTGGCCTTGTGAGAGCTCTTGGTGGGTTTGGGCCTGAGGTCGAGAGCCTGGCATGAGGCCGTAGTTTCCTATCATTTAGACTCGGGCTGAAGCATGGTCATAGGGGTTTCTACCGGTGGCTTCGTAATGGTGGAGGAATCAAGACAGCCCCTGCTGAAAGGCGTCACTATACGCACATTGCCAATAGCAAGATGTATGCGGTTTAGGTTGTAATCCACATTACAATTTGTTTGCTTCTTGAAAGTGCGACCCAATAGTGACACATTACCGGCTCCTTTAGTGTCGGGCAACACATGGAAGAAGGCTGGTAAACTTTCAGACTCGATGGAAACGACCACCTTGCACTTCCCTAGGAGTGAATAAGCAGTACCCCCAAATGGGGTGAGTTTGGCGTTAGTGGGTTGTAGTGTCGGTTGACCAATGCGTGTCCAATGGTCATGCGTCAAGATGTTGTAGTCGGCACCTTCATCAATCAAGGCCTCGAAAGAATACGTCACTCCTGCTGTGACTGTGATTCACAGGTACACCGGTGCTACTGCTTCTTCATCCTGATCTGTAAGGTCGGTTATAGTAGCCATGCAAACGTTCATTGGGGGTTCTAGCATGGGTGGCTCATGTAATGGATGGGAAGGAGGATAGTACTTCTTCATGCGGCTGCCATTAAAAAAGCCTATTCCCTTGCCTTCAAGCATCTCCAACTCAACATTCCTTGTCCTACCAATCATGCGTACCCTGAAAGGCCTTAGCCCCCGAAACTTCATCTTCTGTTTATGTCCTTTTATAGAGTACAGTAGAACAAGGTCCCCTTGTTCAAAGTCTTGTTGTTTGACATGCTTGTCAAACCACATCTTTCGTCGAGCCTTCTCACAAATCAGAGAGTGAGTGACGAGGAGTCGGGTCTTCGTTAGGCGTTCTAGCTCCACTAAGTGGTTGGTCCAAGCCTCTCTTCCCTCCCAACGCTCCTGGACTGCTAGTCTTAAGCTAGGAATGAAAAATTCTAAGGGTAGAATGGCTTCGGTTTCATACGTCAGCCTAAAAGGCATTTGTCATGTAGCCGTTTTATAAGCTGTGCGATAGGCCCACAAGGCTGCCATTAGCTTGTTGTCCCAGTCACTTCTTGAAGTGGACACGACCTTTGTAAGCACATTGACTAGGATTTTATTTGTGGATTCGGCTTGGCCGTTAGCCTGAGGGTAATAGGGTGAGGACTTTCGATGCATTATTAGGAAGGTAGAGAGCAGGTGGGCGATCACTTCATTAATGAAGTGCGTGCCTTGGTCGCTTACAAGTTCGATTGGACAGCCAAACCGCCAAATGACCTGATCCCACAAGAACTTTGCAGTGGTCCTAGCATCATTCTTTCTCGTGGCTCGTGCCTCTGCCCACTTTGTTAGATAGTCGATTGCCACTATGATGTAGCGAGCTTGGGAATATTGTGCCACAGGACTGATCGGTCCAATAAAATCAATGCCCCATTTTTCAAAGGGTTGTCGGGCTATGACAGGGGTCAACTCCATCTTGTCCTTCCGCACAGGCACTTTGGTCCTTTGGCACTCATCGCAGTGCTTTACAAATTTAGCTGCATCACGGAAGAGGGTGGGCCACCATAGCTAGGATTGTAGCACTTTTCGGGCTGTCGTGTCCCTGCTAAAGTGTCCTCCAGGGATTCCTCCATGTGCTTCATTTAATGCATCGTGCATCTCGTGCTCACACATGCACCTGCACAATAAACCGTCTTGTCCCAACCTGTAGAGTTGGCCAGCTATCAGTTGGTATGGCTGAATTTTCAAGATAAGTCTCTTCAGCTTGGCCTTCTCAATGGGTCGCTCAGGTAGTCCATTTTCTAGCACATGCACTATGTCATCGGCCCAATACGGCGTCAGATCAGCTTTAAATAATTCTCTCTCACTAGACAGGTTAAAGAGATGAGCATCCGGCAAATCGTCAGGCACACCTTGTCCAGCGGCTTCTCCTGTGGGTATGCGGGACACATGATCAGCCATGTAATGCTGCTTTCCTTTGCGTACAACCACAGAGAAGTCAAACTCCAGTAGGAGGAGTAACCATCTAGCTATGCGCCCCGTAGCGCAAGGCTTGTTCACAAGATTCAGCAAGGCTTGATGGTCAACAAAGAAGACAAAGGGAGTGGCCAACAGGGAATGCCTAAATTTCTTCACCGCAAATACATGGCCAAACCCTCCATTTTTGTCATGGAATAGTTCATCTCGGTCTTTGTGAGCTTCCTGCTGGCAAAACTCACTGGGTAATCCACGTTATGTTCACCAGGCTGGTATAGCACGGCTCCAATAGCGAACTTAGAGGCATCTATGTGTACATGAAACGTTATGTTCCAGTCTGGGGCTTGTAAGATTGGTGCAGTCGTAAGAGCCTTTTTCAACTTCTCATATGCGCGCTGGCATTCCTCCGTCCACTCAAACACTATCAGTAACTTGTACAATGGTCTAGCTATTAGTGCGTAATTTAGTACAAAGCGTCGATAATATCCAGTGTGTCCCAAGAAGCACTGGACTCCCTTGTAGTTTTCGGGTGGCGGTAAGTCAGCAATGCTGCTCCTTGACACTACGTGCCCTAAGATGCATCCGTGTTTTACCCAAAACTGGCACTTTAAGGGGTTCAACGAGAGGTGGTACAGCCTACACCTTTCAAAGACAGCTCTCAATTTCTCCAAGTGTTCGGTCGAACTAGAGTGTAAACATAAGTCATCTACGAACACTTCCAGGTCGCGCCTAAGCATGTCCTTAAAGATAGTGCACATTAGGCGTTGGAAAGTTGCAGGTGCATTCATTAGCCCAAAAGGCATGGCAATGTAGGCGAACACGCCCCATTCCGTGGCAAAGGCAGTCTTGTCCCTGTCGTTGGGGTGCACTTGCACTTGATTGTAGCCCGAGAAACCATCTAGAAAACTGTAGGCTTCCTTTCTTGCTACCCTCTCAAGCATGTGCTCGGTGTAAGGTAAAGGATAGTTATCCCTCTTCATAGCGGCATTCACTTTTTTGTAGTTCACGCACACTCGGATTTTTCCATTTTTTTTCATGACAATCACGATAGGTGATACCCAGTCCGTGTGCTTGATCTCATATATGAATCCTGCCCTCATGAGTTTATCAATCTCCTCTTTTACTGCATGGGCGTGCTTGGGATTCATGGGGTAAGGTCGTTGTTTCATTGGCACTGCATCTGGGACCATTGGGATATTATAAGTCACGACCCTAGGATCGACTCCCTTAAGTTGTCCAATGTCCAGGCAAATACATCAATGTACTCTTGCAGGAGCGCAACGAGTTTGGTCTCTTCATCCTCCACCAAGTCATCTGCAACGAACACTGGTCTTGGTTTTTCACCTTCCCTAGCCAAGTTAACCTCTTTGACTTTGGCAGGTCCCTCGATCGGTTCACTAGCTTGACCTTGTCTTTTTGCACCTAACAGAATCACCACTCTATCACCCTTTTTAAATTTTGTAAACTATTTGGGCAGATCCTGTGGTTTCTTCTGCCTTTCTTCTTCTGAGTCCCTTGCTTGCTTTCTGGCCTCCTCTTTTAGCCTCCTGCGCCTCAAGTGGATTGGCAAGTCTCCCTTGGTGTGTTTGACCTTAGAGGGTTGCGGTATCTCGGGATCACTCTCAGTGTTAACTTCCGACTCTGAGTTAAACTCGCATCCCTCACTTGAGGAAGGTGTTTCCCGAGGGGGTCGTAGTTCCGTAGGTGCATCTGTCTTGAGCACTGGGATTACCCATGGTTGTGCTACTCCGGCTTGCTCGTAATCCATGGCTCCTATGCATTCTAGCCAGGATCTGTCACACTCCATTCGCATCACTCCTTTTTTCATTCCGACCGGTCCCTTCTTTCCTGGGCCTCGAGTTTGCCCTGATTTGTTCTATCGCTTTTCCCTCCGTGTCGTACTCTATTGTGTCTATCTCTTCTTCACTCTCTTCTCCCATAGAGTGACAGTCCTCATACTCCTCATCATCCGGGTCCTGTCCTTCTGACTGCTCATCATCCCCTAAGCTTCCCTCTTCAATCTCCTTGTCATCAGTAACTAAAGCCCAGTTATATAACAAGTTCAGGCCATGGACCTTGGTCCATTTCCATTCTGGTTTAGCTAAAAGGTCACGTAGAGGTTTTAAGTTAGCAGCCAAATTGCCGTCCAATTTATTGGTCAGATACTCTACGATTTCCTGAAGCTCTAATTTGTTGTTGGGGACGTTGGACGAGGCCGGTTTGCCCAGGTTGAGTGAGCTTCCTGCCATCATGCAAAGTGGCACAGCTGGTCCCTCAGTTGGCATGGTTGTGGCTTTAGCAGCCTGCTCATGTGGTTCTTCCTCATCCGAGAATGGTAGGTCAATGGTTGCCAAAACATGCATCCAATCCCTCTCATCCTCAGGGCAAGGAATATATCTAGCGAGCGATCCATAGGGTTTGGTCGTTTGAGTATTGCCTTTTAGCATAGCCGAGATGGCAGCTAGATCAACAGGTGTCGTCGTCCAAGTGTCCATCTCTACCCTCACTGTACTAGTTCTATTCCCTAGGAAAATCAACCCATTGCCCCAGTCCTCTATGACACGTGCATTCCTCATCCAAGGTCGGCTTAATAGTACGTCGTAATCCACTCCCTTCATGACAATGAAGTTTACCGAAAATTGCACACATGCAATATTTACCGGCCAATTCTTTAAGACCCCAAATGGTCTTACCCTCATTCCATTTGCTAACGTGACATTAAATCTAGCAGTCTCTACAGGAGGGTTTCCCCATGCCTCTAGGACTGCATGGTTTAGCACACTAACACTGGCGCCTGTGTCTACAATTCCTTTTTGAGTCATGTCTCCTAAGGCTAGGACGGGCAAAATTGCGTGCATTTTAGTGCCTTCCCAAAAAGCATTGATGTGCAAAGACTTAGGATTTGAGTGTAGAGTTAGACTTGGGATCCGTGTAACTGCATCATGATCTTGCGGATCAGCTCTCGCAAGTCCTATGTGTCCCTCGATCAAGTCTTTTAACTCCTGCCACAAGGAATGATTTTGCCTAAGTAGATCCTCCAAGCTCAGAGTTACTGGAGTGGACAACAAGGTTGTGAGGTTATTGGACCCTTGTCTTCCTCTGAGGCTAGTAGTTCTAGGCCATGCGTTCTGTCTGCCCTGGTAAGTTTCCCCCCGCCCTTGCTGCTGCTGAGTCACTCCTAGTGGTGCAGGTATGCTCCCAGCCTGTGGTTTTGAGGGTGAGACCGGTGTGCTCACACTAGAGAAGTCGTCCATAGGATCTTCCAATATGGGTTCAACATCCTCGAGGTGCTTTTGGGCATCCTTGACCCACTCCTTGACCTTGGCTATAGCCTCGAGTTGCCGTTTGGGGTGGGGATATTCCCCTACCTTGGCACTCCCTAGCTCAGCTGTCTTAGGAGCCGAGGTCTCTGCCTCTGCATCTGTGACCTTCTTTCTCGTTACTAGCGTAGTCGTTTCCTCGGTTTTAAGGGTTATCTTTGCATCGGTTCTCTTTTTCCATCTCCTCCGACTTTTCTTTCCCATAAGCTCAAGAGAGGGTTACAGAAGGTCAACATAAAGCATCAAAACCTCATAACTCATACTAAAATCATTCCAAACTATAAAAAACAATTCAATGAGCTTTCAAACATTATCAACTTCCATCACTCATTAATCCACGCTTCATATAGATGAAAAAAGGACAAAACAAAAGCTGAACATAAGCTATCAGAACCTCAACAGAACTTATTAGAACATCACAAAGCCTCATATTTCTAGTAGAAATCATCATGAGCTTCCAAAACATAATCAATCTCATCCAAAACACTCTCAAAACACTTTCAAAATAATTAAATATAATTCAAAATTCATCAAAAATCAATCATTTACCCCTTAAAAATAACAAAAATCATCCAAAAAATCTAGTCATTTCAGCATTCAACATATCCCCACACTTAATAAGGGAGCATCCTCGCGACCTAAGAAAAAGGGAATACAAGTTAATTAAAGATCTCAACTTGATCTTCTTTAACATCTTCAATAATCCAGCCAACCACAACCCCAACTTATAATCTATATCTAAGAAATAATATAACAAAAGGAAAATCCTTTATCCATTAACACATCTTATAAACAACAACAAATTATAACAAATTCATAGAGGATATAAAAGGTTGCTTCTATCCTTCAATCAGATAGAATCACAAAGCACCATCAATTAGCTTCTCAATCAAGTCCATCTTCATCTTCAACTCCACATAAGAGGATAATACACCACACCACATAGAACATACACAAAACTGTCACACACACAATACCAAGTAGTTTGAATGGCACATGCTCCAAAAATGGAGAGCACAGAAAAAGTTTTTCCATTAAGAAAAGATAATACAATCAAGAAAAGTCTTCACTTAGAAGTAGAACAAATATATTTCTTTTTAAACTGCATACTAAGCTTGAGATGCTCAAGAGCTTTACTCTCATCTACAAAATATTGAGGTACATTTTGTAGGAACTGTAAACAACACATCCTTTCCATCAAAATAAGGAACCTAATATATTTCTTTTTAAACTGCATGCTAAGCTTGAGACGCTCGAGAGCTTTACTCTCATCTACAAAATATTGAGGTACATTCTGTAGGAGCTATAAACAACACATCCTTTCCATCAAAATAATGAACCTAATAGGGAAAGCATGTGCAAAGTAATATAAGATATCCATTTGAGCAATAGTCATGTCCACATTTGGATTTATGATCAGCTGTGGGATAGTATTCAGATGAGATTGTTGATGCATGAAAGCAAGATACCAACAAAAGGTATTCCTCCATAGAGGGGGAGGTATTCCGTTCTGAAGGTATCAAAATTCATTCTTGTGAGGATCGTTGTTGTGCCATCATCATAGTAATGCCAGCTTCTGATGGTTTCAATAGTGTATGTTGTGAAGAACAATCTGACTAGAAAATTCTAGTGGGTTGCTAATTGGACAACAAGAGGTTGTCACAGTACCATGTGTCCCACATGTCCTGCTATTGAGCATCTACAAACAAATGTCAACTCTTTTCGTTCTTGTTTTTGTGAACCTCCACTGACCACAACTCTTGAAGCTTCTTCACAATCTCCCACTTGATGATATCTAGAAACTTCTCAATGAATGCCAAATCTTCTATAGATGGTCATTCTCTCTGTTTTTGAACTTCAATTTGTTCCCAAACAATTTGCCACCAAGATGCACGTCTCTGTTGCTTCAATTGAAAGAGGAAATAGTCCACTACATAGAGCCTGCATCATGATGGTAATATGTTTCTGCCATTGTGGGATGAAATTCTTATGGAAAGTGGCTTTGGTAATAAGAATATCCAATTCTTCAGTAAAATAGAAGGAACTTTGCATACATCCATTGAATTCTTCTCTTCTTTGGCAATGCCATTTCCTTCATTTTCAACCTCTTTTGATGCTTGTTGATGGCAGTTTTCCCCTGCTACGAACCAAAAACATGGAGCCCCAAGAGAGACACCAAGGAAAAGGGGTTTCTACTACAAGAAAATCTATATTTTATCATCAACGAGCTTTTGTTTCCTTCTTTAGAGAACCACAACAAGGAAAAGAACACCACAAGCAAAAAAATATTCATACAGCATCATAGAAACAATCTCCCATGATTTCATCTTTAACAAAATTGATCATTCTCTTCATATTCTTCACAAAATTTATCAACCAACAAAGGGAACACAAAAGAAACATCAGTTTGAATGGAAATAAGATCACATAGTATTCATCTTCATTGTCTTCATAGTTTTCTCTCACAATCTCTCATATGTAGATACATTATTTTGCATAGAATTGGCTATCTCTGACTCTCTCTTTCTCTCTCAATCAATAGTACATCATCTCCTCACTACAACACTCAATAATCACTCATCATAATTCTTCTTTAGTCGTGGATGCCCCTTCCAAAAGGTGTGTTTAATATGAAAGGTCACCAGAGCCACTACAGTGACTTCTCACAGCTCATCATTGTCACTTCACTCCAGTCTTCTCTTGAGTCTTCAGCAGCTACTTCTTTCACTTTTCTTGAGCTCTTTTGAGCTTACATTCGCCTCTTTCCAAGGCTAGAAAAATTTCCCAAAGTCACACATACATTCCACAGAACACTTATAGAGGCATACATAACAGAACATGACAGAAACAGAGGCACTACAGAAGCTCAAGAGAGGGTTACAGAAAGCATCAAAACCTCATAACTCATACTAAAATCATTCCAAACTATCAAAAACCATTCAATGAGCTTTCAAAAATTCTCAACTTCCATCACTCATTAATCCATGCTTCATATAGAAGAAAAAAGAGACAAAACAAAAGCTAAACATAAGCTATCAGAACCTCAACAAAACCTATCAGAACATCACAGAGCCTCATATTTCTACTGGAAATCATCATGAGCTTCCAAAACATAATCAATCTCATCCAAAAGACTCTAAAAAAACTTCCTAAATAATTAAATATAATTCAAAATCCATAAAAAATAAATCATTTAGCCCTCAAAAACAATAAAAATCATCCAAAAAATCTGGTCATTTTAGCATTCAACACATAGAGATGTATGCGGTCTTACTTGTCAATGCATTTGGAGATACTACAAGGAAGGGAATTGTAGATACAAGAGCAGGAGTTAGTGTGCTCAACCATATGGACTTGTAGACCTGGGGTAATCCACCTGTGGAGACAACAAATTTTAACGTCACGCTAGCTCACGAGATGAAGGTTAGACCATTTGGAGCACTAAAAGGCTGACCCTTGAAGATAGCTAGAGTCCAGTTCTCAGTGTACTTCATAATCATGAAGGGAGCAGACCAAGACATCATGCTAGGCTGACCCTGCATGCAAAGCACACGAGTGATAAAAGACTGGGGAAATGGTCTAATATTCTTAAGCAATAGATTGAAAGTTGTAAGAGTTGAGATGGATACCTGAAAGACCACATTGGATGACTTAGATGCCATCTTCTCTATCTTGAAAGGAGACTCACAAGTCAGTAATTCATGTGGGCCACTAACAAAGTATATCCCTTGCCTTGAGGACAAGTAAGATTGGATGCATGTGCTAGCCACCATCGATCTACTGTTCTCAGATGAAGAGGATGATTATAAGCAGGTTGCCAGGGCAGTCGATGAGTCCCATGCAATCACACCATCTCAGCTGTCGAAGAGTAGGATCCCACCATGAGTACCACTCTGCATGATGACCAAGGGCTCTAGCAATTGACTAACACTTGTCCCCTTCCACGTCCCATATAACAGACTCAAACTATAGGGGATTCTTGAATACTTGACAAGAGAGCTAGCTAGTAACCCAGCTGCCAATCTCAAACCCCTCAAGGACCTCATGGACGAGTCGAAGTGGCAATGGATCAAAGTGCATGGCTTGAATCTATTGTACAATTGGGCACTAATCATCATGGATGGAAAGAAGGCTGAGAGAAAAAGCCTAGAAGATGATGAGTAGTTAGAATAGGATGATTCAGATGATGAGTACAAAGACTGCTACTCTACAAATGAGGAAAGTGGAGGAAGAGGCCAACACAATAGAGTACGATACAGATGGTTGAGTGATCGAAAAGATATGAGTAGACTCCAAGCCAGAAAAAGACAACATCTTTAGGATTGAAAGAGGATTTATTAGTATTTATAGAATGTGACTTGGACCACCTAGGTGCAATAAACTACGAGCAAGTTGGATTAGTTCAACCAAGTACCGCACCGATCCTTAGAACTGCATTGGCCTCAGAGCTACAACCACCAATGGAAACTACTTTTAGCGAGGGTTGTGAGTTTAATTCAGAATCAGAAGTGAGATTCAAGAGCAATCTAGAGATACTCTGACTACCTAAGACTGAACACACCAAAGGAGATCTACCACTCCACCTAAGGGGTGTTAGAAATCAAGCTCCACCCGTCAGTTTGTCTTGGTGTATAACTGACATCTGTGACAGCTACTGTGTACAGCTGTCTCCATGTGACTACATTAAATAAGTCGGGTTAGTAGTTAGTCAGTGACTTGACTAGAGTTAGCCAGTCTAGTCAATCTAGTTTACTTACATTGTATTGGGTGGTTTAGTGTTATTCTGTAGAATGAAAAAAAGACAAGAGAGCCTCAAGGCTCATGGATATGCAGTTTTCCCTATCTCTCTCTCTCTCATCTTTGAACATGGTATCAGAGCACTCATAAGACTGGGCTCTATGGAGTAGAGCATTGCAGAAGATGACTTCAAGACTGACCTAAAGGGCTGGAAAAAGAAGAGGACTGACTGTCATTTTTACCATTTGGTCACACAGAGGTATGTACTATTCAAGGAGACTAGCCATTGATCAAGAGGTTGTTGGTGACCCTGTTGGAGCATTTGAAAGGCCCTATTGAGCCTATGAAGGCCTTGTATAGGCTCAGATCAGTCATCGTGTACAGCAGCAACCCTTGCTGATTCTGTGTGAACTGTGCCTGTAGGGTAGAATGGACTGCAACCTGTGAAACATCAAATGGGGCACTTGAACAAGACCCATAAGGCATGAATGCTCACTCTTGAAGGTACTTGAAGAGTACAAGAAGAAAATGCTTGTGTGGGAGCTTTATTATGAGTTGGAGTAATCAGACACAGACCTGTAATCAGTTTTGAACTGCTGTGAAAATGAATGGACAGCATGCATTCAGTCATTATTGACATACAGGAGCTTTGTGTTACACTCAGAAGGCATCTTTAAAGCACAAGAATGTGTCAAAGCATGTATACTTTGGATCTAATGTCTTGGAGCTGAGATTTCTTGCTCAGAACACTCAGATCTGAAATCCATTGATAGGCTAGAAACTATCATACACAGTGAATAGCAAGCATTGTATCTTGCTGAAGCAATACATGCCACTTTGGAGCTTCTATCACCTATATGAACTGACATATGCATGCTGAATGTATGGAGGATTGTGGAAAGCATTGGATGCTGCTGAATACTCAAATATGGACCTAAAATAATTGCCTTGACAGTGCTTGGGCTGGTTATGAACAGTCATGGTTATGAACAGTCATGTATTCCTTGACAGTTATTAATGAAGACAGGTTGTCTATGCCTACCCAAATGGTCATGTATTGAACCTATCACTTCAAAGTGAATGTATGACATGATTTGAAGACTTTTTGGAGCTTCTTAAAGCTTGTTATGCTAGTTTTTGGTTGATTGCAAACTGCAACCAAATTAGTTGACACTTGTACTTGCTGGTTATGCACTATTTTATGCTTCTATGCCTATGTATGGCTTGACACATGTACTAGCAACTATCTGGGAAGTTCTGGGACATGTATGACATGTATGCATGTTGTTTTTGGACTTGAAATTGTTGCTGGTTATACACAGTCTATAGTTTTCAGACTGCATCTTTGGTCCCTAGCAGTGATGTTGCAGGAGTTTACACTGAAGCAAATACATAGCATATGTATTGACTGTTTTACCTATGGGTTAGACCATTTGTTTTGGGACTTTTTTGGGTTATCAGTGGGTTGAAATACCCTGGTTCTTTACTGCAATTAGTTGTAGAAAACTGTCATAAATTGTTGTGGACTGAACTTGGTCAGTCATACTTATTGGTTTGCAGGTGGTTAAAAGATAGTCTATTGCATCATGGCTAATGCACATGGGACTGATAATATCACTCAGATAGTTGGAGAAAAGTTAGACAACAAGAAATTTGCATTATGGAAATTCAGAATGAAGAACTTTCTAGTTGGCAGGGGTTATTGGGATCTATGTATAGGAGATGAGGCTGCTCTTGAGTTGCCTGCAATGAATCCAACTAATGAACATAAAAGAGCTCATAGGCTATGGAATGAGAGAGCATGCAAGGTGCTGCATTGGTTTTCTCTATGTATATATGATGCTATAGTAATTGAAATCATTGGATGTGAGACTCTGAAGGATGCTTGGGACATACTGATGAAAAATTATGGAACCATGACACATACACGAAAGATCAAGTTGAAACAGCAGTTCAACAACATGTCTAGGAATGGCAGGAGCATCCAGGTGTATACCACAGAGATTTAGACCATAGTTGATCTTGCTACCATTGGCTCAAGTGTATCAGAATATGATATGATTGTTGTTGCCTTGAATGGATTAGGGAAAGAGTACAAAGCTTTTGACACATCCATTTCTATTAGAGAAGAGCCCCCTACCTGGGAAGAGCTAGTTGCTTTGTTGCTACATGAGGAGGTCAAACTTGGTTTGAATACAGGTTCCAGTGTATCTCAGAGTAGAGACACTGTGTTACACTCTAGCTAGCGTGGCAGAGGATTTAGAGGTCATGGTTCATTTCGAGGTCATGGTGACACTCGTAATGCTTATGGACAGCAGCAATAGCAGGGTAATTGGCATGGTGCAAATACACAAGGCCAGCGTGGATCTGGCGGGTTTAGAGGCAGGGGGAGATCACCCCGAGGTAGAGGTGGTGGATCTGGTTCATGGCAGTCATCTGATCAGTCCAATAGGGACAAGGATTGCCATTATTGTGGCAGGTATGGGCACATTGCAAAGGATTGCTACAAGAAGCAGGGAGATATGAAGGCAAAGGGCAGACAACATGGGCACTATGCATCTTCCAGTGGTGCTCATGATGAGCAAGTTGATAGACCATTTGCCATGCAGCATGTATCCAAAAATGCATCCAGACATAATAGAGATGATAGATGGTACATTGACTCTGGAGCATCAAACCACATGACACTGCATGGAGAGTGGTTTGATGAGATGGTTGCAGGTACACATGGTCATGTTATGTACTAGGGATGAAACCCAACATGACATAAAGCATAAAGGGATTGTTCCTCTCATGATGCCTGATGGCAAGAAGAAAGGCCTGCATGATGTTTTACATGTACTGACCATAACAAATAATCTTTTGTCTGTGGGTCAAATGGCAGAACCAAATCTGCAAGTGAGATTTAACAAAGATGGATGTTTCATTGAGGAGAATGGAAATGGCTGCAAGTTAATTGCCAAGGGCAGAAGGGATGGCAGGATATTTACTTTGGATGCGACCATTCTAGGACTTAAGGTAGCCATGTTTGCTCATGATGAGAGTGCCATTCGGGATGTAGAGATTTGGCACAAGCAGATTGGACATGTCAATGTACAAAAGCTAAAATCTATGCAGTAGAAGAAAGTAGTACTTGGATTACCTAAATTCAAGTATAATGACTTTGGTCATGTATGCCCTGCATGTAAGTTTGGGAAGCAGGCACTGTTTCCTTTCATGAGACATTAAAAAAATAGCACTAGGCCTTTACAGTTGGTGCACTTTGATGTTTGGGGTCCTTCACATAATGCTTCATTTGGAGGTGCATGGTATTATGTCTCATTTATTGATGATTTCAGCAGGTACACTTGGCTTTATATTTTGAAGCATAAAGATGATGTGTTTGATGCATTCAAAGACTTCAAGAAGCATGCAGAAAATGAGGTGGGCTGCTACATATCTTGTTTGAGATCAGATGGAGGAGGTGAATATGTCTCTAATTACTTTGACATGTATCTTGCTAAATATGGGATCAGAGGACATCTCACATGTAGCTATACATCGCAGCAAAACGGTGTTGCAGAGAGGAAAAACAGGGTCCTGATGGAATCAGCTAGAGCTATGCTGAATGAGAAATGTCTGCCAAATGGTTATTGGGCTGAAGCAGTGATGATTGCTGTCTATATGCTGAATCAAATCCCTACAGCAGGGATTCATGATGTCACTCCATATGAGAGGCTGTATGGTCATAAACCTGATATTTCGCACTTGAAGGTATTTTGCAGCATTGCATATGTGCACATACTAGATGAAAAGAGGAAGAAATAGGATCCTAAGGCAGTGAAGAGTGTGTTTGTGGGATATGCATAGGAATGGAAAGCTTATAAGTGTTATGTACCTTCTATGCATGAGACACTCATAAGCAGAGATGTGGTATTCGATGAGTTAGCATCCTGGTATGGGAATCTTGTTGCAGTGCCTACTGATGGCTCACCTAGTATGAGTCGTGCTGAAAATACTTCTGCAGAGAGTACTTCCGTGAGTGGTCAAACAGGTGATGTATCATCTACAATGAGTCCTTGGACAGGACGATTGCATAGTCACACTACTGCATCCACTGACACGGATATGTCAGTGAGGGGGAGAATAGATAAGGGAAAAGAAAAGGTTTTTGAAGATGTAACAGGTCCACTCATTGCAGGTTATGAGTCATCTAGCAGTGACAGCTTAGATAGTGAATTGGGCATTCTATATGTTATGATGCCAGGTGCTAGGCAGAGTCGTTATGTGCCGCCTCATGAGAGGCAAGCTCATAGTGAGCCACAACTCAGGAGATTAGAGAGGGTCAGACGACCTATTGATAGATACACTTACACTAGATATTCAGCCCATCATTATGCTTATATGACGAAAGTAACAGGGTTTAGAGAACCAACTAAGTTTGATGAGGCAATTGTAGATGAGGATTGGCGTGCTGCTATGGATGAGGAATATTCAACCTTGGCTGAAAATGGCACATGGGATTTGGTACAGTTGCCTGAGGGCAAAACACCTATTGGCTGCAAGTGGGTGTATAAGGTAAAATGTAAATCAGATGGATCATTGGAAAGATACAAGGCCAGGCTGGTTGCAAAAGGGTATGCGCAGCAGTATGGTCTTGATTATGAGGAGACTTTGAGCCCTATAGCAAATATGGCTACAGTTAGAACTGTGATTGCTTTCGCAGTAGCTAGAGGCTGGAAAGTATGGCAGATGGACGTAAAGAATTCCTTTCTGAATGGAGAGTTACATGAAGAAGTTTACATGGAACAGCCTCAAGGCTATGTGCATCCAGAATTTTCAGCACATGTATGCCGGCTGAAAAAGGAATTATATGGGCTGAAACAGGCACCCAAAGCATGGAATGCTTGCATCAGTAGTTATTTGCAGCAATATGGTTTCCGATTGGGTAATGTTGATCAAAGTTTGTTTGTGAAGAAGACAGATCGTGGCTATGTATTCGTAGTTGTCTATGTTGATGACTTGATCATTATAGGAGATGATGAAAGCGGGATTGCTGAAGTAAAGACATGTTTACAGGCTAAGGTTAAGGTCAAGGACCTAGGAGAGCTGAAATATTTTTTGGGGATTGAGGTTCTCTCTACACCTCAAGGCATATGGCTGCTACAGAAGCAGTATGCTCATGACATGTTACAAAAATATGGTATGGCTGATTGCAAGCCTATGTATATGCCTTTAGAGTAGAATGTCAAGCTGTAGATTGATGTTGGGACAGAGATTGAGAATGTTACCATGTACAGACAGATGGTAGATAGCTTGATCTATCTCACGATCACTAGACCTGACTTGAGTTATGCTGTGGGGCTGATCAGTCAGTTCATGCAAAAGCCTCGCAAACCACACTTGGATGCAGTCAGGAGAATTTTGAGATACGTAAAGAGTACCACAGATCATGGGCTGTTTTATGCATATGGGAAACCCCTTGACTTGATGGGGTATACTGATGCTGATTGGGCTGGTTGCACTTATGACAGGAGGTCAACCAGTGGCTATGCATTTGGATTGGGTAGTAGCATGATCAGTTGGCAAAGTAAGAAACAGCCTACAATTGCACTGTCCTGTACGGAAGCAGAGTATCATGGTGTGGCCTTAGTGGCTTGTGAAGCTATGTGGTTACAGAAGTTGCTGAATGACGTGGGAATACACTTGGACAGCAAAGTAAGGCTGTACTGTGACAATTTAAGCAGTGTCATGTTAGCAAGCAATCCTGTTTATCATGCAAGATCGAAACACATTGAGGTTCACTACCATTTCATTAGGAAAATGGTTTTAGCAGATTAGATTGACTTGGAGCATGTGAAGACTGAAGACCAGGTAGCAGACATCTTTACCAAATCACTTGGTAAAGATAAGTTCATTCACTTTAGACAGCTACTTGGAGTGATGCAGATGGTTTGAGTTTTTGGTTTGAGCTTGAGGGGGAGTGTTAGAAATCAAGCTCCACCCGTCAGTTTGTCTTGGTGTGTAACCGACATCTGTGACAGCTATTGTGTACAACTATCTCCATGTGACTACATTAAATAAGTCGGGTTATTAGTTAGTCAGTGACTTGACTAGAGTTAGCCAGTCTAGTCAGACTAGTTTACTTACATTATATTGGGTGGTTTAGTGTTATTCTGTAGAATGAAGAAAAGACAAGAGATCCTGAAGGCTCATGGATATGCAATTTTCCCTGTCTCTCTCTCTCTCTCATCTTTGAACAAGGGGCAGGCGATTGACAGAGGAAAAGAGGAGGCAGTCAAAGGAGTCACAAGCTCAAGAGAAAAGGAACCCCCAAGATCTACCAAAGTGCTTCAAGAAGTTCAAAAAGGGCAACATGAAAGTGATCTTGTTGGGGGCTAAGAGGCAAGGACATGCAAGTAAACTCATAGAAGGGCCCACTAGGATCAAGGAGGGAACTTAGCAGTGGAAGGGGAAAAGCCTCGACCCATATTCATAGCTGAGGAACTAGCTGAGCAAGAGGAGGTTGATCTTGCCACTCTCCTCTGCAAGAGTACATAGATGTGTTTGTTTGGAAATTAAGGGAGTAGATTCGAGGGTCATGACTCATAACATCCCTATGACTCTTGATGCAATGCCAGTTAAGTAGCAACATACCTGATGAATCCAAAGCATGCACATGCCATTAAGGAGGAGATAGATAAGCTGTTGAAGGTCAGATTCATCTACAAAATTGAGCACATGAACTGAGTGTCACCCATAGTGATTGTTCTAAAGAAGAACCAAAATATTTGAGTGTGTGTGAATTATAAAAAGGTCAATGCTGTGACTAAGAGGGACAATCCAGTACCCTACATGAAGCACATGCTCAAAAGAGTAGGGGGAAGGAAGCCTATAGTTTCCTAGATAGCTTCTTAGGCTATAACTAGGTATATGTGCACCCTAATAACAAACATAAGACAATATTTGTGACTGAATGGGGCATATTTTCCTACATAGTCATGCCATTTGGGTTGACGAATACACCAACTACCTTTCACCACCTCATGTGTGCCATCTTCAAGGACACGCTTAGGCAAGAATTGGAGATATTTGTTGACGATCTATGTGTCCACTTCAGTTGGAGGGAACACCTAGATAAACTCCGCACAATCTTTGAGAGGTGTAGGCTATATAATCTCTCCTTGAACCCCTTGAAGCACTAGTTCTAGGTAAAACATGGATGTATCCTAGGGTACGTGGTGTCTAAGAATGGCATTGCCACTGACTTCTCCAAAGTTAGGGTCGTTGTCGATTTACCATCACCCATGAACTATAAGGGAGTTCAATGCTTCCTCGGATACATAGGGTACTATTGATGATTTATTCTAAAGTACGCACTGATTGTTTGCTAGACCCCTTTACAAATTGCTGATTGCATTTGAGTGGACCGAGGAATGCCAACACACTTACAAGGAACTAAAGAAGGCTCTTATGACTGCATTCCTTAGTCCACGTGCACATTGATGCATCAAAGTTTTCCGTGGGAGCTATTTGTGCCAATCTGGTGAACATAATCTTAATTATCATGTGAGCTTTGCTAATAGACAACTCATAGATGATACGAAGATGAATTACTCCATGACAGAGAGGGAAGGCCTAGCTTTGTTATTCGCTATGAAGAAGAAGTTCCATCACTATCTTTTAGCTATGCCCTTCACCCTCTTCATTGACCAATAGGCTTTGATTTACTTAGTAAACAAACCTTGCCCTATAGAAATTATAGCTAGATGATTACTTCTACTTCTAGAGTTTGGCTTCTTTGTGGTTGTATACAAGGGTAAGAAACACTACATGGTAGATCATATGTCTCACATACCCAAAGGAGAAGCTACTAACCAGGGCATTGTAGATGACTTACCAGATGCACACCTCTTTAGTATGACTAGAGAGGGAGCTCTGTTCATGGCCAATTTAACCCCATACTAGCCAAATGACCTAGTCCAAATCCTAGAGCATGAATTGCCTGAGAGACCTATAGAGAGGGCTAGTCTAAAGTATATTATCCTCAAGGTTCAGCCCTATCAGTTTTAATAGCCAGCTAACTCTATAGACTAGGATAGGATGGGTTATTACAAAGATGTGTGTGTGAGCACGAGATGCATGATGTACTTGTTGAAGCGATATATAGCCTATAAAATGACAATAGGGTAGACACCATTCAAGCTGACCTATGGGACTGAAGCAATCTTGCCAGTGGAGTTCTTCATTCCAGAACGCCTCTCTAAAGCCCAACTCCTGGCAACTCATGCCACTGATATGCAAAAAGGCAAGATGCAAGAGTTGGTTTGACAATCATGTCAAACAACGTGACTTTGAGCAAGGTGAGCTAGTGCTCTTGTACTCTGTGATGAAGGGCCATAAGAAAAAGATGAAGTTCAAAGGATTGAAACCCTTTAAGGTCTGCAACATTAGACAAACCAAAAATGTAGAGCTTGAGACTCTAGAAGGAGAGAGCATAGGCTTCTTTAATGGCAGTCGCTTCAAGAAGTAATACCCTCTGGTGCACCTATTGCATGAGCCTCCAATGTTGGACCTACCTGTGAAGGTAAGAGTAGCCACCATCATTGAGATAGAGGACAAGGATGAAGAAGTAGTGGCACTTATATAGTTGTGCATATCAGTCATTGGTCACAAGACATAGGCTTTTGATGCACATTGACAAGGGAGCTAACTTTAATATCCTTACACATGATCATTGGACACTCATTGGTCAGGAAAATTTCAACCTACTAACGCTAAACTTAGCCCGTTTGGGGGGCAATCTTATTCACTGTTGGGAAAGTGCAAGATAGTGATCTCTATCGACTGAAAGCCTACCAATGATCTTCTACATGCTTCCTAACACCAAGGCCGTTGGTGAGGAGTAGCTGTTAGGACATGCATTCAAGAAACAAGCACACTACAATGTCGACTACGGCTCACAACATATTCACCTTACCATTGGTAATGTTTGGATATTGACGACTTTCAACAAGAGTAGTGTGGCTCCATCTAAGGCCGCATCACCACCGGTAGAGTAAAATAATGCCAAGCCTAAGGAGAGGGATCATGACTTATCCCAACCCACCACAACCAAGCGGTCACAACCACTAGCAAACACTCCCAAAGCCATTAAGCAATAGCTCAAATGGGTACCCAAACGACAATTGCAGTTTCCTAGAAGCCAACTTGCATGAACTCATAATCCTAGAACCTCACACCCTAGGCCTAGGAGACAAAGTTGGCACTACTACTATAGAAGCCAATGAATGGTCAAGCCGTGATGGGTGCCTAAAGCCCTATTGCATGCTTAAGGCTACTACAAAGGCAACAATTGGATTTGGTTGCCCAAGGCCACAAGTGGCATGCATGTCCCTCAACCACTGCCTTCTAGCCCATCTCCACAAGATTTTGAGTGAGCTAGGTATGAGAGTGAAACTCAAGCCTCAACAAGTCTATTGACCAAAACTATAGTTTGATGAATTTGAACCAACTCAACATGATACTTTTACCATTCCAACTACTCCACAAGCAGAAAGTAGCACATCAAAATTGAGCTGCAAGACCAACTGATCACACGAGTGGTCCACAGACACCCATTGACCAGCCCATTAGGCAAGCATCAGTAGAGCTAAGTTATCTAGTCCAACCTCTTGTAGGCCTTAGACCCTCTTAAGTCTCACTTCGCCTGTAAGCTTGAGTTTGGCGAGCATGGCTTGGTTAGTAGGTGCAGTTCCTATTGCCTCAAAATAGTTCTCCATGGACTCAATCTAGATCTCGGTGTCAACTTGAATAGTCCTTCCCTTGCCATCAAACTCAGGTGGCTTAATTTGTTTGAGAACGAATTTCTTCTCTTGAGCCACAACTGGACTTAGTGTAGGAGTCGGATTTGTAATGTGCACTTGGGGTTGCGTCTGAACAATAAGATTCTTTATGTTAACATCTTATCGTACATTTCCATATTACATTAATACGAATAGCACAACTTTTTAGCTAAGTGATTTAATCACTTAACACCTCAGTTAACATTTATGATCAAGATAGATAATTGTAAAAAGTCTTATTTATTCATGAAGGCATAACCCCTTGAGTACATTTATTTTGGATAAGTAGGATAGGCTGATTGGTACATTAGTATGGGGAAAATAGGATTGTGTTACAATCGGCTATAGGGACGGAATAATAATATGGAGTGTGGTCATGGATTTTCAGGAAACGGTAAGTCATAGGAAGCTTGGGGTATCCCTTCCTTTGATACCCGTTCTTCTCATAGCGGCCATTCAGGCCTTAGGGATCCATATCCAGGCATTTCCCTCATAGTAGCCTTGCACATGCAAGAGGGCTTTAGGAACCCATCTTGGCTTGATCATGCTTCGATTTTTGTAACTACATCTCAGCCTCCTAGGTTTAGAGCTTCTTGTGTTACGAGGACGTGAGCGTCTACTCCTAGGTAGCGATTGCGGTTGTTTAGGCCTCCATTGCAACTTAGTCTACTAGGCCTTAGCTTTTGCTGTTGTGAGTAGCGGCTCGTGAGATTCAGTGGATGGTGGCTGAGAACTTTCCCCCTTTGTAGACTTGGCTACGAGTATTTCTACCAGTGGCTTGTGGTCTTTGATGAGGTCGCGCAGCCCTTGCTGAAGGCTATAACAATGTGGATGTTGCCTATGGCAAGGTGGATGCGCTGCGACTCATAATTGGCATTGCCGTGAGTTTTCTTCTTAAAGGTTTTCCCTAGCACTGACTCCGTGCCTGTGTCTTTAGTGTTTGGCAACATGTAAAAGATCAGTGGTACAATCTCAAACTCAATAGCAACATCACCCTTGTGCTTGCCGAGAAGTGCGTGTGAGTGCCCCCATATGGGCTTAATTTGGCATTAGTGGACTGTAGTGGTGGTTTACCAAGTTAGGTCCAATGATCGTGAGTTAAGACATTGAAGTCTGCACCCTCGTCAATCAAGGCATTGAAAGTGCATGTTTGCTTGGTAGTGACCATGATGTGGAGGTATGTGGGTTATATGGCTTCCTCATCCTCATCATCGATTTCCACGATTGTGGCGACTCGTACCTTGATAGGGGGTTCTAACATTAGCGGCTCATGTAGCGGATGTGTGGGAGGGTAGTACTTCTTAATGCAACTGCGATTGAAGAAGCCTATGCCCTTGCCATCTAGAGTCTTGAGCTCAACATTGCCAAATCGGCTAATTGCACGAACCTTGAAAGGCCCAAGACCTCTAAACTTCATTTTCTGCTTATGTCATTTAACTGAGTACAAGAGCACTAAGTCACCCTGTTCAAAGTCGTGTTGCTTGACTTGCTTATCAAACCAACTCTTGTGTCGTGCCTTCTTGCATATGAGCGCATGAATGGCTAGAAGGTGAGTTTTTGAGAGGCGTTC
Source organism: Lygodium microphyllum (assembly GCF_053477565.2). NCBI lineage: Eukaryota > Viridiplantae > Streptophyta > Polypodiopsida > Schizaeales > Lygodiaceae > Lygodium > Lygodium microphyllum. The sequence continues at coordinate 119,648,791 of NC_141150.1, read as the reverse complement.
AAGTTCAACCAGGCATTGCGTCCATGCCTCCTTCCCTTCCCATCGTTCTTGAAGCACTATTCTCAGGCTAGGAATGAAGAACTCTATTAGTAGAATTGCCTTAGTACCATAAGTCAACCTAAAGGGAGTTTGGTCGACAACCATTTTATAAGCTGTACGGTAAGTCCACAAGGCTACCATCAGCTTATTATCCCAATCGCTGCGTGAAGCAGAGACTACTTTGGTCAGGACGTTTACAAGGATCTTATTAGTGGATTCTGCCTGCCCGTTTGCTTGAGGGTAGTATGGAGAGGATTTTTGATGGATAATTAGAAAGGTGGATAGAAGATGTGCTATCACTTTATTGATGAAGTGCATGCCCTAGTCATTGACTAGTTCGATGGGGCAATCGAATCGTGAGATCACCTGCTCCCATAAGAACTTGGCAATCGTTCTAGCGTCATTCTTTCGTGTCGCTCTTGCTTCTGCCCATTTTGTTAGGTATTTTGTGGCCACAATGATATATTTGGCCTGCGAATACTGTGCCGTAGGACTAATGGGTCCTATGAAGTCGATCCCCTATTTTTCAAAGGGTATTCGTGCAATGATTGTGGTCAACTCCATTTGATCCTTGCAAATCGGGACCTTTGTCACTGACACTCATCACAATGCTTGAAAAATCATGCGGCCTTGCAAAAAAGCATGGGCCACCACAGTTGAGACTGCAGCACCTTGCGGGCTATCGTGTCTCTGCTAAAGTGCCCTCCAGCAATTCTGTTGTGCGCCTCTACGAGCACATCATCCATCTCATGCTCGCATACGTATCTACACAATAACCTGTCTTACCCTAGACTATATAGTTGGCCTGCTATCATGATAGGGTTGGATTTTGAGGATAAGTCACCTAAGTCTGGATTTTTCTATCGATCGCTCAGGTAGTCCGTGCTCTAGCACTTAGAAGATGTCATCTGCCCAATATGGCATTAGATCAGCCTTGAATAAATCTCTCGTGCTGGAAAGGTTAAACAGATTGGGCATCTGGCAATTCATCAACAATGCCTTGTCCAGCGGCCTCTTCCGTGGGGATGCGTGACATGTGCTCAGACATGTAGTGCTATTTTCCCTTTCGTAAAACCATGGAGAAGTCGAATTCTAAAAGCAAAAGGAGCCATCAAGCTATGCGTCCTCTAGCGCAAGGTTTATTCACTAGATATAGCAAGGCTTGATGGTCCACAAAGAAAGTAAAAGGCGTAGCCAACAGATAATGCCGAAACTTCTTTACAGCAAGTACCATGACTAAACCCTCTCTCTCAGTTGCCGATTAACTCATTTTAGTCTCAGTGAGTTTTCTACTAGCAAAGCTCACTAGATAGTTGAGGTTGTGTTCGCCAAGTTTGCATAACATTGCCCCCACGACGAATTTCAAAGCATCAATATGCACATGGAAGGTAATGGTCCAATCTAGGGCTCGTAGAATCGGTGCAATAGTCAAGCCTTTTTCAATTTCTCATATACTCATTGGCATGCTTCAATCCACTCGAAGACGATCAATAGCTTGTAAAAAGGTCTCGCAATCAATGCATAGTTCAGCACAAATCGTCGTTAGTATCCCGTATGGCCTAAGAAGCATTGAACTCCCTTATAGTTGATTGGGGGCATCAACAATAACCTTAACTTTCGAGAAGTCAGTGGCAATGTCGTTCTTCGGCACCACGTGCCCTAGGATGCATCCATGTTTCACCCAGAACTTGCACTTTAAGGGGTTTAGGGAGAGACGCTATAGGTGATACCGCTCAAAGACTTCTCGGAGTTTGTCCAAGTGTTCTCTCCAGGTTGAGTGAACACACAAGTCATCCACGAAGACTTCCAACTCCTTGCAAAGCATGTCTTTAAATATGGTGCACATGAGGCATTGAAAGGTGGCTGGGGCATTAGTCAACCCGAAGGCATGACTATGTAAGCAAAGATGCCCCACTTAGTGGCAAAGGCAGTCTTATGCTTGTCGACAGGATGCATTTGCACCTGATTGTATCTAGAGAAGCCATCCAGAAAGCTATAGGCCTCTTTGTCTACCACTCTTTCGAGCATGTGCTCGGTGTACGGCAATGGGTAGTTTCCTCTCTTAGTCGCAACATTCACCTTCTTGTAATTGACGCACACTCTAATCTTTCCATTTTTCTTCATCACTATGACTATGGGCGACACCCACTTTGTGTGCTCAATTTCGTAAATGAATCCTGCTCTCATCAGCTTGTCAATCTCCTCTTTGACTGCATGAGCATGTTTTGGATTCATCGGGTACGGTCGTTGCTTGAGCTGCGTTGCGTCTGGCATCATGGGTATGTTATGAGTCACTACACTCGGTTCTACCCCCTTAAGCTCTTCTAAGGACCAAGCGAACACGTCTATATACTCTCACAAGAGAGCAACAAGACTCATCTCCTCTTCCTCAATCAAGTCATCGGCAATAAAGACCGGTCGGGGTGTCTCCTCTTCCTATGCTAGCTACACCTCCTTGACCTTGGCTGGTCCCTCGATGAGTTCACTCATTTTCCCTTGGCGTTTGGCACCCAACAGGATTACTACCCTATCACTATTCTTGAATTTTGTAAATCTCTTTGGGAGATCCCGTGGCTTTCTTTGCTATTTCATTTGCGTGTCCCTAGGCTGTTTTTTCCTTTCTTCCTTCAACTGTCTGCACCTCAAATGGATGGGTAGGTCCCCCTTGGTGCGTCTGGTCTTGGATGGTCTAGGTATTTCTGGGTCGCTATCTGAGCTTACTTCTGACTCAGAATCAAACTCGATGTTTTTTCTAGAAGAGGTGGTGTCTCCTGGCAGTCGCTTAGAGGGTGACTCTGTTCTATGCACGTGTGTCGTACCTGGTTGGTTTAGGCTTGCTTGTTTGAAATCTATGGCTCCTATGTGTTTCAACCAAGCACGGTCACAATCCATGCACATGACCCCTCGCTCTATCTTAAAGACACTCTTTTTCTGTGGCTTGGAGTCTGCTCGTATCTATTCTATTTCTCGTGTCTTAGTGTCATATTCCACCGTGTCTATCTCACCCTCACTTTCATCATTGAAAGAATGACAATATTTGTACTCGTCATTGGAGTCATATCCATCCAACCACTCATCATCTCCTAGGTTTTGGTATATCTCTTGTCTCTAATCAGGGACTAGGGTCCAATTGTACATGAGGTTTAAGTCATGCGCCTTGGTCCATTGCCACCTTGGTTTGTCTAACAGATCTTGGAGTGGCTTGAAGTTCATTGTTGAACTGCCAACTAGCTTGCTAGTGAAATACTCCAAAAAATCTTGACTTGGCCTAACTCGTCCAAATTGCAGGGGCCGAGTGATGGATTCAGACGGGCTGAATGGAAATTGTGGGCCAAATGTGTCGCTCAAATGGGTAGAGTTGTCATGGCCGAGGGCCGAATGGGAAGCTCGGACAGGGTGATTTGGACGGGCCAAGGAGATTCACTCGGATGGGCCGAGGGGGTTGAAGAGCACCTTGCCACGGCACAAATCGAACCACGAACCGGCTAGGTAGCGGCTGCAAATACATTGCTAGTCACAAAAACCTGCAAGAAAACTCTCATTCTCACCAAGAATCCATATCCTCAAGACACACAAGAGGAAGGCACACAAGAAATTGGACAATTCTTCCATCCTCACCCTCTTCCTCTTCCTCACTCTCCATTAGATTTGACAAAGGAGCACAAGAGAGAAAAGCAAGAACAAGAAGGCAAGTGTTGTGCTAAAATGGGAGAGAAGGAAATGAAGCGTGAGAGGAGAAGATAAAGGAAGAGAGAGGTTGTAACCACCTCAACCTCCCACCTCCTCAAATCACCCGACAAGCTTCCTCCTTTTCTTTTCTTGATATTATAAAATTCAAATTTGCATACATGGACTAAGGTCTAAGGACCTTTCAATTTTTAGCATGAGACAAAAGGGTTTGACCTTTCCTTTTTCTAACAATATTTTATAGTGTGTCTCTTTTGGACTACACATTTTACATTGCTTCATATTTGATTTTTTACAAGAGAGAACAAAAGCAAAGTGTAAATTTACAAAGGATGTTTCCATGTGAGCACATTTTGGTGCCTTTATTTGCACTGATTTCCTGGTTATCAGGGGTCTATTCGTACGAGGCGAGGCACGCAGGCTGAGGACCGAGTTTCGATATGGCCAAGTGAACTTTTGGCTAAGTGGGTTCACGAGCCGAGTGCCGAATAGGGTAGATTGGCTGAGGGCTGAGTTGCCAAAGTAATATGCTCGAACGGTCTGAGTCGACTAGTGGGCCGAGTCGGCCGAGAGTAAGTGGGTCGAGGGCCAATTCTAGGACTCGACCCAAGAACCGGCCACTTAGACTAGCCGAACAACGCGCGACGATAGCAGCGAAGAAACTAATTTACTCAAATCTTGCGACACATGCAATCATATAATACAAGAGATTCCAGATCAATACCAAGGCATAAGGGGAAGGGCTTTATATACGTGGAATGCACGGTAGACTCCCTAGCGGCAAGATCGAATCGAATCTCCAAGAGCTCTCTCTCTCTCTCTCTCTCTCTCTCTCTCTCTCTCTCTCTCTCTTTCTCTCTCTCTCTCTCTCAGTCAAGGTATGAAATGAGCTCTTCCTTGACATCTTGGCTCTTAAACCCCTTCTCAGGTAAGGTTTTGATGTCCCCAATCACTCACTTTCCGACATTAAACATCCCAAGCACTCTTTTTCCCATTTTTTCATGAATTGTGACGTGTTTTGCCCTATTTTACAACAGCAAACCCTATGCTTTTCCAATCCAATTTCCTAATCCTAACCTATGCTAAATGCAACAAAGATTGAAGGCAAAAAATTAAAATGATTTCTCTATCTTTTCCAATCATCAAACAAAATACTTACTTGTTTCGAAGATCAAAACACCCAAACTTCCCACCTATCTCAAGCTCCATTTCGAGGATAAATCCCTTACTTCGATGCTCGATATGAGGCACGCAAGTGCTCAAGATTGAATCCATTGGTCCCACCAATGAAACCAAAATGTAGTGGGAGCTCATGCTCAACCACCAGGACCCACAGACCGCTTATTGTTTCAAGCATTTCAAGCGAGCTCTCATGGCTATCTCTCACCTAGGTGAGATCCTCTCGCGGTGTAGTGAGCTTACCTTGATGCTGAAATGAGTTTCCTTCTCTCTCGCACATGCCAGTAGCTCCACGATCCTAGATGCTAGCTCAAGCATCCTCAAGCCTCCTCCATCTCCAAGCTCCATCTACCATAGCCGCACACACGAGAAAAGAGAAAAGAAGAGAAGAGAGAAGAGGAGATGGTGAAGAGCTTCACCCTCTTGAACCCTCACTCCCACACACTCACTCACTCCCTCACACTCTCACACTCCCTCTCTCAAGAGCACACAAACAAGCAAGGTGAAGAGAAGAAGAGAGAACTCCTGTTAGCCACACACCAAAGAATGAGCTTCTCATTCACTTTTCAACTTTATATACAAAACCCTAAGATCCCATGGGCACCCATCCCTTTTTACATGACCGGCCATTGTGGCAAGGTCCCTTTTTCTAATTCCTTCTTCTTACATCATTCTCTAAGCCTATACACATCTATTCTTTTACAAATGGCACAGGAGGTAGCCTGGCGCTCTTTTACAAGATTTTTTAGAGTTTTTTGATGCACCTCTCATTTAAAATTGTGCTTTTTGCCTTAGCTTAGCTTTAGGGGCTACCTCTATGCCTTTGCTCTTTTTCCATCCTTTTTCTGTTTTTTCCTTCATTTTTCCACCATCTCAAATTGAGGTTAACAACATGTGTCGTGTATTTGATATATACATGTCATGATACCTATGTCTCTTGACAAAAGTATATAGGGCCAAAAGGTGCTTATCAAATAGGCACTTAGCCTTGAATTTGGTAAGTGAGCACCTTTTGATGAGCATGTCACAATCAACTTGGCATTGTGTCATGAAATCAACATAGAGGTGTCATTTTAATTGTGACACCCTCCCTTCTCCCTTGGATATGGATGGGCACTTGGTCGTGAATTTGGCTAAATAGTGCCTTGGCTTACATATGGATGAATAAGTGATGGGCATTTGGTCATATATTTGCACAATGTCCTAATGTGCTACTTATATGGTATTGTTTGATGGAATGGGCATTCAGGTCATATACTTGGCCAGAAAATGTCCTCATATGTGTAGTTGTTTAAAAAAGTGGTAGTGTTTTGTGTTTTTTTAATTATTGAACTATGACTTAATGTAGTTTATGTAACATTCTCAATGACTAAATGGTATCATGCAATTGCATAGTTTAATCAAGGTTTACATGCAATACTAGTATAACTTAAGATCAATGTTACACAATTTTGTTTTCAATCAAAGATCACATGTCACACTAACTTATTTGAATCAATTATAGGTGCCAATTATGTTTTTAATTGAAGATCTAATGCAATCTATGTTACATTTTCAATGTTTTTCATATATTGCAATCGTGTATTTCATTTTTAAGATTATACTGCAATCATGTATTTCAATGTTTTTAATATACTACAATCATGTATTTTTTTTAATTGTAATTATAAGTTTTGTCATGTCCATATGCAAGTATGTAGGGTTTAAGCCTTCATTATCATGCTTATCTTCTTGCCTTTCTTTATTGTGGATAGTTTGTGATTTATGATGGCCCTCAATGTTGCCAAAGCTCTTCATATTTGCTTGATAGAGGACATATCATCTTGTACAAAAAATAAAATATCCCTTGTTAATAGTAACAATGTTTCTTTTGTCAGCTTTTGCAACTGGGCATGTGCGGACCATGCGTACAATGTTGTAGCAACAAGGTCTTTCACACTTAGTCATTGATGTGCTTTGGGATTCAGAGAAAAATTTGCATCTTTGTCATACACTACTTGGAAATACACCCAAGATGCTAGAAGATCTTAAAGAGTTAGCACCAATGTCTACATCAAAGAAGAAGGTAGCCTTATGGAACACAAAGTGGAGAGAGGGGGTGGCATGCTCAAAGAGGGCCAAGGACTTGATTGGTGCAAATTTTTTGCCAAAGCGTCTTAAGACCACCATAGGTGCAAGTCCTAGTTTTGGTCCCACGAGGCAACAATGTGATTTTTCAGGGTGGTCAGGAACTATATTGTGCACATTGAGGAATCACCAATGTGTATCAACAATTGGCATTCCCTTTGATGCTATAAAGCCAAGGAGAGTTATTGGCCAAGGTGCCTTTGGACAATGTGTTGAAGCTACCATAGACAATATTAGCTATTTTCCTTCAAATTTAACATATTGCGCTAAAATGTACAAGGGCTCCAACAACACCAAACTACATCAATTTCAAGTGGAGCATGGGATGTAGAAGGTTAATGTATCAATTGTGTGATGCATTGCCTTTACTTTTGAACCCCCTTGGGTTAAATATTCCTCTTCTTCAATGGTGGTACACTGAATGATATATTGATGTGGGGTCCTTTTTAAGAATGTAAATACAGAAGAATAATCGAGCATCTACACAAGCCATCAATGAGATTCAAACCTGGTCCTCCTAACATGGTGCCCAGTGCTGCAGAGGAGATGGCTAGAATTGTGGGTGTCATAAAAAATATGCCCAACATTATTCATGCATTGGTAGATGGGATGAAGAGCGTGCATAATGCCAATCTCATCCATTCAGATTTGCATGCTAACAACATGGTACTGGACATTACTAGAGATGACACCCCTAGGATTGGTATCATAGATAGGTGTCTAATGCTTATTTCTGGTATGACACGACCAGCCCTCAACTAGCAATGTTGGAGGTAGATGATCCCATGCACATTATAGATGATCATAGGTGGAAAAAAGGAGTGTTGGAAAGGAAAAGAAGGCCATGGACTGCACACTAGATCTACAACCCATTGTGCCAGTCTACATATGGTATGGAGTCAGATGTGTATGCAATTGGCCTCATTGAGTTTTGGTTCTCAGGCTAACGCTTGTGGTTACATAGGGAGCTGAGAGATGCTCCAGATAAAGAGATCATGCACTTAATAGAGTTCAAGGCAAGGGATGGCATGTTGGGAAATGATAGGGCCATGCAAGTGTCATTTGTAGATCTTGATGACTTTTTGAGGAAGAAGTGTGGCACTGATCCTACAAAGGCACAAAGACCGCTCATAGAGCTTGGCCCTATCCTAGCTCTCACTCTTTCTAAATAATCCACATGTAATCTCTTCCCATATTTTGTAAACCATCTAATATACTTTCATTCAAATAAGATGCTTCCAATATATTTGACTGGATCTGATGCAATTGAAATCTTATTTAGCAAAGTTGGGAGCATGGTTGGGCAAGAGCGTGCTTATGATTTGATGGACATGCCACGTAGTATAGGGATCTTGAATAGGCTTTCATATTTTGAGTGCAAGGAGAATAGTGTGAAATTTACATGTGCCCATAAGAAACAGGAGTATGAATGGAGAGAGTTGAATCTCAAGGAGACCGTAGAAGAAGCAAATTTAGTTGATTATAGATGTGTTTCAACTTATGAGAAGATAATTGATGCCTTGAAAAGGGGATCACAAAGTGCTCACCACATTTGTGAGTGTTTACAAATGAAACCACAAGGTAAAGAGGATAAGCAATGGTGGTTGGAGCCTTGGTCAAATTTCCTATTCAAATTTCCAGGAATCTGATACAGATGAGGAATTTTCAACTCTTAGAAAAATGATGGAGTGGATTCAGAAGAGGAGGATGTATCCACAAGTGATATAAGACATGTAGCAGATTCTTTGTTAGATGAAAAGGACAAAGTAAATCTAGTAGTGGAGCTTGACAATAATAGGTTTCTTTTTAAGTCAACATTGGTAAGTCAACTCAATGGCAATCCCATATTGTCCAAAGATAGGCTTACAAGGGTGCGACAAGGAGTATACTATAGTAAGGAGGAGAAACATCATACTCAAACAAATGACAATCTATTTGGCATTGGTTCAGATTGTGCTGTGTTCTTCCAAGAAGAGCATACCAATGGGAATATCACAAGGCCATTGATAAGCTCTTCAAAAATTATTTTAAAAAATAAATCCAAAGTGTGTGATACTTAGGAAGATTTCAAAATATGAGAATAAAAGTTGGTGGCGCCTATATGTGGACCCGGGGGTCCACTAGGATTTACCATATGGTACCATGTGAGTGTAGGGGAGGGGGGTTATTTAAGGGAAGGAAGGTACATTTTATAAGGTAAGGTCCCATAAATAGGGGGTAGATAAGGGGTATTTTCATATATTTCTTGCATGCAGGTGACGTCTCCTTATTACTACTAGTGAATCCCCCATATATGTGGAATAAAAGAGAGGGTTTAGCCTCCTAGATAGGCCCTCATAGGAATGGAGGTTCAACTTGGATGGTATCAAAAATCAAGGGAACACGAAGTTTTACATATGATTTGACAAACCTTGATATGATAGATATTGAAAGTGTCATTATTCTTGCAAACCTCACATATGATTAAAATAATAACAAATATGAGCTTGATGAAAATAATTGGAAGATCTTCAATGAATTCGTAAAGGACCATTGAGGATAGGCAAATAAACATTATTTTTTCTCTTTTTTAATATTATCTGCTATGTGAATTGAGTGAAGGAAAAAAGTCTTATAGAGTGATTTTTTGGCATTTTTCTTCATGTTAATGTTTAACATTTGTATGCCTACATCAAGAATGCGACTAGTAGATCATGGTGATGCATCTATGCATGTCGGAATCAGCATGGAGTCTAGACTCTAGCTTTGAAAATGCCGAGGTGTTAAGTAGAACAAACTTATGGATTGGAGAAAAAAATTGTATATCACATTTTTTGTATAGCTATATCTACTTTGTAAAGGAATACAAAATAATTTTTGTATAAATGAAAAAATCAAAAACCATATTTTTTCATTGAATCATCGTGTATATTTTGTATATTCACAATTTTTGTATAGCTATATCTACTTTATAAAGGAATACAAAATAAGTTTTCTACAAATGTAAAAATCAATCATGTGGATTATTTTAGAAATTACTTGTGGGCTATAGAAATACAACATGTTTTTTCTTTTAATGTACCTACCTCCTTGAATTACAAATGAAGTGTGGCTTCATTGTGTTGCTTGAATTATGGATTGAGTAGCATTTATCTCTTGTCATCTCCAAGCAAGAGAGAGAGAGAGAGAGAGAGAGAGAGAGAGAGAGAGAGAGAGAGAGAGAGAGAGAGAGAGAGAGAGAGAGAGAGAGAGAGAGAGAGTGTGTGTGTGTGTGTGTGTGTGTGTGTGTGTGCACGTGCATGTATGTGCAACATATATACCTTTGATCTAGAAAAGAGGAATGGTGGAGAGGATATATTGAGATGAATTAGATACAACATATATAATGATATACCTTGCTAGAGCCGTGCTACCACCATAATAGTGCAACATCAAGATCAATATTGCAATGTAAGCAAGCCCAAGGATAGTATAATAGGATGGTCAAAGTATTTGTATTTGTATATTTTTATTAAAGACCTCTAAGACTAACTCTAAGCTAGTCTAGCTTCCTAGTTATTGTGTGTCATAGCTTTAGGCAATGCTAGCCGGTGTAAGATACTAATGCAAATGCCATTTACTAACTAGTTTTTGGGTTGAGGATTGCATGCTCTAGTTATATACCCGATGTCTTTATCTAGAAATTATTTTTAAATCTTACTTTTATTGATAAAATTTTAAAATCTACCTTTGGATGTCATATATTACAATTATATTTTCATAGTCACTAGAACTACTAAGAGATTTTTATGAACCATTGGGAGTTGCTTTGTGGTCCATTCTATATTGTAGTATCTTGTATCTATTACATAGGGATCTATTAAATTCTTTACTTAAAAAAATAAACTCACGCTAAGGGTCAAGAAAATTTTACAAAATAGGTTACATAGGGGTATATAAAACATGCCTTGAATGCATGTGATATCAGCCTAGTATTTATACTGTAATATCTCCACACAATAAAAGTTGGTTGCTTAATTCAAAAGTTAGTTAGTAAATTAATAAGTTAGTAAGATTACTAACTAAAGACTAACTAAGGTAAAAACTAACTAACATTAATAATTAAGGATTTTTATTTAATTAAAAATATTTTATTTAGAAAAATCGAGTCGTAAATTTGATATTTTTCTTGGATTGACAAGGGCTGTAGCCACCCTTCACATAAATTACAACGTGAAGGAGACTCATGAGTTATATTAATCACTAGATTAATGTGTATAGTTGGATGGTCCAAAATTATTAGATTTTGAGCAAAACTAGTATATTTTAGATATTTATTATCCAAAAAAAAGATATGGAGATTTCTAAAACTGGATGTTATTTAAAAGAAAAGGCAAGTGATGTTTTAGTTAGTTTGGAGATTTTTTAAAAAGAAAAAAATAAAGGGAGGATTTGTGAAATCGTGCACGCCGCAATCATAGTCCATAGACAAAAAACAACACTTCGAACAGAGAAAAGAAGGAGTGAACTAAGAGCTTTCTAACCAAGTGTCTTGGAGTTTTACCTCCCTTTCGGAGCCAATGGAACCATCAAACTTATGATCTGAGCATCAGACCACTGATCTTTCCAAGATCCCCCTCCACAAAGAGCTCCACTTCTCAGCCACAAGCCCTCTCCTCTAATTCACTATAAATATGAGGCATGGGAGAGGCACAAGAAAGCATAAGGAGACCCCTGAGAGGTTGCGAGAGAGAGGTAGAGAGAAGGATACCCTCCAAGAGATTGTGAGAGAGCTCTTGAGAGAGAGAGAGAGAGAGAGAGAGAGAGAGAGAGAGAGAGAGAAGAGTCACCCTGAGAGGTTGCACAATTTCCCTCTATCTCGATCCTTGACTTAACCATCTTCTCTTATGCTCTTCCATCTTGAATCTATTCCACATTCTTAATCTCTTGAGTCTACTTGCAGACGGTGGCCCCCAAGCAAAGAATGTCACATGCAGATGGAAATCCCATAACCAACAACGAAGCTTTGGGCGAAGGCATCACTGTCAATCCAATTGCGGTACGAGTCATAAGTAATGTATTTCCAAATTGATAGATGCTTTTTTTGATTCTCGTATGAGACATGTTAGGCCCCATACTATGATGCATGAGTATAGGCTATCAAAAAGGATAAATTTCATCTCACCTACTTGAAAGATGGAGTTTGTGAAGTGCATATATCAAGGGAAGTTAATTGCACCTAGTTGCACATGGCTTATTTATTGGTAGAGCAATTACAAGGAAGAATTAGCCAAGGGTTATGAATGGTATAGTCGTCAAAAGAACGATATTAAAAGATTGTGCATACAAGTGCTAGGTTAAAGCATAGTCAAGGGTTACAAATAGCATAATTACTAAAAGAATATGACATTAAGAATCATGAATGGAAAGCACTAGTTTAAAGTCTAGATACTTCAAAGGTACTTAGCCTAAGAGCCCAAATATTAGGAAGAACTAGATTCTAACTCAATACAAGGCCTGTTGGAGTTTAATTAGTTGAGATCATCTCACACTTATCTTATCAAGTATTTACATGTTATGCCTATAATATGTTTGATATATGAGGATAAATTCATGTTTGCCTCATGGTTTGACTATGAGCTAGTACAAGAAATTAATCATAAGGATTAAAACTAAGATGTCTTGAGATCCGTTGGATAACTACGACTTTTGCCAATACAATTTAGGGTTGGGTTATCGATGAATGTAAGTAACCTATAGAATTTACATCATGAATAGTGTTTGAACCCTTAACATATGCCTTAGCCGAAGGAAGTGTTAAGAAACATTTTGCATAGTATCGCTCTTAGATCCCAAGGGAAGAGCAAATATGCAATGGAAATGTTATATCGTCTATTCTTAGGTTGTTTGGCAAGAATACAATTGGTTTTTTTTCGGTTGATCTAACAACATCCTAAATGCTTTTACATTCAACTGGTTGTTAGTTGTTGCTTGGATGATTATTCCAAGTGCTTGTGATTTATGGTAAATGCATGGCAAGGGTGTGTGATGACAAGTCACCATGGGAATAAAGGAATGTTTTCTTGAAAAATGATATTAGGGCTGAATGCCTTGTTTGTGCTTGATTCTTAAAGGATTTAATTAAGGAAGGATATTTTGCATGGGTGGATCACCTCCATGATCGTACCATGGATTAACCCAAAGAGGGCACTGCTTGATTCATGGGCCGAAGGTCAAGTGGTGAAAAGGCCAACCATGGGAATGATGTTTCGCTCCTAGACAGCCTATGGGTCAGTTGGAGCTCTGGACACCCCTTACTAGGTCTAGAATGGAGTTGAAGACCTCCATGGCCCCCAATGTCTGGGCATGTTGGAAGATCCTATTCTAGATAAAGGATTGAGTTTGTGGTGCCATGAAATTTGGACCAGCTACTTCTGTAGAGGGAAGAAGGGATACTTCTGTTGGACAGAAGGGATACATAATTTCTCCTGTATGGGTGGGAGACAAAGATTAACTTGAAGATAAGTTAAGGAACTTGTTTGAACTTGTTTGTTAATAGATTGCTTTACTCTATTTTCATGTCTGTGCTATAAGTTATGCGAACGAACGCTGTTTCCTAAAAGGCTTAATTAATTAAGCTGACTTTAAGTGTCGCACATAAATGTGGTAGGACCTAACTAGAAAACTAAAGCTATTAAGAGAAGCGGGTTGGCAGAACCCCCGACAGGTCTGTCCTACGGCAGGGTGGTCCTAGAGAACTGGGAGGCTTCTCACAAGGTTTATTGTCTTCGACCTTAGAAATTGTTAGGATAGAACCTTGATTCTTTCCATTTTAGGGGACCGGAATGGGACTATGTCCTACGGGCAGAGAGGTTAAGCAACACATCCCTCTCGTTTCCCATTCTCTTTGAACCAAGTGTGGCATGGGTCTGCTTCAAATTGGGTATCTCTACGTAAAGTAGGATGTCCAAAACCCGATGCTAGAATGCTATCAGGAGACCTTGACAACTAGGAATCCAAATTTCAGGCCAATCCTAGTGGGTTTGGTTGTGAACGTTCTGTTGTGAGGTGGATTCAGAAAACCCTAGGCAACAAAACTCGGAACATTCCATGGGAGTGCCGAGTAGTGATGCTTAGATTCGTTTCTCGATAGACCGCTAAAAGCATGCTTGGATAGCTGATGGGCGAGCACCTCACATATACATAGTAACTTGCTTGAGCTTAGGACTCATTGTTGCATATGGTCATTGCTTAATTGGTATTGCATCGGGTTCATGGGAATATTATGAGTCACGATTCTCGGATCTATTCCTTTCAGCTCCTCTAAGGACCATGCAAGCACGTTGGAGAATTCCATTAAGAGATTTATGCGATTATTCTCTTCCTCCTTAGTTAGGTCATCAAGTATGTACACAACTTGAGGTTTGTCCCCCTCCCTTGCCAAGTTGACTTCCTTAACTTTGGCTAGTCCTTCAATGGGTACACTCACTAGCCCTTTTTGCTTGGCTCCTACTAACACTACTATTCGATCACCCTTCTTAATCTTCATGAAGTGCTTGGGAAAATCATGGGGTTTCTTTTATTGGTCCGCTTCTAAAGACTTCAATTGTTTCCTTCTCTCTTCCCTTAGCCTGTTGTGCCTTAGGTGGATTGGAGATCCCCCTTGATGTGTTTCATCTTAGGTGTGGCCGAGGCATTTTAGGGTCGCTCTATCAGAGCTTACCTTTGACTCAGAGTTGTATTCACAATCTTCATTGAAAGAGGATGTCTCCCCTAGTGATCATAGCTTTGAGATGACTCCACTCCCAATAATTATGTGGTGACAGGTTGGACTAATCCTGCTTGCCCATAATCTAATATCTCTAGGTATTCTAGCCAAGTTTAGTCGCAATCTTCCTTGACAACTCCTTCATTCACTCTAGAAGCATTGACCTCTCATGGTTTAGAATCTGCTCTGATTTGCTCAATCACTCTTTTATCTGTGTTATATTCTATGGTCTCCACTTCCTCTTCGTTTTCCTCATCGCTAATGGAATAATAGTCTTCGTACTCATCATTGAAATCCTCATACTCAGACTGTGTGTTGTTTTCAAGATTCCTATCCTCAAGTTTTTTCTCACTTATAATAATGAAAGCCCAATTGTATAATAGGTTCAAGTCATTCACTTAGTTTATCACCACTCCTACTCTCCATGTCCTTGAGGGGCTTTAAGTTTATAGTTGGGTTGCCAGCTAGCTCACTTGACAAGTACTTGAGGATTCTATGGAGTTCCAATTTGTTATTTGGGACATGATAGCTGATTGGTGTTGGTTGGCTGATGATGGCCATCATGCATAGGGGCAGATTAGAAGCTATGACTTTGTTGGGTTTGCTAGTTGAGTCTACTGCTTACCTATATCCATTCTCATCATTCGAGAATAGTAGATCAATGGTTGCCAACACATGCATCCAAACATGCTCATCCTCGGGACAAGGAATGTACTTAGTTAGATGTCCATGATCACTTATGGCCTTTGAGTCACCCTTCAACATGGCAGGGATGGCATCTAGGTCCATTGGTGAGGTTTTCCAAGTGTCCATCTCTACTCAAACTGCTTCTGATCTATTGCCTAAGAATATCATGACATTACCCCAATCCTCTATCACTCGAGCATTCCTCATCCAAGGTTTGCCAAGCAAGATATCATAATACATTCCTTTCATGACTATGAAGTTCATCGCCCACATTAGGAAAAAAATAAACTCACAAATGGGCCCTTAAAAATAATATAGTTTAAGATGTGGGCCTTTTGGATTGTCCAATAGGAAGGCTAGATGTTGACATCCATGGAGGGTGAATATTCTCTCTCCAAATCTTGGGTTTTCTATTAAAAAAAGGGATAGTGGGGGATTAAAAAAAGGGAGAATGAATAGTACACAAAATTTGAGTTTCCCTCACCTTGTATTTCCCCCCTTTTTTTGAAGAATTTTCAATTTCGGTTTTTTTTCCTCTCACAAAATTAGTTTGACCCAAAAGTTTAGCAACATATCACTTTCCCTCTCTTCTCTATACTCATGAATTTTCATCTCCATTGAGAGTAATTAGGGTTTTGAACATTTTGCTTACCTTTGCACTTTCTTCTTCATGCAGCTCCAAATTTTGGGCAAAACATAGATGCCCATCTCTCTTTGCATATTCTCTTGTTTGCTATTTTTTCAATAGGGTTTGATGTCATTTCTTACTGTTATTGTTGTTTTATTGCAGAGATTGTTTGGGGTAGGAGACAAAGGTGCTCATCTCTCTCTCTTTCTCTTCTTTCTTTCCCCCCTCTCTCTATGAGTTGTTTCTATTTTATGTTGTGTTTTCAATAGAATTTGATGTTGGTTCTAATTGTTGTTTTCTTGCAGGGTTTATTTGGAGCAAGAGGCAAATCTCTCTCTCTATTTGGTTTTTTTTTAAATGATATCTTTTCAATACAACATAATGTTAGTTCTAACCCTTGTTGTTTTATTGCAAATATAATTTTGGGTGGCATTGCATAAGTTCTCATCTCTCTCTCCCTCTCTCTTTCTCTCTCTCTGTTTCCTCTTTTCTATTGTTTTTTCAGTATATATTCTGTAAATACTAACTCTTGCTATTGTCTTTTGCAGAGATCAATTTGGGAAAGATTGGATAGGTTCTCATTTCTTTCTCTCTCCCGCGTACTCACACACTCTCTCTTTCTTCCTCTCTGCATTATCCCTTTTCTACTATCTTTACAATAGGGTTTGATACTAGTTCTAACTTAAGGATCAATTGTTGTTGCAGCACTTAACACAAGGTAGAGCAGAGATTCTATAGCTCAATTTACAAGTAAATCTATCATATTTTGTGGTGCCAAAATTTATTCATTTTATTAGTAACTTTTATGTTTGATGGGATTGATGTTTTCTTATGTCTATCATTTGTAATGGGTTTTGATTATTAGCAATGATTCAATCTTATCTTCAACAGATCATGTTATAGGTAAATTGGCCCTGTTTTGTATTGCTAAAAGGGTTTCATGCAAGTATTTTTGTTAAAGGGGATTCATGCAGGTATTTTTTTGTACATGCAGGTATTGTACAAGGTTTAGGTGAAGCATATAATTCTCGATCGACTATTTTGATGTGGTGAGTGATTCCTTTGTATTGGATGATATGGATCTGTTGGAAGTCGATGGTTCAAAAATCCTCTACTTTATTGGTCCTGTGTGTCCATTTGGATCTCCATGCCAATTGGCAATGATCCATGAAACTCTTGTATCATATCATCCATATAACACACAATGTGTTGAGTCTTAGAATATCGCAGGTGTCAATCCAATGTGCCTATTAAGATTTGCATGCCATGTGGCTGCTATTCTTGTAACGACTACTCTATAATACCCACATTTCATACAATGTATTGAGTCAAATCAGACTCCTCTTCATTATAATAAAATTTATTTTGGTGAAATTCTCTGAGTATTCTTGTGTTATTCTTTTCATTATATTTCATGTAAATGGTATGATTAAAGTGATGCTTTGAAATTGAATCTATACTTTGTGTCGATGTATATATCCACATGCATTTCGATATCAATGTTTATGTCTGTTTACAAAAGTGTAAACATCTCTTAATGCCATGTTGATTTGTATGGCATATTGGTGATTACTAGACAGACTTAAAATGCTTATTATTTAGGGGTTAATACATACTTCTTTACATCTAATGTGTAGGTTATAATGCTTGAGAGAAGAACAAGCATTCTCTTGATAGAAGTATGTAACAAAAAAGATGAAGTAGGGAATTGGATCATTGATACGTATCATTGCTCGTCTTGGGTACATATACGTCCAAGTATGAAGGGAGCTTTTAGGGTGAGCATCTACAATTGCAGATGTATCAAAGCACTAGAAGGGTCAAATTTTAGCTTTCATACAAAGGAATGTTGATTCTCACCTTGTAACAAAGGCATTTGTACAACATGTATTCATGCCAAAAACAAATACATATTGCGCCCACTGTGCCCTTTCAACAAAAAATTACAAACAATAAGTATTTGCAACTCATTGAGAATGAGAAATTTCATGATACCTATGTAACAACTTGTCTCGTATTTACAGAAGTATACCCTTCGGATTGTTGTGACTGGCAAAATGTTGAGAGTTTCACTAGTTCTTTTAAGTGTTACCACCTCAAAATTGGTAGATTGCTCTTTGAGGGGCGTATAGCTAAGCAGCTCGCAGAGGACCTTGTTTTTTTATATGACTTTTAAGTACATATTGCCCAAGGCAAGTCGAGAATATGGAACCCTTGAGTGCATGCACATATTGAATCTCAATAGCATAGAATGGCCATTGTGTAGTAGTGACATTTTGCATATGTGTAGCACAAAAATTTTAGCAGATATATTGAATTCTATGAAGGCAAGCACTGGCTCAAAGAATGTACGTCTAAGATTGTTCATACCGATTGCAATTTTTGCACATATTGTAACGTGCCCACTCCTCAAATTGTGGGACATGTCTTAGCAGTCCATCGAGAGATATATCTAGAGGACGCTACCTGGCACTCCCAAGGAATGACAGTTTGCCAACTAGGGTCTCTCGAGTCTGCCTCGCAACGAAACTTATCTAGCCGTTCCCACTAGGATCGACCTGAAGTCCGGGTTCCTTGTAGTGGGGTCTTCCTAACAGCCTTCTAGCATTGGTCTGCAAACTGCTCCACTTTGCGTAGATACAACTGGACCAAAGCAGACTCATACCCCACTTGATTCAAAGAGAATGGGAAACAAGAGGGATGCATCGCTTGACCTCTCTGCTCATAAGGCATAGTCCCATTCTGGTCCCCTAAAATGGCATGAATCAGGTTTTTAACTTACAAGTTCTAAGGTCCTTGTCTATCTAACATTTGCATCAAATAAATTCCATTGAGGAAAGCTCTCAGCTAAACGAGACCACCCTGCCATAGGATGGACCCGACAGTCACATCTACCATGCTTCCCTCGGGGGTTGTTTTAGTTATTTAATTACCTACCACGTTATGTTTGACACATAAAAGCAGCTTCCTTAATTAACTTGTTAATCATAGGTTCCTTTACGTAATTTAGGGCACAAACACGAAGACAAGATAAAACAAGATCAAACACTTCCTTAACTTATCTTTAGATTATTGTTTGTCTCCCGCCCATACAGGAGAATTAAGTGTCCCTTTCTGCCTCCGTAGAAAAATTCTTTCGTCTCCCGGCAATAAAAACCCGAAGGTTTATCCTACCAAGATTCTACCTTGTAACTAGTATCAAGGCCTCAAGATCCTATCTCGAGTCACGTAGAACACTTGTGTAGGGTCCAGAGGCATTGGGATTTATGGCCATAGCCCCCCCTAGCACCCAAGCGTCCTCTTACACCAAGTAATTTCCACGGAGAGACCTCTTGCGGTGGGTTCGATCCACATTCTCGGCGTAGATTCATAACCCCCTTAGTTAGGGTTTGGCGGTTCGCGGGGGGTAGCTAGCGCCATCCTTCCTTAATTATCCCTTTAGGAAATCATCCACAGCTAAAGCAACTAGCCTAACAACATTTACTAGGGAAAGCATCCCTTTTGTTCCCATGGAAATTTATCCTTACAGTTCCCACCATGAAAATATAATCACTTGGATATTCATCCAAAACCACAACCAATCCTTAAGTATCCTTTCGGAAACAATCAAGCTGAAACAACCAGCCTAACATCCTTTAACTAGGAAAACATCCTTTCCTACTCCAACAAGTAACCACTCTGCCTAGCAATCATTTTTTCCATCTTTAACAAGATTAACCTTTGTTAAAACCATTTCAAGAGTTCCAAGCAACATGCTTAGCATAAATCAACTACCATAAAGTTCGGTCTCCCCCTTGGGTTAGGGATTCGCAAGGTCAATTTAACAAATTCCTTCTAGATCCTTTAAATGATCTAAGTGGTCTTCCCCTTGATCCTGATTTGATCAAGGCTTACATTGTCCTATTGTTTCAAACATAGACAAGTTTGGTGGTTTGTACAACATTCCTGTTGAGGTGAAGTTCCTTTCCTAAATACCCTCGGCATTCTTCCTTAGGTCGATTGCAACCTGCAAGATCCAATACCTTGGGAATTGGGGTTTCCCCTACGTTTGCCTTTGCTTGTAAGGAACAAGAATCTACATAGTCGAATGCCAATTCAACTCGTGCTTTTCGAGTTATGGACTGGTGATTCACCCTTTCCAATGACCTTAGCATTGACTAGGTCTTCATAGGAAAATTTCCCTAGAAAGTTTACCTATCTAACTCCTAAATGTTGTTGCGCATTGAGTCCACTAGGATGTCCTTACCCTAGTATGTAAGCCTCGCCTTCTAGAAGAACAAGAGATTTTTTCCGTCCCGAGTTCTAATGCATTTAAACTATATTTACGAACTTATAATTTACCATAAATCCCAGGTCTTAGAAAAACTTGATTCTGATCCACAGGTGTTGAGACATTAACACTTCCACTTGATTCGGTCAGCTTCTTTTCCCCTTTCATAGCTCCCACTCTCGTACTTCGATCGCGTCGGACGAACTCTCGTCATCCTTCCTCAAAGTGCGAACCTTGCAAGGAACTCCATAGCTTTGCTAGGAATTCGGCAGTCCTCAATTTTAAGGGAATAGTGGCAATGTTCCCGCGATTTAAGTTAGGGAAAAATGAGTAGAAACAAGGCTTAAGGAGGGGGGAGACCTTAGAAGGTTCTAGAACCTTCTCTTTCTCTCTCATTCTCTCTCTTCTTCTTCTTCTTCTTCTTCTTCTTCTCCTCCTCTCTCTCCCTCTTCTTCTCCTTCTCTCTCCCTCCTCTTCTCCTTCTTTCTCTCCCTTCCTCTTCTTCTCCTTCTTCTTTTCCTCTCTCCCCCTCTTCTTCTCCTTCTCTCCCTTCCTCTTCTTCTCCTTCTTCTTTTCCTCTCTCCCCCTCTTCTTCTCCTTCTCTCCCTTCCTCTTCTTCTTCTTATTCTTCTCCTTCTCTCTCTCCCTCTTCTTCTTCTTCTTCTTCTCCTCTCTCCCTCTTCTTCTCCTTCTTCTTCTCCTTTTCTCTCTCCCTCTTCTTCTTCTTCTTCTCTCCTTCTCCCCTCTCTCCCTCTTCTTCTCCTTCTTCTTCTCCTTTTCTCTCTCCCTCTTCTTCTTCTTCTTCTCTCCTTCTCCCCTCTCTCCCTCTTCTTCTTCCTCTCTTCTTTTCCTCTCTCTCCCTCTTCTTCTTCCTCTTCTCCTTCTCTCTCTCTCCCTCTTCTTCTTCTTCTTCTCTCCTTCTCCCCTCTCTCCCTCTTCTTCTTCCTCTCTTCTTCTCCTCTCTCTCCCTCTTCTTCTCCTTCTTCTTCTCCTTCTCTCTATCCCTCTTCTCCTTCTCTCTCTCCCTCTTCTTGGCCAACTATAAAGGAGGGGGGGCTGACTAGGATGAGGGGGGAGCGTGTTGCAGTCAAAGGGGGAGGGGGCGCTGTCTAGACGGAGGGGGGAGCTTGTTGCTGTTGAAGCCGAGGAGGAGGAGGCCACCGTTCGGACCACCAGGGGGGAGGGTGCTCTTATAAGGTGGGGGGAGAGGTGGTAAGGGGGGGGGGAGACGATGCCACCCTCCACCTGGGGGGGCCGCATGCCCCCCCTTCTCTACCTCTTACTCACACACACTCTCTCTCTCCTCGCCATGCAGTCGGCAGGGGGAGAGAGAGTGAGAGTTAAAAAAATTTAAAAAAATTTGAATTTTTTTTAGGGGGAGCACGGGGGACATTACATCCTCTCCCCCTTAGAGGAGAGGGTCTTAGCAGTCCATCGAGAGATATATCTAGAAGACTCCACCCGACACTCCCAAGGAATGACATGGGGTTTGCCAACTAGGGTCTCTCGAGTCTTCCTCGCAACGGAACTTATCCGGCCATTCCCACTAGGATCAACCTGAATTTCGAGTTCCTTGTAGTCAGGTCTTCCTAACATCCTTCTAGCGTTGGTCTGCAAAACTGCTCCACTTTGCACAGGTACAACTGGACCAAAGCAGACTCATACCACACTAGGTTCAAAGAGAATGGAAACAAGAGGGATGCATTACTCGACCTCTCTGCCTGTAAGGCATAGTCCCATTCCAGTCCCCCAAAACGACATGAATCAGGTTTTTAACTTACAAATTCTAAGGTCCTTGTCTAACGTTTGCATCAAATAAATTCCATTGAGGAAAGCTCTTGGCTAACTGAGACCACCTTGTCGTAGGATGGACCCGACGGTCACATCCACCATGCTTCCCTCGGGGGTTGTTTTAGTTATATAATTACCTATCACATTATGTTTGACACATAAAAGAAGCTTCCTTAATTAAACCGTTAATCACAGGTTCCTTTACGTAATTTAGGGCACAGACACGAAGACAAGATAAAACAAGATCAAACACTTCCTTAACTTATCTTCAGATTAATATTTGTCTCCCGCCCATACATGAGAATTAAGTGTCCCTTTCTGCCTCCATTGAAAAATCCTTCCGTCTCCTAGCAATAAAAACCCAAAGGTTTATCCTACCAAGATTCTGCCTTGTAACTAGTATCAAGGCCTCAAGATCCTATCTCGAGTCATATAGAACACTTGTGTAGGGTCCGGAGGCATTGGGATTTACGGCCAAATCCCCCCTAGCACCCAAGCGTCCTCCTACGCCAAGTAATTTCCACAAAGAGACCTCTTACGGCGGGTTCAATCCACATTCCCGGCGCGCACATTCATAACCCCCTTGGTTAGGGTTTGGCGGTTCGCGGGGGGTAGCTAGCGCCATCCTTCCTTAATTATCCCTTTAGGAAATCATCCACAGCTAAAGCAACTAGCCTAATAACATTTACTAGGGAAAGCATCCCTTTTGTTCCCATGGCAATTTATCCTTACAGTACCTGCCATGAAAATATAATCACTTGGATATTCATCCAAAACCACAACCAATCCTTAAGTATCCTTTTGGAAACAATCAAGCTAAAACAACCAACCTAACATCCTTTAACTAGGAAAACATCCTTTCCTACTCCAGCAAGTAACCACTCTGCCTAGCAATCATTTTTTCCATCTTTAACAAGATTAACCTTCATTAAAACCATTTCAACAGTTCCAAGCAACATGCTTAACATAAATCAACTACCAAAAAGTTCGCTCTCCCCCTTGGGTTAGGGCTTCGCAAGGTCAATTTAACAAATTCCTTCTAGATCCTTTAAATGATCTAAGTGGTCTTCCCCTTGATCCTGATTTGATCAAGGCTAACATTGTCCTATTGTTTCAAACATAGACAAGTTTGGTGGTTTGTACAACATTCCTGTTGAGGTGAAGTTCCTTTCCTGAATACCCTTAGCATTCTTCCTTAGGTCGATTGCAACCTGCAAGATCCGATACCTTGGGAATTGGGGTTTCCCCTATGTTCTCCTTTGCTTGTAAGGAACAAGAATCTACATAGTCGAATGCCAATTCAACTCGTTCTTTTCGAGTTATGGACTGGTGATCCGCCCTTTCCAATTACCTTAGCATTGACTAGGTCTTCATAGGAAATTTTCCCTAGATAGTTTGCCTATCTAACTCCTAAATGTTGTTGCACATTGAGTCCACTAGGATGTCCTTACCCTAGTATGTAAGTCTCCCCTTCATGGAAGAACAAGAGAATTTTTACGTCCCAAGTTCTAATGCATTTAAACTATATTTATGAACTTATAATTCACCATAAATCTCGAGTCTTAGAAAAACTTGATTTTGATCCGCAGGTGTTGAGACATTAACAGTTCCACTTGATTCGGTCTGCTTATTTTCCCCTTTCGCAGCTCCCACTCTCGTACTTCGATCGCATCGGATGAGCTCTCATCCTCCTTCCTCAAAGTGCGAACCTTGCAAGGAACTCCATAGCTTTGCTAGGAATTCGGCAGCCCTTAATTTGAAGGGAATAGTGGCAATGTTCCCGTAGTTTAAGTGATGGGGAAGCATGAGTAGGAACAAGGCTTAAGGAGGGGGG
Organism: Lygodium microphyllum; assembly: GCF_053477565.2. Taxonomy (NCBI): domain Eukaryota; kingdom Viridiplantae; phylum Streptophyta; class Polypodiopsida; order Schizaeales; family Lygodiaceae; genus Lygodium; species Lygodium microphyllum. The sequence goes on along the minus strand of NC_141150.1, from coordinate 119,624,823 downwards.
AGACCTTAGAAGGTTCTAGAACCTTCTCTTTCTCTCTCTTTCTCTCTCTTCTTCTTCTTCTTCTTCTTCTCCTTCTTTCTCTCCCTTCCTCTTCTTCTCCTTCTTCTTCTCCTCTCTCTCCCTCTTCTTCTCCTTCTTTCTCTCCCTTCCTCTTCTTCTTGTTCTTATTCTCCTTCTCTCTCTCCCTCTTCTTCTTCTTCTTCTTCTCCTCTCTCCCTCTTCTTCTCCTTCTCTCTCTCCCTCTTCTTCTTCTTCTTCTTCTCTCCTTCTCCTCTCTCTCCCTCCTTCTGTCACAGCCAGAGGGGGGGGGCGTCGACTGGAGGCCACGAGGGCTGCGGGCTGACACGAAGAGGGATGCTCCCTACGACAAATGAAGGGGGGCTATCTAGGATGACGAGGGACCATGCTGCAGTTGGAGGGGGGCGCTGTCCAGATGGAGGGGGAGCTTGTTGCTGCTGAAGCCGAGGAGGAGGAGGCCACCATTCGAACCACCAGGGGGGAGGGTGCTCTTATAAGGTGGGGGGAGAGGTGGTAAGGGGGGGGGAGACGGCGCCACCCTCCACTTGGGGGGGGCCGCATGCCCCCTTTCTCTACCTCTTCCTCACTCACTCTCTCTCTCCCTGCCATGTAGTCGACAGGGGGAGAGATAGTGAGAGTAATTTTTTAAAAAAAAAATTGAATTTTTTTTGGGGGGCACGGGAGACATTACACACATGTTCAAGGATTGTAAGGGTTTGAGATGTACCAAAAGCACGTACGTCATAAAAAATGCATAAGAGGATTATGTAACAAGGATTCTAGGAAAAATTTGGACATAAAAAATAACTCACAGTACTGACACAGTGGAGTGTTGAGTCACAACAAGGGACATCGCTTTCAGGTGAAAATTTTCTCTCTTAGTTGACTATTATCTTACTTTGGGATGAATCGGCTAACTTTCCTTTCCAATTACAGGTACTTTGTCACACGACAGACTTTATGTCTAGTGTTCAAGTATCATAGATGGAGGATGCTCAAGGATAAATGTTTGTGCCTTGATTAAGACATGCGTGAAAGTGCAGCTGTGGATGTTACTGTCATTTGTGAAGGCCGCGAGCCCCAAGTGTTGCAAATGGAGGATGATTGGCCCTTGAGTATAATGCGCCAGGAAATTACAATATTAATGCAGAATCCACATGTTAGCTTCTATTTTAAACTAGATGGCATGAAAATTTGAAGTCAAGTTGAGGATATTGTTACTAGCAGAAAGTGTGTGGCTCCACATATTTTAGAAATTGTAGAGTCTCCCTAAAAATCCCAACACCACAAGTTGTAATATCCAACACCTATAAATTTTTGAATTTTTTTGGCTAATAGAATATTGTCGCTTGCAAACTTGTAATATTTAAAAATTATGGTATTTATGCAAAATCGTACACTTGTTATACACTTTCCACATCAACACATTTACATATGCATGTAAACTTTACAAAGACGTAAGTAAATCCATAACTAAATATCGTATGCGAACAACCCTTAATGGTTTAAAACTTAAGGTTTTCAAGGTAGAACTAGTTTAGTTCTTGTTTCATTGTTTCATTTCACACTTTCTCTCTTCATCTCTTGATATCCACCACATCCCTCCTACCTGCTACGATGGATGCTCGTGCACACTTTGATGAATGGATCCATGAAACTATCTTTGCCAACCAAGGTGACGAGATATTCTAGGTTTTCTCTAAGAACTTCAACCTTGAAAGCGTGCTCTCATCGCTAGATCCCCACTTCAAGTTTTGGAAGACTTTGTGAGCACCATTGCTACGTGCACATACTCCATCGAGGGATCCAACATGACTTGGGTGCCTCTGGAACAACTCATGGTATTTCAGGCAGGGAAGAATCACCAAAAAGTGGTAAATAGGTGTATGGCCCATGTGGATCCTTTGCGCAGAGTATGCATTATTCCCCTGGGAAGTGCACCACATGTATATCACCTTTGGATCTCATGGAGTGTGATTGCCCATTGGAAATTTACCTCCTTGCATTGGATCTCGAGGGGTCCACTAGGGTTTACCGTATGGTACCACGTGAGTGTAAGGGAGGGGGTTATTTAAGGGAACAAAGGTACATTTTATAAGGTAAGGTTCCATAAATAGGGGGTAGATAAGGGGTATCTTCATATATTTCTTGCATGCATTTGATGTCTCCTTATTACTACTAGTGAATCTCCCGTGCATTGGATACACCCTTAGAGGAGAAGAGTGATGAAGATACAACTCCACATGTTGTTGCTATCACATACACGGGAGAAGAACTGATTCAAGGACTCATAAATGTTGAAGAGGAACATCGGGTGGTGGCAGGGCAAGGGTTGGTTCTCATGGTGCCATCTTCTTCAAAACAATTAGAAGTCGACAAACCCAACCTTGCCTCCTTGATGCCCATTGAAGTAGATGGTGTACAATACTTGCTTCTATCAGATGTACTGCAATATTTGGAAATGAAGGAAGAAGAGTTGTTTTCCATCCTAGTCAGGGATGCGATGGAAGACTTGATCGATTATGATTACATGGATGTGCATCCGACGATGGCAGAGATTGGAAAATATGATGGCACAAGCTTAGATACTATGAGTGCCATCATAGCAGCACATGAGCATATTACCTCAGTTGAAGAAGATTACCTTGTTCTGGATGCTAGATTTGAAGTACTACATCATGATTTGTTCGGACCAAGGCCCCAGCTTCCTACTAAGGAGTTTGTAGATCCCTCTACCCAAAGAGGTGCCTCCTTGACACACGAGGAAATAAAGATACAAGATGACCTGGAGAAGGTGAGATTTCTAACTACCATATATTTTTATGCAATGATACTTGATGGTAGGGTGCGTCGGGTCCCCAGAGTCCACCAGTGAAATCTTGGCAACAAATGATGGCTGCACAGTTGCCCTGTCTCCGAAGTTTGGCGTCTAGGGCCACTTTCTAGGGCCTGATAACTCTAGGTTAGTCGCTAAATATATTGTTTGATTTGATTGTCATTCAGGACATATTGTATATAGATGATTTTGCATCAAGGCAAGGAGGAGCTCGACATGTAGATCGATGGAAGGATTCAGCTCTAAAGGAGTACAATGGCAACCTTGTTGCAGATTTGGTGGTCTTCCATAAGAAGTGCTCACCAAGAGGGCAAGAAATAATCATGAAAATTCAATCTTTGACCAAGTTTGGACCTTTTTTAGTGATACCTGTTACATCTAGCTTGGAGAAGGTGGTGCTAATCAAGTGGTCAAAGCTTCTTTACTTGTTTGACCAAATGCGTGGTGGAGCAATGTGTGTGCTTGCTACATTAGGTGATCTTGCTAAAGTGTCATATCTACTTCTCCTGGAGAAAGACCTGAAGGGGGAGTGCATCATTTTTGAAGCAAAGAATGAACTTATATTTTCATTGGAAAAGCTGGCCCCTTCTCTCCACCGATGAAAAAGCCAAGGAACAATTGAGAGTTCTTGTTGGCTATCAGCTTCTTATATCTACCATCACTAGCAGCCATCACATGTATTTTTCTTGATGAATATAAGATACTTTACTTTGTTCCTATAAATAAATATATATTAAATAAATGCATGGTTCGTATAAGTGTGACGATAATGTATGGTACCTGAATGACACATTCGCATACGTTAACATAATTCAACACGTAGTATTGCACTTGCGATTGTGTAAGTGTGACGATAATGTGTGGTACATGAATGACGCATCCGCATACATTAACATAATTCAACGCATAGTATTGCACTTGTGATTGTGCATAAGCAATAACGTAACTTGTATGCATACATATTACTACTTTCGATGCATTCGTTCGTTAAATAAAATTTAAGAGTCATGAGTTTCAAGAAACAAAATAAAACAACTTTACTCAATTATTTGAATTTAGTACACATCGCATGAGATATTATGTATATATAAATAAATATTCAAAAGTGGCAGAGTATACAAAATTTTTTGGCCTTCCAAGATGCTATGGTGCTATAATACTCATTACAAACCTTGCATCATTAATCTAGTAAACTATGGCGGAGTCCCCTTGCCGTGTTGAAGCCAAATGATAAAGTTCATGTATTTATCTGTGATGGTGACATGCTTTGCATGGATGGCCGCAAGCTATATATCATCAAAAAAGTCGATGAGAAACCCCTCTGTACTTGTTCGTAGGGCCTCCATAGCTGCAGCAGTCCACCTTCCTACTGGTGGGCCATCCTGCACTCGCGCTCAAAATCTTCCCATCCCTTTCAGCTCCAAATCTTACATGACTTTCCGAACAAACTTATGAAAAGAAATTTTCAAGATGAGAAGCTCATATCCGCGTTGGATTCTCCTTATCTCTCGAAGGGTGATAGTGGTTTCCATCTCCTCTTCTTCTATGGTGGTCCTTGTTCTCTTTGGGGAGCACCTATTGCTGCACTAGAGGAGGATCCACCTTGTACTCCAAGTGGCGGGCCTTGGTGTGAGGTCTTCCCGGGGCCAAAATGATGACATGCTTACTTGGTGTGTTCCATGCAAGCTCGAGGAGGGCAAGATGGAGAAGAGACCAAGATTGGGGATGTGAAAATGGAGGAAGCAAAGAAAGAAAGATGTGAAAATGAGAAGAAGAATGAACTTTTAACCCATGTAAACCCCAAAACCATTTTAATGCGCTTGAGGAAGGTGGGTTAGGTTGAGAAGGGGGTCCATCTGAGCTAGTAGATGCTCCAAGGGGCTGAACACGATATGGGGCACTAAGGGGAAGCTTATTTGCAACTACTTAGACCTAGCCATCTTTCCTGCACAAGAGATGTGAGAACTCAATGAATAAGATAGAAAGTTAAACCCTCTTTTATATAACCTTAAATGGTAAGACTCGTTCACATAGATGCACACTCTCTCTTTCTCTCTTAAACTATGACTTGCATTCACATTGAACACAATGTTCATCTTACTATCTTAGCTCTCTTCGAACCCATTTGCTGCCTTGTCAAAGCCTTATTTCTAGCCACTTGGCATGGTTTTCTTTGGCACTTAAGGCTTCATAACGCACTCTTCTAGTGACACAATGTGATTCCATCATGTCTACAGCCGATTCATCAGTACTTTCATTTGCTCTCTTTTGTGAGAGTTTAGCTTCATCCGCTACTATAATCCTACACCACCAAGATAGCAATTGGATCATTGGATTGCTACCATTCACCCCTCCACCATGATCAATTTTTCTTTGGTATGCACCACATGCTATCCAATGTGAATTTTCCATCCCTTGTGTGGATCAAATTCCGATGCTTCCCTTTTCTGCAAAGTAGGGCTCATGTGCCTCAAGGATATGCTACAAAGACAAATATCACACATGAGTAAAACTATGCTCAATAGTTTACACAATTCATAAAATTTTAAAATATTAACTTAGTATGCACCATGTAATGTGTGATAGAGCTTTTGCCTCATGCTTCCACCATGTTTTCGTAGAAGCTATGCACAACATTAATAAATTCTAGCTTATCTTCATTGTTAAACACCATCTTGCAAAGTAAGGGAGCCAATTTGTTAAGACTTATCCAGATCTTAGCTTTGGCCAATCTTATTTTTCCTCCATTACTTTGATCAGGAACTGCAAAATGTAACTTTTTCCACCCATCATAGTCATGCGGCCTACAAAACATGACATTCCCTTCCTCATTGATGGGTATTGAGAGAAACTTCCTAGCCTTTGCTCCTCCAAAGCAAGGCTTTTTTGGCAAGTTACCAGATTTTCTTGATCTCTTCTCATCTTTTTCAATCGTCACTTGATGCTTGTGTAGCCCGATTTCTGATAGCACTCACTCCACATTCCTATACATTGCAATGGCTTCTTTTTCTAGTTGTATCCTATAAGCAAAGAAAATGTATTCATGTACAAGTTTCTCCATGATTCTGACAAAAGCATGCAATGAACAAATGTGAATATGATCCAATGGAATGTTGAAGATGGGCTTCCAAGTGGGATCTTCTCTATTGCGCGTCAGTGTAGCACTTGTCACCCTTTGCAAGTTCTTCCTTCCATCCTTTCCTTCCACTCTCTGTGTCAAGAAATATAGGCATGGATTCTTTGTATTTGTACCATTGGAGATTCCACACATGCATTTTAAAGTTTTCAAGTCTCTTGAAAGATACCATTCAACCAAGTATTGACCATACCCTTCAACTGAGAGCATCTCACCATGTTCCTGATGATTGATGATGCTTAGAATGCTTGTGTGCATAAAGAACAGCTGCAGCACCTCAAATGTTTCCTTAGGAACTTCAAATGCAGTAATCCACCACAGATGGCCCTCAGATTGAACACTAAAGTTCCCTAGGTTGTTCTTGTCGAATTGTAAAGCTCTATTCATCAGAGTTACACTAACACTTTCAAGATTTACTCCTTTGATAACTTCACTTTCATCTAATTTTATAACAAATTGCAATTTACCATTACATTCCTCAACAGACATATTATAGTACATTTACATTGCCGACTGCACCTTGTACAAATCTAAATAGTAATTGTTGAGCTCGGTGAACTTCACGTCATATGCATTTTCTGTCCCAATCTTTAGTGTTTCCATGCATTGAACATGCATGGATCTTCTATCAGCTCCAAAACCTTTGTATTAAGTTGCTATCAGGCCTTTATTAACTTTGAAGGTTGAGGAAGAGGCACGATTCTATTTCTCTTCAGCATACAACCAAACCCAACCTTCACACCTTTGAATATATTTGAGTAAGTCGTTGTGCTAATACCTGCCCTATCACAAATAGATTGTGCATCCACAACTGAGAACTCATTTGACACATCTTTTAATGTGCAGTCAATCATCTTTTCCTTCATAGCCTTAAACTTAGGATTGCTCAAAGTGTTTTCCAATGTAGTTTCCTTCAACAATCTACTAATACATGATCCAACCTCACCCTCACCTAGGTTCTCTTTCTGAGCTACCCTACATGCTTTGATATGTTGCTTCCACTGGACGCTATTCACAATTAACTCATTGATTGGCTTCTTCTTTCATTTGCGCTCATATGTTAGCTTGCTGTTTATCTTTCTCAAGTCGTCCAATTATGCATTTGCCTCCTCATATGAGATACCAATGTCATGGATAGTGTCCTACATTGAAATAATTTGATTGTTTTGTTGAATTATAGTGTCATTCAACTATACCACTTATCCTATGAGCTATTGTATATGAAGTTGATATGCAGCAATCACATCATGGAAATTTTTTATGGTTGCTTGGCAAGTTGTAAATACTTTGAACGCCTGATCATTGAGCCGACTAGTATAACCGAGTAACCCATTTTCACCCTCGCACACATACTTCAGCAAATTTGTGATTCTTGAGAAAGTTGGAGGTCTATTGTTTAAGGGGTCAATTGGGTAGATTCCCCCATCAACCCACAAATCCACATGTTTCAATTCCATTTGCTTGTAACTCTGCAAAACTTGAGGGTTGACACTGGTATGTTGGGTTCTTTTGAATAATGGGGCATATTCAATATCTACCTCAATATGCAACTCCTTGTTTCATGTATTCATTTTACTATTACTAGAAATGGGGAGCCTAAGTTGTCACATGAGGTAGAGTGGAGATGCATAGAGAGGCACACAAAGGTGCCAAGGGAAAGGAGGGTGTAAGTAATTCACCCTGTTAATGAAGGTTGCATAAACATAGAGAAGAGGTCACACTAGAGCCATGAGAGAGTATAGATATGGGGGAAAATAGCTCAGAGGGTAGGGATGTCCAAGACTTTTTGTATTTTATATATTTCTATTTTACCTCCAAAAACATCTCCAAAAAACACGATATTTGACCTGTTGGTTTGTTTTTTGACCAAAAGTGAGAATATAAAAAATCCCCAAAATATCTTAAAAGGAACTTCTAAAATTTCATTTTCCTTGTTCTCGATTAAAAAATCAATTACCTCGTATCTACTAATCATTTTGCATTGAAAACAAAGCACCACACTCTCGTAACTAACTCATTTTTTAATATAAGTTGAAAAAGACTTCTTGAATGAGGATAGAGAAGGAAACTGAGTATATCTTTGTAGATAATATAAAAAAGGAAAAACAAGATTGCAAAAGTGGAGAGAGAAGAGGATTATTTTGCTATTCTTCTCTCCTCTTTTCCTTGTTTTAAGGAGGAGAGAGGGGGAGCTAAAAGGCCCATTTATGAGTTCATTTTTTTCCTAATGTTATCTTTCAAGACCAATCCTTCAGGACTCTTAAGGGTCTAACCTTCATCCCATTTGCTAGAGTGACATTGAACTTTGCAATTTCTATCAATGGGTTTCCCGAAGCTTGTAGGGCTACATGGCTAAGTACACTAACTCTTGCTCATGTGTCTACTATCCCCTTTTTCATTGTATCTCTTAAGGCAACGACAAGTAAGACTACATGCATCTTAGTACCTTCCCAAAAGGCATTCACTTAAGGGGACTTAAACATTGTGTTCAGTGTTAGGCTTGGTATGTGCATCATAGTGTCATGGTCATGCAAGTCTTGCACTTCATGTCTATCAGTTTGTTCTACCCATTACTTCAACACTTGCCATAGTGAAAGGTTTTGCCTAAGTAATTCTCTCGGTCACAATGTTACAGGAGTTAACATAAGTGTGGTGATCAAATTGTCAACTGTCTTTCCCTCCTCTACTTCATGGGCTTCCTACAATGCTCTTGGGCATCTCATCTATTCATGGCATTCATGTTTTGCCTATGTGGCTATGCATGTGGTGATGTTGCTTCTCCTGCTCTCAAGTACATGGAAGAGACTGGTGGGATCATGCTTGAGAGTTCATTGATCTTGTCCTCAATGATAGGCTCAACATCTTGCGACTAAGATTGTGCTTCTTTTATCCATTCTTTAACCTTATCCACAACCTTTAGTTGTTGGTTGGGGTCAGGATACTCTCCAACCTTAGCACTTCCCTTCTCCCTCATCCTAGGAGTATATGTTTCTACTTTTGCATTAGTAACATGCTTTCCCTTTGTTTAAGTGGTCACACTCTCTATTTTAAGTGTTATTTTTACATTAGTCCTCTTTCTTCTCCTTTGTTGGCTCTTCTTCCCTCCTATAGAGGCTACATCTAGGTTGATAGGTCCAAGTAATGAGATATTGGCTTACTTCATTTGGGTTCGTATTTCTATGCTCTGTTTCCTGAGCAAATATATTGTACTTATGCAGAGTATGTGTTGTTTACAGTTTTTTCAAAATCCTCCCGAGATATTTGTTGATGAATCTCTCTCCCTAGACAAATTTAAAAACCATCTAGCTTTTAAGTGTGATACACTCCATTGATTCTTGATGTATTCTTACTAAGCTATAATGATACATTCTACTTTTTTGGAGATACCATCTAGCTTTTAAGTGTGATACACTCCATTTATTCTTGATGTATTCTTAATAAGCTATAATGATACATTCTACTTTTTTGGAGATACCATGTAGGTGACTATTATATGTCTAGTTTGTGTATGTGGTGTGTGAGTTGTATATGAAGGGGTCATGGTTTGATGAAGCTAATCAAGATGTTGGTCCTTGTTAATGATAAATGATTCTATTTGGGTGGAAGGAAGAAGAAGAAACGTCTTATATCCTTTACTAGTATGTTATGCTTTTATCTTTTTAGGATGAGTTAATGGATAAAGTTGTTTTCCTTTTGTCAAAACTATTTGACAGATGCAAGTTATTGGTTAGAGTGGTGGATTTCTTCGAGTTAGATTTGATGATTGTAGATTATTATTTTAGAGCTTTTATTCTCTTTTTCCAAGGTTGTGAGGATGCTTCCTTATTAACTAAGTGTGAGGATATATCATGAGGGCTGCAATGATTGAGTTTTTAGCTTTTTAATTGAATTTTTTGTCATTTTTTATTGATTCGAGATATGATTGATTGGTTTTTGGATGGTTTGGATTAGGTCGAATGTGTTTGAGAAGCTCACGATGGTGTTTGATGGAGTTATGATTTTTGTTAGGTCTTGTTGTATGTTTGTTTGGTTCTGATAGGTTTGTTTTTGCCTCTATCTTGATTTGTTTTCTTTCTATTTGAGAGGTTATGATTGTGAATGAGTGGTTTGAAGAATTGTTGAGAATGTATTGGATTTTTTTTTAATGGATTGAGTTTGTCTTGATTTGAGTTAAATGGTTTTTGTGCCTTCTGTAGATACTAGACCTTCTATAGTGTATTATTGAACTTTTGTATGCCTTTTGTTGTCTTCTGTATACTTATATGAGTGTTCTATTTGGTGGATGTATACCTTGTGGATGTTTCCAATCTTAGAGAGATAATAATGGAGGATTTTAATAGCTCAAAGAAGTAGTTGTTGAAGACTCAAAGTGAATATTGGAGTGATAGTGATACTAAATGAGCTCTCAAGGAACATTGTAGTGACTCTAATGACTCTTGATATCAAGCATACCTCTTGGGAGGTGTATCCATGACCAAGAGAGGATAATTGAGAGTGATTCTTTTTTATTATCATGTACTATTGAGAGAGAGCATATGTGAGGGAGATAGTGTTTGTTGAGAGATAGCCAATTTCTATGAAAAAATGTTATATCTATATGTGAGAGATTGAGAGAAAGACTATGAAGACTATGAAGATGATGTAATATGAATACTATGTGAGGAATTCCATTAAAAGTTGAGCATTATTTTGGTTCTTTGGTGGTTTCTATGATGAATATGATGAATATGTATTTGGTGGTCCCAAGTAAGATTCATAGAGAACTTCCAAGTGCTTGCTTGCCCCCATTGAAATCAACAAACATACCAGTAAGAATAGCAATAACATCATGAATTGCATCTACTCCTATTGCCCACTTCCTGGCCCCATTTGACATCTTCTCTAGCTCCTGTGAACTCAAGGTCACTTTAATCTTCTTTTCTTAGATACTCAAGCATCCTTGGCATTGGTATTGAGCATTGGACATTTAATTTCAGCTCAAACACTTCACTTCACTGTCTTGTATAGCACTAGACCTACTATTTACAAGTTTGTGAAGGCTTTAATTCATTGTTTGGAGTTCATATATGCTTCATGGGATACGCATATGTACATGTATTGGTGGCGGATACTTGTGGGATGATATGGCATTGATGTGAGATGCTATTGAGCTTATTTGAGAACACTTTTGGCTTAGTTTTCTAAGAGATTTTCTTACTGTAATAAGAAAGCTGAATGTCATTTACCTAGAAAAAATATTTGCCTATTGTCATTTGATGCTCTCAGAGCTTGGTATTGATGCCCGAATGTTAGCTTGAAAGTTGTAGATGCTTGATCCATGTCTTGAAATTCTTTTGGGCTTCAATTGAACTCGCATTGGCTCAGCTTTGACTATCATTTTCATGCTATAATACAGCATACAACGAGCACTTATTTGTGACAATTTATACCTATTGCAAGTTCACATCATCTAGATGCAACACTAGATGTTGTTGATCCCAGTGCTAGATAGAGGAAAAGGAAGCAAAAGAAACTTCAAGATTTAGTTGTAAATGGTGTGGCAGCCAGCACTACCCTAGAGATTTCCCAAATGTCAAATGCGATATTTGTGGGAAGTCCGGCCATTTGACTGCCACGTGTTAGAGTAAGATTAGCTCTCTCTAGCAAGGTAGTCAAGTGGTTAATAGGACCTAGTTGTCTACTACCTTGCTAGAGAGAGCTAATCTTACTCTAACACGTGGCAGTCAAATGGCCGGACTTCCCACAAATATCGCATTTGACATTTGGGAAATCTCTAGGGTAGTGCTGGCTGCCACACCATTTACAACTAAATCTTGAAGTTTATTTTGCTTCCTTTTCCTCTATCTAGCACTGGGATCAACAACATCTAGTGTTGCATCTAGATGATGTGAACTTGCAATAGGTATAAATTGTCACAAATAAGTGCTCGTTGTATGCTGTATTATAGCAAGGTAGTAGACAACTAGGTCCTATTAACCATCGTGCTGAAACATAAGTGATAGTCAAGTACAATGCTTTATAGAAGTTGGGTTGTTTCATTCTCCTCACTGTGCATATGGGATTTAGGACAGCTCTTCCTGGAGCATACATCATTTGTCATTTCTCAACATTCCACCTCAAATGATGAGTTCCTACCCTTTCTAGCTTTTGGCCCCCTGGCATGTAAACATGGACCAGGAGACTAGCTCTTTGGTAGCCTAGTCAAGTTAAGGCTTGAAACTTTACATCTTGGTAAGGTAAACTAGATCCAATATGGGAACTAATTCCTTAGAACAATTTGTTAGAGTTGTTGATAGTAGCGAAAGCATCTTCTTATTCTTCCTCATTCATGAATTGGTTTTGGTGGTGGTCATTCTACATCTGTTGTGCTCCTCTCCTGTGGAAACATTCACTGGCAATATGGCCAATCTTACCACAATAATGACATGTCATCCAACTTTTGTTGTTGGTGTTGAATCCTCGACCTCTTCCTTTGGGTACAGTAGCTCCTTAGGTGTATAAAAGATTTTCCCTTGAGTTGGTCTCTTTTACATCTTTGCTTTTAAATTTTCTTTCTCCATCAAGCAATGAGTGCTCAATGTCTTTGAATGAGAGACTGTGAACATTATTTAGTGTTGAAACAAGGTTCTCATATGGTTCATAATTAACACTGGCCGAGTAGCACTACTATTGCCTCATCCTCATCAATGTTCTTTTTAAGAGTTTGTAGTTGAGTTTGAAGGCTCTTGAACTTATTGATGTGTATAGTCTTAGATGAACTGTCTTTTACATCCAACATATAGAATTGCATAAGTAATTTTACCTTTGAGTTCTTTGCTTATGTACCAAAGATTTTGTCAAGTTCTTCCCATGCCTTTTTTGCATCCCTCATGCCAGAGATGTGAGGTAATACATCATCTGATAGACCCGATGCAATAATACCTAGAGGTTTATTGTTCATCTTCTTCCATGCCTTTGTTTTAGGCCGGTCTTCTATAGCATCTTCTTCCTTATCATCTGCAACTTCTTCCTCATCTTCAAACAAGTCCCACAAGTCTTTCTGCATAAGGTGGTACGTGGTATTCTCCTTCGAGACGTGAAATCCTTCACCATTAAACTTTGCTATCTATTCCACTTCAATCATCTTAGTAGGAGGTCTTACCATGAGAACTCTCGGGCGGTGTCTATCATTTTACAATAAGATTGAGATATACAAGGGATTTTATCAATGTGACTTTAAATCATCACACAAACTGAGAATAATCTTGGAAGCATGAATCAAAAGGCAAGTTACTCTTGAGTAAAGTGAAGATTCAAGTGCCAAGAAGCACTATTTGAATATCCATAGATATTATGTCTTGAATGTTGATGCTTAGGCTTCTCAAAACTTCCTCTTGTTGAAGTCTTTGTTGCTTGTTCCAGATCTTTCAAATCTGCAAGATCTCCTCTTTACTGATTTGTTGGTCTGGTTAGGAAAAAGACTTGATTGGCAAGAGCTCTACTGAGCTTGAGAAAGTGTAAAGGATGAAATTTGGAGCTTTGGCCATGGAGTCCACACTCTAGGGTTTGCAGCCCGTCTAGTTTTTTTGTCACAGCCACACATGGAGTGGAAAATTTGGTCGAATCTCTGGTGTGGAGGTAGCTTAGGTAAGGGGATATCAAAGCCCTATGCTTCCAGGACAGAGCACATAGTAGGCAGAGCACACAACCGTAGGACCAATTCACAGGCGGAGAAATGGATAGCAAAGCGCAATCTCCAGAATGTCCGGTGATGACCTTTACACGTAGACCTTGAGAACTCGACCGCTATTTTGGCCCAGTGTCCAAAGTCAATGTGCTCCTCATTGCCTTGCTCTCCTTCTTCTACTAGATGGAGGAGATGGCCTACTAGAACAAATGCACCTTCATTCTTTGAAGTTTCTCTATAATATGCAGATAGCACTATCATTTTTCCTTTTCCTTGAAACACTTAGCCCACACAATATATCTTCTTAGGTAGCTTCCAAATTGCATCTAGGAAGTGTTGTAGATTTCATCCAAGAAGTAGATGATTTGATGGCTTGAGTAGAGATGAAAGTGAGAGAGGTAAAGTTTGGGAAGTATGCCCACTAGCTACCTAGCTCAGAAATGGCTCTAATACCATGTTGAGAAACATGGACCTAGAGCTAGATCGGCTATAGTGGATGCAAGTCAAACACACGATACATTGTAACAATGAGGAATTGTAACTCAAGTGAATTAGGTTCCAAGATAGATTAGCTTGGACTCATAGATACAGTCTTGAGTGACTCAAACTAATAGTACCATTACATTGAGATGAGTGTCAAGTACATGCTTATATAGCTTCTTTGGATAGTACCACTCTTCCTTACTATGCTTATGGGATTTTGGACATCTCTTCCTAGAGCATACATCTTTGTCTATCTCTCATATACACAACCTCTTATGGGTAGCCTCTTTTAGGTATACATCCATCCTCTATGGACGTACATGCAAATATCATTTGCTATTCTCAACACCCCCCTCAAATGATGAGTGTCTACCCTTTCTAGCTTTTGCCCCCCCTACATGTAGACATGGACCAGGAGACTAGCTCTTTGACAGCCTAGTCAAGTTAAGGCTTGAAACTTTACATTCTTAGTAAGAGTTTTAAATCCATTTTGGGAAATCACATCCACTAAGGAAAATTCTTTGTCAATAGCTGTAGCGGAAACAAATTCTTCATCTGCTTTTTGGTGGTTGTCTTCTTCGTGGTCTTTTGCTCCAATCTTCGATCTTTTGGCATTTTTAGTTGGTCTTCTTGGATGTTTTTTTCTTCATCCTCTTGTTCTTCATTCTTTTTGTTGATGATTGATACTTTTTCTTATTCTCCATTATTCTCAGTGAGTTTGAGATGGATACAAATGGGTACATTCCCTTGGCTTGTTAGATGCTTCTTATCATACGTGAGTTGTGAACCGGTACATAGATCATAGGAATGTGGACATACACATTGTATTTTGATGGAGCATCCCGGGGTCCCAACAAAAATGGGAGTATAGGAGTAGTTATTAGAGATCCCTGACATAGAGTTATTGTAATATCCCGGCCCCTCTCTGCATAGGAACCCCTCTTAATAATTGAATTAATTGAAATCATTTTTTAACCTTCTCCCCCCATGTCATCACCAAAGATGGTGAGGGGGAAAGAAGGGGGCCGACAGGTGGCAAGGGGGGAAGGAATAAGGAGGATGGCAGTGAGGATAGCATCAAGGGAGGGAAGAAGGCAATGAGGTAGAGGAAAAGGAGATGTCAAAGAGGGAGAATGTAGAGATGACAACAAAGGAAGAAGAAGAAGTGGCTGAGATCATGATGAAGGAGAGGACAATGATGAATCAAGGAGGGAGGCTATGGGCCTGCAAACCTCCCCCTCCGCCATGCAGTGTGACAGGTGGTGGGTGGGGAAGACCACCACCACCACTCCACATCCCCCCCCAATAATAACCCCTTCACTATTATAAACCCCCCCCCCCCCCAAATCGCAATATAGAAGGGGGGGCCTGGATGAACGGCACGCTGGACACAGAGAGAGAGAGAGAGAGAGAGAGAGAGAGAGAGAGAGAGAGAGAGAGAGAGAGAGAGAGAGAGAGAGAGAGAGAGAGAGAGAGAGAGAGAGAGAGAGAGAGAGAGAGAGAGAGAGGGAGGGAGGGAGGGAGGGAGGGAGGGAGGGAGACAAGGGAAGAAGAAGAAGAAGAAGAAGAAGAAGAAGAAGAAGAAGAAGAAGAAGAGGGAGAGAGAGAGAGAGAGGGAGATTCTCTTCCCCTCCTTAGAGGGTGGTCATACACATTTTCTCTTTTCCTTTTCCCCGAGCTCATCCCCTAACAACCCGCAAACGGATTGCCCTTCTTCTCGAGAAAGTGGTACCAAAGTCTTGTGCAAATTGCGTCTAAGGGAGACAAAGATCGAGAATGGTCTAAGGGAAACCGATTGCCCTTCTTCTCGAGCAAGTGGTACCAAAGTCTTGTGCAAATCGCGTCTAAGGGAGACAAAGATCGAGAATGGTCCCCAAGCAGAAAATGTCACCTGCGGATGGAAATCCCTAAATGAGCAATGGAGCCTCGGGCGAGGGCATCACTGCCAATCCAACTATGGTACCAATTGTAAGTAATGTATTTCTAAATTCATGGATGCTTGCTTGATTTCTGCATAAGATACGCTAGGTCCGTACTATGCCGCACGAGAATTCAAAGATGGAGTTTGCGAAGTGCATGTATCAAGAGAAGTAGATTGCTTCATGTTGCTATGCATTAAATTCCATGCATAGAATAAGTAGCATATAAGATTCTAAGGTATCAAGCATCGATAAGTTTTCGATTAGTCTTTATCTAGGACAATATTGTTTAAGGTTCGCAAATGCGCATAGATGGTACATGCATGGGGAAAGATTATATGAAACATACATCAATGGTACATGAAATGATCTTGCATTAAAGTCTTTCATCCATTCCCATGAAGGTTTCACAATTAAATAATGGTTTAAAAAGTTTTCCTTGTGCTGCCAAACCATGAATTTACAACTTGCACAGTAGTTTTGGGAATTATTTCACATTGAAAGATGGTATTGCATTGTATAGGAGTTATAAATTTGTCTCGCATTCCTTGCCTTGGGAGAAAGGAAGATAAGGTCAAGTTAAAAGTTTCACATAGTATTACGCTACAGAAAGACTAAAAGATAAATGTCACTTAGAGAAGAGGCATAAATACTCTTGCCAGATTGATTATCTCGCATTGAAATGATAGGACTTATGTCTTGTACAATGTTTCAAACCTTAACATATACCTTAGCCAAGTGTTAAGTAAAATTTTGCATGGTATCGCTCCTTGATCCCAAGGGGGAGAGAAAACATGCAATGGAAGGGTTATTGCGACTATTCTTGCAATGTTTGGAAAAGAGTACCATTGTTTTGTTGGTTGATCGAATAACATCCTAAATGCTTTTACATTCAACTGATTGTTGGATTTCTGGTTTGGATGATTATTCCAAGTGCTTGTGATTGATGGTAAATGCATGGCAGAGGTCTATGATGACAAGTTGCCATGGGGATAAAGGAATGTTTTCTAAAAGATCATATTAGGGATGAGTTCCTTGGTTGTGCTTGATTCTTAAATGAATTAACTAAGGAAAGGGTGTTTTTCATGGGTGGATCATCTCCAAGATCAAACCACGGATTAACCCAAGAGGAAACTACTTGATTCACGAGCTAAAGGTCGAGTGGTGAAAAGGTCGAGTGGAGCTTTGGACCCACCCTTTCCTAGTCTAGAACAAAGTTGAAGATTGCCATGAGCCCAACATATGTGGCATTGGAAGATCCTATTCTAAATAAAGGATGAAAATTATGGTGCCATGTGATTTGGACTAGATACTTCTGTTGGGAAAAACGGATATATAACTTCTCTTGTACAAGCAGGAGACAAAGATTAATTCAAAAATAAGTTAAGGAACTTGTTTGCCAAAAGGATTTCTTGCTCTATATTCGTGTTTGTGCCATAAATTATGCGAACAAACCTTGTTTCTTAAAAGGCTTAATTAAGGAATCTAATTTTAAAAGTCACACATAAATGTGATAGGACCTAATTAGATAACTAAAGAATGCCTATTGAGGGAAGCGGGTGGATAGAACCCTCGATGGGTTTGTCGGCAGGGTGGTCCCAAAGAACTGAGAGGCTTCTCACAAGGTTTTGCCGTTGTTTGACCTTTGGATATTGTTAGGTTAGAACTTCATTCATGTCATTTTAGGGGACTGGAATGGGAATACGCCCTACGAGTAGAGAGGTTGAGTGGTGCATCCCTCTCATTTTCCATTCTCTTTGAACCAAGTGCAACATGGGACTGCTTCAGCTTGGGTATCTCTACGTAAAGTAGGATGTCCAGGACCCGACTTTAGAATGTTGTTAGGAGACCTTGACCACTAGGGAATCATGTTTTAGGTTGATCCTAGTGGGTATTGTGAACGTTCCGTTGCGAGGTGGACTTGAGAAACCCTAGGCGACAAGCCCCGTGACATTCCATGGGAGTGTTGGGCGGCATCACTTAGACTCATCTCTTGATGGACCACTAAAAACATGATTGGATAGCCAAGTTATAGTTGATATCAGAGCGAAACTTTGTAATGATATGTGATTGATTAATATATGGTTCCTAGGCATATCCTAAACAGAGTAACCTAAGTGGTATTGCTTGATTGTCAGGCACCTTTTGCACCCACGAATATTGACATGCAAGAGAAGAAATTCCTTCTCAAGCAAATTAAGGAACCTGAGTTTGGTGGGGAAGGGATAGACGTTGTAGAGAAGAGGTGGAGTTATGGATTGAGTCAATGGATGATTATTTCTCTGCTTTGGGAACTAGTACTACCAATCAAGCAATGATAGCCTCTGTCACTTGGAAGCAATGGTGTAAAGATCAAGGTATTTTTGAAGCCTCCGTCACTTGGACTCAGCTGAAAGATGTTGTACGCGGATGATACCTTCCACCAACCTACCAAACTTTGAGGATGAATGAATTCTTCAAGCTCAAGCACCTAGAATTAATTGTGGAAGCCTACTACTCAAAGTTTGTAACCCTACTAAAATATGCACCACCTATGGATATTGCGCAGTAAGTATCCAAGTTTTGCCATGGCCCAACACTCCTCTGAATATCTGTCTTGAAGCAATGAGTCCAACATACTTGCATGATGCATTACTTTGACCAAATCCAATCATCCAAGAACTTAAATCAAGAAATTGTAGTGAAGATGATTCCGGAGATCAAGACAAGAGATGCCACATGTGCAGAGAGATAAATCACATCCATAGGAGATGTCCCAACCATTGATGTTTCCATTGCAATGAGCTAGGGCACATCCAAGTAGACTACCCTAACTTAAGTCCAGAAGATATGGAGTCTCCAAGGAAATGAAGCTACATAAGTGTAGTCTTCAGATATATAGAGGAATCAAATGAATATGAAGAGTTAGAATCCACTACACCTCTTCAAGATGATTAGAAATCCTGAAAATTTAATCAACATGTAATACAACTTATATTAGGAATAAGTCCTACTCTTGTACCTATAGTCAATTGCAATAATATGAGTTGCACTAATTGAGTCATTACGAGTAGTGCATAGGCCTTAAGCCCCATTAATGCTTGTCATCCCCAGTTCTTTGGAGATGAGGGCATCTCGAGTTCTCTAAGGGGAAGAGGATGTAATATCCCCTCCTCCTCTTTGTGTAGGAACCCCCCTAAATAATCAAATTAATTGAAATTCTCCTTTAATCTTCTCCCCCCAACATTTTTGACAGGTGGTGAGGGGGAAAGAAGAGATGACATCGAGGGACCGAGGGACCGACAGGTGGCGAGGGGGGAAGGAAGAAGGAGTACGACGATGACGATAGCATCAAGGGAGGGAAGGAGGCAATGACGTGGAGGAGAAGGAGACGTCGAAGAGGGAGAACGCAAAGATGACAATGAAGGAAGAAGAAGAAGTGGTCGAGATTGCGATGAAGGAGAGAACAATGATGAATCGGGGAGGGAGGCCACGGGCCCAGCCGCCATGTGGTGCGACATGTGGTGGGTGGGGAATACCACCACCATCACTCCAAGTCCCCCCCTCCCCCCAATCGCAATGTAGAAGGGGGGGCCTTGGATGAACAGCACACTAAACCAAGGGAGAGAGGGTGTGAGAAAGAGAGAGAGAGAGAGAGAGAGAGAGAGAGAGAGAGAGAGAGAGAGAACGGAAGAAGAAGAAGAAGAAGAAGAAGAAGAGAGAGAGAGACTCTCTTCCCCTCCTTAGAGGGTGGCCACACATATTTTCTCTTTTCCTTTTCCCCGATCTCATCCCCTAACCCGCAAGCCAATTGCCCCTCTTCTCGAGCAAGTGGCTACCAAAGTCTTGTGCGAATCATGTCTAAGGGAGACGAAGATCGATAATGGCCCCCAAGTAGAAAATTTTATGCACGGATGGCAATCCCTCAACGAGCAACAGAGCATCAGGAAAGGGCATCACTGCCAATCCAACTGTGGTACCAGTCGTAAGTAATGTATTTCTAAATTCATGGATGCTTGCTTGATTTCCACATGAGATACACTAGGACCGTACTATGTTGCACAAGAATAGAACACTGAAAAGGATATATTTCATCTCAAGTATTCGAAGATGGATTTTACGAAGTGCATGTATCAAGAGAAGTAGATTACTTCACGTTGCTATGCGTTGAATTCCATGCATAGCATAAATAGCATATAAGATTCTAAGGTATCAAGCGTTGATAAGTTTTCGATTAGTCTTTACCTAGGACAATATCGTTTAAGGTTCACAAATGCACATAGATGGTACATGCATGGGAAAAGATTATATGAAAGATACATCAATGGTACATGAAATGATCTTGCATTAAAGTCTTGCATCCATTCCTATGAAGGTTTCACAATTAAATAATGGTTTAAAAAGTTTTCCTTGTGCTGTTAAACCATGAATTGAGTACAACTTGCACAATAAATTTGGGAATTATTTTACTTTAAAAGATGGTCTTGCATCATATAGGAGTTACAAATTTTTCTCGCATTCCTTGCCTTGGGAGAAAGGAAGATAAGGTCAAGTTAAAAGTTTCACATAGTATTACGCTACAGAAAGACTAAAAGATAAATGTCACTTAGAGAAGAGGCATAAATGCTCTTGTCAAATTGATTATCTTGCATTGAAATGATAGGACTTATGTCTTGTATAGTTTTTGAAACCTTAACATATGCCTTAGCCAAGTGTTAAGTAAAATTTTGCATGGTATCGCTCCTTGATCCCAAGGGGGAGAGCAAATATGTGATGGAAGGGTTATTGCGACTATTCTTGCAATGTTTGGAAAAGAGTACCATTGTTTTGTTGGTTGATGAAATAACACCCTAAATGTTTTTACATTCAACTGATTGTTGGATTATGGTTTGGATGATTATTCCAAGTGCTTGTGATTGATGGTAAATGCATGGCAGAGGTCTGAGATGATAAGTTACCATGGGGATAAAGGAATGTTTTCTGAAAGATCATATTAGGGCTGAATGCCTTGGTTGTGCTTGATTCTTAAGTGAATTAATTAAGGAAAGGGTATTTTGCATGGGTGGATCATCTCCAAGAATGCACCACAGATTAACCCAAGAGGGCATTGCTCGATTCATGGGCCGAAGGTCAAGTGGTGAAAAGGCCAACCATGAAAATTGTGTTTTACTCCTAGGCCACTTGGGGTCAGGTGGAGCTTTGGACACCCCTTGCCTAGTCCAGAACGGAGTTGAAGACTGCTGTCATGATCCCAACGTCTATGGTGTTGGAAGATCCTATTCTAGATAAAGGATGGAAATTATGGTGCCATGTGATTTGGACCAGGTACTTCTGCTGGGCAGAAGGGATATATAATTTCTCATGTATGGGCAGGAGACAAATATTAACTAGAAAATAAGTTAAGGAACTTGTTTGCCAAAAGGATTGCTTGTTTTGTATTCGTGTTAAATGTGATAGGACCTAATTAAATAACTAAAGAACACCTATTGAGGGAAGCAGGTGGATGGAACCGCCAACGGGTCTATCCTACGACAAGGTAATCTCAGAGACCTAAGAGGCTTCTCACAAGGTTTTACCATTGTTCGACCTTTAGGTATTGTTAGGTTAGAACCTGATTCATGCCATTTTAGGGGACCAAAATGGGACTATGCCCTACAAGTAGAGAGGTTGAGCGATGCATCCCTCTCATTTTCCATTATCTTTGAACCATGTGCGGCATAGGACTGATTTGGCTTGGGTATCTATGCGTAAAGTAGGATGTCCAGGACCCGACGCCAGAATGCTATTAGGAGACCTTGACCACTAGGGACTTAAGTTTCAATTTGATCCTAGTGGGTTCGACTACATTCCGTTGTGGGGTGGACTTGAGAAACCCTAGGCGATGAACCCCGTGACATTCCATGGGAGTACTGGGTAGCGTTGCTTAGACTCATCTCACGATGGACCACTAAAAACATGCCTAGACAGTGGGCACGTTACAATTGTGATGAAATTAACTATTTATCTAGGGGTTGGGTTTACCAATAACATGGAGGAATACAAAGCTTTAATTATGGGATTGAATATTGCTAAGAGAGGTGGTTATTTGTTGGTTGTTAGTAAAAGAGGATTCCCAGTTAGTCTTGAACTAGCTAAATGGGACTTATACAATACAAAATCCCATTCTTTCTATGTATTATTGCACTGCTATGACCATGCACAACAGGTTTGAGAGAGTGTCCCTTTAGCTCATTCCATGGTATTAGAATTAGTTTTCCGGACTCATTAGCAAACTTTACTTATGAAGAAGACCTTTTCTTCAACTATGGTCCTAGTTTGGATATCTCTATAGATGATGAGATAGGACCTGATCAATTATGGGGGCTTTTATTAGAACATGCCCTATATGGCAGGCGATGGTTAGTATGGGTGATGCAAAGGGTGACCGAGACCCATTTTCCTTTGTTATCTTGAACCCATAGGTTGGTTAGACGACATGTTATGCGTACACCTTGTTAGGACTTGAATTCCATTGTATATTTAGCACTATTTTTTACCTTAGAATTAGTGTGCATGTTATCTTTTGGATCAACATGTATGAAGTAGGCTTTATCTTTTTTATGATGTTTCACATGAAAGTCAGGGCACATGTCTAAAAACGTCAGGTAGTGGTATTCAGGGTGTGGTTGTATGATCAAGAATGAAATATGATGAGAGAAAGTGCCCTGAAATTGAGGCTGATGATTGATCCTATTGTTCTTTTTTTATTCCCTGAGTATTAATGTTGTTCTCTTTTACGCTATTCAACTAATGATTTATGGTGATATTAGACAATGTGATATTTGATGGGTAGCAGTTTTGCATTGCTAAATATGGCAAAGTAATGTGTCTTAATTGTTATGGCATTAGAAGAAGGTACAACACTTTAGCAACCCTACTAGTCTCAGGAAAATAATTTCTTGATTTAGGTGCTAATCTGGAATCAATTCCTAAGAGATTTAGGCGATAGGAATGTTGATGGCATTGACAATGTATCGTGTGCCCTTTATGGGCAGTATTTATGTCAAGCAATTACCCTTATCAATCCAACCCCATTCTTATCAGGAGAGCAGATAATGAGAATTAAGGGAGGCATTAGCAATGCAACAACAACATGAAATTTTTCTTAATGCAGAGGTTGTTGTAGCATTAGGCAGGCTCCAGGTTGTACCTGATAGTTAGGGTGATCAAGATGTGGGTCCCTCTGGGGGTACAACAACCATCTATAATTCTTCTATTGGTTCTGAAGAATATTTTCCAACTCCTCTGACTCCTAAAGTTTCACCTAATGTTTTGGAAGATGAGGGACTATCATTACCACCTAAAGATCAAGAAACTCCTCCTAAGCAGGCACTCGAAAGACTGCAACATATAGTGCTTGGGAGATCAATTTTACTGAGAGGTACAACCCTTCAATCTAAGAAGTCTTTAAAATTTAATCTTCTACCGCCATTGCAAAGGCCTCATAAGCCGAACATAATGAATCCAAATCAGATTGTTAATCCAAAGGTTAGAGCCTCTAAGTTTTCATAAAAGAAAAAAGAAGACCCTGATTGTCATGTGGCCCGGTTTGAGACTAGGTGGGCAGCAAG
Source organism: Lygodium microphyllum (assembly GCF_053477565.2). Lineage (NCBI taxonomy): Eukaryota > Viridiplantae > Streptophyta > Polypodiopsida > Schizaeales > Lygodiaceae > Lygodium > Lygodium microphyllum. Next base: position 119,601,176 of record NC_141150.1, on the reverse strand, counting down.
TGGGTTCAACCAAATGTACGAGGATCGGGTCAAAAAGCAACAGTTTGCTACCACCTTCTAGAGAAAGGCTATGAGCTGGTTTGCCAATTATGGTATGGCAGCCTTCAATTCATATGATCAGGACAAAACTCCGAGAGACATTTTGAGGAAGATTAAGAAGATCAAACAACAGACTATATTAGTGGAGGACTATGCCCAAAAATTCAGAAATCTATTAAATAGGCTAGATGCTGATGATACACCTTCAGTGGAGATGGAGATCACCTACTTTATGAAGGGCTTGAGAGGTAAGATTCAGAATCCCATTGCCAATGTTGAGATGGGTCAGAATGATACATTGGATACATTGATTAGGGCAGCTATGAGAGTGGAAAAAAGACTTGGTACTGCTAGATCTAAGAACAATAAAGATGAGGACTCTTTGGACTTGGATTCTAATACAAATTTAGAATCAGATGTAGACACAGATAGTGATGATAAGGATAGTGATTTCAGTTCAGATTCAGATGATGATTCAAGTGACTCTGATGAGGATAACTCTAGCAAGAGGAGGCATAAGAAATTAGGATCAGCCAAGACCAACAAGCAGAAGAAAGCAAAGGATAAAGATAAGAAGAAGTCAGAGGACAGCAAGTTAGATAAAATGATAAAACAAAAGCTAAAATATTTGGGTATTTCTGATAGTAAGGAGAAGGAAAATCATTGTGAGATATGTCAGAGAAAGGGCCATGAAACTAGGACTTGTTCGTATAATCCTAATGTCAAGGTGGCAAAGCAGATGCCAGTGATGCAGGCTAAATCAAGACCTATTCAACTAGCTACAGTAAATTAGATTATTCTTGACACCATATCAAAGAGACCCTTTAGAGGACCTAGGCACATGCATGCTAGACAGCCTTGGGAAAATTTTCAGGCACAACAGCAAACTACTCAAATGGGAGCATGCCACTATTGTGGAGGTCAAGGACACTTTGAGCAAGGCATAGGGCTGAGAGAGGAGTGCCAATAGCAAGGTCCCACAATGACGGAAGACCTACAGGAGCATCTCATCAACAACATCCACCTGCCCCAGTTGCAGCAGTCCTTATAGAGTTACTTGATCAAGAGGAGAAAAGGAAAGTCCCTGATGGTACATTGTAGAACCATTCAGCAAGTGAAGGTTCAAGAAGAGGCAAAGGAGGTGTCATGAAATATTAATGCTACAAGTATGCATGTTCATTGTGATTGTTCTAATTTTCTTGAAATAGAGGAATGTCAAGAGGAACCAATGGTCTTAGCAGTAACTAGAAGTCAAGTTGGTATGAAGCTTGATTAGCAAGAATAAGAGAAGATAAGGAAAAAGGCAACAAAGCAGGTGAGAAAGATGCAAAAACTTGCTGAAAAATGTGAAGCTGATCAAGTTGATGATGTAGGGATTCAGGTCTGCAGAAACCTGAACTACAAGAGCAGTTTTCTGAATATCAGGAGTACATTTCTGAATAGCAGAATCAATCTCCTGATGATTAGGAGCAGTTTCCTGATAGCACAATTGCTAGAAAACTACAGCAACAAGGAGGCTCAAAAGAGCTATTTTGGGCCTTAGAAAAGTGTTCTTTGCATTTAACCTTGGAGCAAATTTTGGATCTAATACCAAGCTTTAAGGAGAAGTTACTCCTGAAGATCAGACAGAAGCAACAAGAAGTTCTTGAAAGTATAGCAGTTCAGGATCAAAAAAGCAGTGATACCAACCCAACAAGAAGTGGTGGATTATCAAGTACCTACCATTCAAGTTGAGTATGCAGGAAGTAAGTATGATGATGTTCTATTGCATGGAGGTTCAAGAGTTAGCATACTTCCTAAACATACATATTTGGTAACTAAGCAAGAGGAGCTATTACCAACTCCATTTAAGGTCTAGATGGCAGAACAAAGGAGGTTACAACCTTTGGGTATTCTTAAAAATCAACAAATTCGAGTAGCTAGCCTAAAGTTTAGGGCCAGTTTTGTGGTCTTGAGAATGTCAAAAATTGGGGATTCCTAATGGGACCTAAAATGGGCCGACACTAGCTATAGCACTAGCCGGACCTCTGACTTCCACAAGACAACCCCACGGCCTCGTGGCAAGGAGCATCTATAGGACACATTGGCCTACCATCATACATATATTTTGCATTTGTATCATGTTTTTAGTCTAACCCTTAACCTTCTCAGACTCCTCGAAGAGAGTCCCTACACATTTTGGTGTAATTCACGACGTAGAACAACATAGGACGCACCCCTTAGCTGATTGTCGCGGCCCATTGCAACCCTCCTACAGCTTGAAGATCGACCCCTCGATGCGTCGCTAACACATATAACACATACAAAATAGACTCCGCTCTTGGTACCAATATTATATCATTCCAGGAATGTGCCTATCCTCACTTACTTGTCCCCTTGGACCCACCGTCTAAACCTACAGCTTGGGCGGCTTACTCTCTCCAGCGTGGGTCATTTATACTTCAACCAATTGCTATGCATGCCAAGAATAGATACCATGTGTATGATTCATGCAATGGTGGATGCCTTATTGTGTACAAACAATTATGGTTTGAAATCAGCCTATGTGTCGTGCAAAAACAACCCTTTTAATGAATTTTCACTAATACGCAATGCTTCCTTGCATGAACCTAGCACCAAGGCGAACCTCCTGCTGCTAGATCCATTATTTCCTAATAAACCGCATCCTAAATGTTATGCATAAAGAGAAAAATAAGACTTTGTATTATTTCAGTGCTTAAACTGTTGTATAACATCATCCTCCCCCTCACCATTTAAATTTTGTTGCGTTGCATACGTGTAGAGGTTCTTTTATGTCATTTTTTGTATGTAAAAGCAATAAATATGCACTTTAACACAAAGTACAAAGGCCAAACTGAGGCTTAACCTCATGCTTCAGCCCCCTCAGACATTCACATACATAGATCTCACTTTGCCATTTTTTTCGAAAGCAAGAAACCCATTTTTTCCACATTTTCCTCTATTTTTCCTATTTATTTTTAATAGAAAATAGATATTTTTTTAGTTTTTTTGAATGACCGATCATTGGAACTGAAACTCAGTATTTTTCCTTATTTTACCCCATTTCCACTCATTTCTCCCACTCAAAATCAAAGAAACTATCAATTTCCATCAAAATTTGTGTTTTTCTAGGTTTTGAAAATGTATAATTCCTGTAAATCAATACGGTTCTACATAATAGTGATTGTAGCCCTCAAAAATGATGCAAGGAACATTCAAATATAATTTCACCCCATGTGCACACCATTTAGACCATGAATGATCAAAAACAAGTAAAATTCTTTCATAAAATAGAGCATACCGCCTTTTTGCGTGTTTCGGGTTTTTTGAATATTTATTTGGGACTGTGTATCAACCAACCAACCATGGATTTCAGCATAGATCTTCAGCCTTCAGCCTCCTCAGCCTCTTGGAACAATCTAGTGCCTCCCGAACAAGCATCCATCACCCGATTCTCTTCTTGATTCTTGCCACATGAAGTACCTCTATGCAGGAGAGAGAAAGAGGAGAGAGAAATACTAAAACTACATCTCCACAATCAAGCAGCCATTCAACACATGAAGATAGGCAATGAGGAGCGAAGATAGGATGTAGATCAGGCATCCGGTCAGTTGGGGGGGTTGTTTGCAAGCCCCATAGCCCCCCTCTCCATCCAATGGAATAATGGCACCTTCTTCTTATCACGCCGAAAAAGATGGATGCTCCCCCCCCCACGAAATTCTTTTTTTTTTCGTCTTCAAGGGGATCCTCCAAAAGGCATACCCTTTGGGCCCCCTAAATCCTATTTACACTTGGCCTTTGGCCCTTGGCCTTCCGAGCACTCCCGTTTCCTCGTCTGGTATCTGATTCGCGGTCCGAAAAATCCTAGGCGTCCGTCTTGAAGTCCCCCACTACCGAGCATCTCCCAGGTCTCATCTGGCCTACCAAAAAATTATGAAAATTCACCAACTGTCATCCAATGGGTCTTTTAAGCACTTTCGGGCATTGCCACTTAAAATCGTATTGATTCCAACCACCGCCTTCAACGAAGTCTATTTTTCCCCTAAAATTTGGGATTTTCGGCTATTTTTAAGCACTTCTTGGCATCAAAAATCATCTATCATTGGCGACCACGGGATAGGGCAACTCATCCCGTCGAATCCCACGAACAGATCTGCACATAAACAACCAAAGGAAGCATCAAGCTTATACAAAAGATAAGCAACAAAACACATCATAGCTCTCACTCTACCGCCTGACAAAACCAAGGCATGAAATCCACGAGGAGTAGGCCTAGCATAATCTGACAAAAAGCCCAACGCTAGTCACTAACCAACTGCTCCAACACAGCCAAACTAAAAAGAACTATCAAAGAGGGCATCCTAAGTAGTGGTCTGAACTACCTACCTAACGAAGGACAACTCGACTAGGAGCTCCTACTAGGCGAGGACTCCTATAGCCTGATTAAGAGATATTATCTTTTAGCACAATGGTCCTTTAGCCTCTTATTTTCCATATTCGAGCATGTAAAAAGGAGGGAGCTGAGCGTAGTAACCCAAGGAGAACAGGGAATTGGCCTCATGTCCTGTCTCGGTACCCAAGACCTACCAAGCCCTCACAAGGCGACACTGAAACCTTTTCTAATGCTCGCTTTTATTTTCACTCCAATCTTCTTGTATTCTTTGTTTTTTCAACTAGATGCCACCCCTTGGAAGACAAGGCATCATCCTTGAGTCTTGTCTCATCCCTAAGAATCTACTAGGCCTTCGCAAGGCGATAAACAATAGCTCAAGGATTTTTCTTTCTTTCCTTTTCTATTTTTATAGGGGTTAGAACCCCTTTTTACACACCTCCGTATATTCATATATTGTCTTTCAGATATTTAGGGTTTTGCCTCTTTCCATCATTATTTTAGTAGGCTTCTCTAACTACCTCACAACTAACAAGAACTCCTAGAATGGCCGCCTAGCAGGTCAGCAGAACTGGGTCACTAGAATTGCCTTCTAAAATAGGTCTTTCAATGCCTGACAATGCCTTTGCAGGAGGCAATAACTACTTAGACCTCCCCCAGACATATAGAGCCCTAAACTTGGGACTTCATTCCTCGAGTGCCAGTCCCCAACAAACAAAAGAAAGTAACCCTTACACGCACAAATATCATTAATTGCTTAAGGGAAAATACTTGAAAAAGGGATGAAACCACGTGGAATGGCCACAAGAAGCTCCTTTGCAACAAAGGCTCCCTCCAGCAACTTCGTCAACCTATATGATGCAATCACTACAACAAAAAACCATTAACTGTACCTACACCAAACAGACATGGGGCCCCCTTGGCCTAAAGAAATAGCACATTTCACTACAAATTAGTTGACCCTCTTGGCCTAAAGAAATCAAACATGACATAACAAAACTAACTAACCCTCCTGGCCTAAGGAAATAGATCATTAAAACATTAAAACAATTGGCCCTCTTGGCCTAAGGAAATCAAGAAAACTAGCTCATATAGATCCCTCCTTGGAAGAAGGCAGATATACGAAAATATGCTCCATTCCAAGGGGAAAAATAGGGCTCTCAGCCCTAAACTAAATGCATCAAGTTGTGACCCATACCTCCTGCATATATAGCAAGAGGCGTATGTATAACATGTCGTCTGATCAATCTATGGGTACAGGATAATAGTGGTAGATGGGTCTCGGCCACTCTTGGCATTATCCATATCAACCATCGCTTGCCATATAACGTATGGTCTGATAACATTCCCCACAAGCAACCAGGTCCCGTCTCGTTATCAAGAGCGACATCCGGACTAGGACCACATTTGAAGAAGAGGTCCTCTTTATAAGAAAAATTAGCTAAGGAATCCACAAACTAATTCCAATAATGTGGAATGAATTGAAGCGATACGCTCTCAAATTCATCAAGTAGGGTTGTAGCAGTTTGATGGTACATACAAAGGATGGGATTCCAGACTGTATATGTCCCATTGAGTTGTCTTAAGATCAGCTGGGAATCTTGCTTTACCAACAACCATCGAATACCATCTTTCTTGGCAATATTCAATCCCATAATCAAGGCTTTATACTCTGCCATGTTGTTAGTGAATCCTACCGCGAGATAAACCACTAATTTCATTGCAACTCTACATTGGGGATCTCGGATAACTACTCCAACACTCCCTTTTTTATTAGGCCCTCGGGACACTCCGTCAAAGTATAACATGTACGTCCATAATGGGTTTACATATCCAGCCATCAAGAACTCCCCTGCTCGTAATTATGATAGTCAAAATTCAACATATTGAGAGGATGAACTGACGGCTCCATCCCACCTTCTTCATTAAACTCAACAGGGATGCTTGTCAAAATTTGTAAACAATGATGGCAAAAAACTTTGATATCCCACACAAAGGTACCATCTTCTTGCTCAATCACTTTATATCCCTTGCTCCACCAAATAAGCTTCCCCTGATGATATCTTTGCTCAAGATATGGGTGCTCCAAATAAGGGATTAACCACCCCATCAACTAGTTTAAGCTCTCTTGCAAGTCACAAATCAACCCCAGCATAGACTTGCAATGCATTTAGCGCGTTAGCATTTTCAGAAATAATAAGGTTTAATCTTATTCTTAAATTACACTCCCTGTAGATCAGCTAATAAAGTCCTGGACTTATTTTTACCTAACCGAACTATCTTGTAAGGGCCATCCCATCTAGGTTCCAGCTTTCTTGGAAATAGCTTCCTACGCGCATCGTAGTATAGAACTAACTACCCTTTCTTAAAGGTATATTTCTTCGCTTTTAGATCATGCAACTGCTTCATCCGACGTTTAGCCACCTTCTGATGCAACCAACTCTGCAATTTAAGTTCATCCAAGTGGGCTATAGTCATAAACCACTCAAATAGGGCATCTTCATCACCCAAAGAATGATTGATTGTGAATCTTATGGTCCGCAACTCAATTTCTAAGGGCAAGACACACTCCTCCCCATAAACTAATTTAAATGGGGTGTGGCCAGTGGCTCATTTAAATATCGTATTATACGCCCATACCACCACATATAATTTTGATCCCAGTCTCGCTTCTTTTCGAAGACTATTTTGGATAGGATACCCACAAGCTGCTTAGTGGTACTTTTCAACTTGTCCATTTGCTTGCGGATTATAGGGGGTCGTCTTGTTATGCTTAATTTTCCATGCTTCAATCAGGCTTTTAATCACCTTGTTCAAAAAATGGGTTCCACGGTCCAATATTATTTCCTTCGATGGACCAAAACGGCAAATGATCTGGTCAAGTAGGAAACTGGCAGTCTCTTTTGCATTGTCCTGCCTCATCGCCCATGCTTCTGACCACTTTGTAAAGTAATCAATTGCTACTATAATGTATCTTTTCTGAGTAGCAGACAACGGGATAATAGGTCCCACAAAATCGATGCCCCACTTCTCAAATGGAACAGTAGCCATAATCGGTGTAAGTGGATGTTTCCTATTCTCTCTACTGTCATGTCTTTGACATGTATCACATCTCTTAACATAGTCAAATGAATCCTAGAAGATGGACGGCCACCAATACCCAGCTCTTAAAGCCTTCTATGCCATTAACCGCCCAGCAAAGTGCCCTCCACAAGCGGAGTCATGGCACTCTTCCAGTATAAATGGAACCTCGTTAGGCATTACACATCAGCGATAGATATCATCAGCACCCTATCGATATAGTGTTCTTGCAATCAAGGAAAATTTCAATGCCTGTTGTTTAATTTTTCTCTCCTAGGATTTGGATAAAGTAGCTCCAGTCTCTCCCGTAGATAAATAGTGTGTAATAACAACATACCAGGAGGGAATAGACGCCGTGTCAATCTTGAACAAAGTTTCCATGTCACTTCCTTCATTCGAGACCTCTTTTGGCTCTCTGAAATCCACAAGACACTCTACAATGCCTTGAAGCTTCGGCGGCTTGCTCTTAATCTTGTAATCAAACTCCTGCAAAGTGATTAACCACTTTTCTAAACAATCAAGTGGTTGTAACTTATTCAACAACAATCGAAGCCCTTCCGCCTTTGTATAAAAAAATCACCTTCTCATAAATAATGTAGTGCTTGAATGTTTTGGTCGCAAATACCATCACGAGGCACAACTTCTCCATATAGGTATAGTTAATTTTGGATATACCCAACTTCTGACTAGTAAAAGCTATCGGATGGTACCATTTCTCCTCCCAAATTTGGGATAAGCAGCAACTAATACTATACATGGTTGCTGCTGAAAATATACAGAGCATTTTGCCCCTTTTAGGTGCTTTTAAAACAAGTGCTTTGGTAAGCTCCTGCTTCACATCATCAAAAGATACTTTGCAAGCATCATTCCATGCAAACTGATAGTTAAAGGACAATAGGTTTGTCAATGGAAACGTTCTTTCTGCCAGGGCATTGATAAACCTCTGATAATACCCTACCGATGATAGAAAGCTATACACTTCCTTTGGAGTACGTTGCGGACTCATGGTCACTATGACCTTAATCTTTTCAGGGTCAGTTGCAATACCTACAGAACTGATCACGTGGCCTAACAATAGCCCATAAGGCACTCCAAAGATACACTTTCGTGGGTTGAGAGCTATGCAAAATTGTCTGCAACGCTCGAAACACTTTCGCAAAATAATCAACTGCCTTTCTCTTACGGTGGCTGCCCCCAGGTCATCAATGAATACTTTCAACTCCTTTGGGAAGATGTCACCAAAGGTCTTGTCGGCTGTTCTTTGCCATGAACCAGGTGCATTACATAACCCAAATGCCATCACATGGTACGCAAAGGTATCGAAGACAATGATAAGTGCCGTTTTCAGCTTGTCTTGCTCAGCAATCGCCATTTGGTTATACCCTGCAAAGCAATCCATGAAAAAATATATTTCCCTACCCACCAATTGATCCAAAATTTGGTCAATAAATGACAACGGGTAGTAATCTTTAATAGTCTGTTTATTTAGCTCTCTAAAGTCTACATAAAGACAGATTTGATTATTCTTCTTCTTTCTAATCACAATTGGTGAACACCATTGAGTATGCTGAACTGGGAAGATCAAACCCTCTTTCCAAAACTTCTGAAGATTTTTAAACATCATGTCCCTTAGTTCAAAAGGCATACGCCTTACTTTCTAATGTACAGGGCGGGTACCTTCCTTTACAAGAATGGTATGCACAGTCAGACTGGGAGGAATACCCCTAAGTTTGTCATAGCTCCAAGCAAAGATGTCGCGGAACTCTTGAATCGGGGATACATAGTCCTCTCTCTCTTCCGAACTGAGCATGGAACCTAATTTGATTGGCCGCAAGTCATTAGGCATGCCAAGGTCCAACTCAATAACGTCTGCGTCTCTTGTTCAATCTTGAGGCTCTATCAGCTCATTCAAGGTTATCTAATAAATATGCTTTGTAGTGGACCCTTCTTTAGATCCATCGCTCAATGATGTCTCACTACCAAATGGATCATCTAATGTTTCTGGTTCAGTGGAAAATAATGGAGCTCTCTCACTCTGAGGAGACTCAAGGTATGCATCCACTATTACACGATGGGCACCTCGACCTAGAATCACCCGAGTAGTGGGTATATCAACTTGACAATCTGTCCATAGAATCCATGGCTTGCCTAGAAAAACTCGATAGCTAGGACGCCCTACAAACCTTATCACCCTAAATTCTAGATACCATTCCATGGTTGCAACTGAAACGTGGACTTTAGTGATGCAACCTTCCGGTTGTCTTAGACTATCATCAGCCATCCTAAGAAGTGTGGAGCCGTCTTTTTGGATCTCTAGACCTAACCTCTCCATCAAATCTGAACTCATGATATTGATGGAGGATCCAGTGTCCATGATAGCGTGATCCACTAATATTCCATCCACATACGCTGGAACCCTAGGGCAATGCTTTTCAGCATGATTGAACCAATCTTCTCCCACTCTAGCTACACCCAAAGATTCTACAATATACCATATACGCACGATTTTCTTGAATTCCTTGTGTACTCCTGGAGAAATTTTAATCAATTGTAGGAGATTTACATTTGGTTTAACTTTGCAAAGAGAACTTGCTAGGTCAAAGTCGTGGTAGCTAGCCAAAGTTCTCTTCTCACACCAAACCATTCTCTCCTTTGGTCTTTCAATCGGCTTTGGTAACTCTTTTTAAGCCTTTATCTTCTTTCTTGGCAATCCTTTATCCTTCTCGGGATCAACTTTACTACCAACAGGTCTTAAAGATCCACCTTCCATATCAGGATTCAAGACTCGCTTTTCCCTAGCATCTTGCTTAGGGCTTCCCTCGACAGGTTTTACAATTCCTTTGTCACTCTCTTTGATCTTTTCATCTTGCTGGAGATTATTCCCTTATGCGTGATGGTTAACTGGAAATGGTTGTTTATTGCCTTGTTGGAGAGAATTGATCTTACTCCAATAGGTAGCAGCTAAGTGGCCAGACTTTCCGCAAATATTGCATTTGACATTCGGGCAATTCCTAGGGAAATGTTGGCCACCACACCACTTACAGCTAAATCTTGAGGGGACCCTCTTCAGGGCATCGACTCCCTATCAAATTCTATTGCTTCTTAAGAAAATTGACATCCACAACTATTTCTCTGTATTGTTCAGAAATCATATCGGTATAGTGCTTCATCATGTCCTTAACTTCACCAAGGAGATTAGAGGCACTCGACTCATAGCCACGATCATTTGTCTACCGTCCCATCAGCCTAACCACTTGATTAGGAATTGTCCACTGACCTACTGGGACAACATTATATTTCATTGTTTGGCTTCCACCACTATTTAGTGAGGCCGCCTAACTAGCCATAGGCATAGTCATACTAGGAGGGGTAGGTAACATAGGCAAATTCGGCATGATACTCCCTCTCCCATTCGTGTTTGACATGGGGTCCCCTTGACTCCCATTGGTCAAGGCCAAATTATTACCATTCCAAATTATCCTTGCTGTATAAGCTACTTGCAGGCGCGACTCCACTCCTTCTGCTTGGGTAATAGTAGTGTCAATGTCGGCCAAAGTGACACTACTAAGCTGCACTTGGATATTGAAATCCAATCCATATAGGAAATATTTCAACTATGCAGCTGCTAGAATGGGAATATAAGCATTAAGTTTGCGAAAAACTTGCTTTAGTTTATTGGCATAGGCCTAGACATTCCCATTTGGTTCTTGACATGTTACATTCAAGACACACAACCAATACTACCCACCCCTTTCAGGGGCAAACTCTCTATAGAAAGCTGTGAAGATTTGGGAACTGCTAGTTATGGTTCCGGTTCTAGACCATGATACAACACTGCAACTCTTTCTTTTAACGTCATGTTGAAAAACATCATTAGGTGTCCTTCGTCTTGGATCTGATAGTTGAACATGAGTGTTTGAAACTCCTTAATATGGAGTTCTCCATCTTCTTCTGTGCTAACCCATGGAAAATGGGCAACAGTGCTCCTAATGCCAATAAATCTGGTGTATCTGCTGGAATTGCGATGCGTTGTGCCATGGCTACAACCGGATTGACAACAGGAGTTTGTGTAGGTGCAAGTGCACACCCACTTGTTGTGGGTTGATTAATTGATTAATTGGAAGTTGGAAAGTACTAAGACTTCCACTTGCACTTGAGAGCTACTCATAACACTTAGGTTACTAGAACCACTGCCACTTATGCGTAACGGGCTGCTCCTTTGAGGAGAATAGCGTCTTACAATCTCCAACCACTGTCTAGCCCTATTAGCACGTTCATGTTTTTGTATTTCAGCTTCACAGTCCTTGTCGGAGGACATAAACCGAATATTTGGTCCCTAGAAACCCTAGATTCGAGAACCACCACTTGTCGGTGGTGGCTCCCGGCAGACTCACCATTGATGGGACCTAAAATGGGCTAACACTGGCTATAGCACTAGTCAGACCTCTGACATGCACAAGACAACCCCACGGCCTCAAGCAAGGAGCATCTACAGGACACATTGCCTTGCCATCGTACGTATATTTTGCATTTGTATCGTGTTTGTAGTCCAACCCTTAACCTTATTAGACTCGTTAGAGGGAAACCCTACACATTTTGGTGTAATTCACCATGTAAAACAACATAGGAGACACCCCTTGGCTGATTTCCGTGGCCCCACTACGACCCTCCTACATCTTGGGGATTGGCCCCTCGATGCATCGCTAACACATATAACACATACGAAATAGACTCTTCTCTTGGCACCATTATTATATCATTCCAGGAATGTACCAGTCCTCACTTGTCCCCTTGGACCCACCATCTAGACCTACAGCTTGGGTGCCTTACTCTCTCCAGCGGTCATTTATACTTCAACCAATTGCTATGCATGCCAAGAATAGATACCATGTGTATGATTCATGCAATGGTGGATGCCTTGTTATGCACAAACAATTATGGTTTGAAATCAGCCTAAGTGTCGTGCCAAAACAGCTCTTTTAATGAATTTTCGCTAATATGCAATGCTTCGTTGCAGGAACCTAGCACCAAGGCGAACCTCATGCTACTAGATCCATTATTTCCAAATAAATCACAGCCTAAATGTTATGCATAAAGAGAACAATCAGACTTTTGTATTATTTCAGTGCTTAAATTGTTGTATAACATCATCCTCCCCCTCATCGTTTAAATTTTGATGAGTTGCATAAGTGTGCATACGTGTAGAGGTTCTTTAATGTCATTTTTTGTATGTAAAAGCAATAAATACATACTTTAACACAAAGGAAAAGGGCCAAACTGAGGCTTAACCTCATACTTCAGTCTCGTCAAACATTCACATACATAGATCTCATTTTTTCTTTTTTTTCAAATGCAAGAAACCCATTTTTTTATTCTTTCTATTTATTTTTAATAGAAAATATGAATTTTCTGGTTTTTTCTTATGATTGATCATTGGAACTGAAACTCGGTATTTTTTCTTATTTTACCCCATTTTCACTCATTTTCCCCGCCCAAAATCAAAGAAACTATCAATTTCCATCAAAATTTATGTTTTTTCAGGTTTTGAAAATTTATAATTATTGTAAATCAATACGGCTTCTATATAACAGTGATTGCAGCCCTCAAACATAATGTAAGGAACTTTCAAATAAAATTTCAGCCCATGTGCACACCATTTAGACCATGAACGATAAAAAACAAGCAAAATTCTTTCATAAAATAGAGCATACAACACAATATTAGTGAGTTTGGGAATCTCCCAATTCCCATTTTTTGAGTACTAAAAATGTGGCACCCAGATAACATGCCCATAAGTTTCTCAAAACCATATGATGTGACCTATCATTGGAAAGCACTTGAAAAATGAAATCTATTGAGCTATAGAGCACTTGATTTGGAGTTATAGTATTCAAGTTATGAAAAATATAAAGATTTGACCACATGTCCCAAACTTATGGGAAATTTCCATATTCCCCAATATGGTGTTATACCGCCTTTTTGCATGTTTCAGGTTTTTTGAATATTTAATTGGGACTATGTATTGACCAACCAACCATGGATTTTAGCATAGATCTTCAGCCTTCAACCTCCTCAGCCTCTTGAAACAATCTGGTGCCTCCCGGACAAGCATCCATCACCCGATTCTCTTCTTGATTCTTGCCACATGAAGTGCCTCTATGCAGGAGAGAGAAAGACTGAAACTCTGTCTCCACAACCAGGCAGCCATTCCACACACGAAGACATGCGATGAGGAGAGAAGATAGGATGTAGATCAGGCATCTGGTCAGTTGGGGGGTTTTTTTACAAGCCCCATGGCCCCCCTCTCCATCCAATGGAATAATGGTGCCTTCTTCTTATCACACCGAAAAATATGGACGCCCCCTCCCCCCCGGTTTTTTTTTTTTTGGCTTCAAGGGGATCCCCCAAAAGGCATACCCTTTGGGCCCCCTAAATCCTATTTACACTTGGCCTTTGGCCTTTGGCCTTCTGGGCACTCCCGTTTCCTCGTCCAATATCCGATTCATGGTCCGAAAAATCTTGGGCGTCCGTCTTGAAGTCCCCCACTGTTGGGCATTTCCTAGGTCTCATCTGGCATGCCAAAAAATTATGAAAATTCACCAACTATCATCTAGTGGGTCTTTTAAGCACTTTCTAGCATTGCCGCTTAAAATCGTACTGATTGCAACCGCCGCCTTCAACAAAGTCTATTTTTCCCTAAATTTCGGAATTTTTGGCTATTTTTAAGCACTTCTCGGCATCAAAAATCACCTGTCACTTCCTATACCATTTGGGAAGACCGTGGTTCAAACTGGCTAAACTCAAGCAGGATTGGGGAAATGATTATGTGTGCATCCCAAGAGGACTTAAGGAAATCAGGTTATCCAAGTGAATAAGGTTATTTTGAAGAGTTTCTCTAGACCTATAGTAGGCCAAACTATTAACCTAGCAGATGAAGTGGAAGATGATGAGGATAAATTATTTCTTCAAGAAAATCCTTCTGTGGTTCCAATTTTTGAAATAGATGTTGATGGTATTATACAAGAGTATCAGGAGCAGCTCAATATGGCTGGAAATGCAGTTCAATAACAACAAACTAGTCAAACTGCAGTACAAAATCAGTCAAGGTAGGATTTGGAAGGTTTTCCTAACGATTAGGAGCAACCTATATTTCAGGACATGTATGAAAATGAGAAGAATAAATTAATTTAGGATCACACTATAACTTATCATGAAGTTTCTCAGCAAGAAATACCTGACAAACAGCAAATTGGTATATACAATTTTATGGACAGTTTTGGTACATTGAACAAAGAAGGGCAAAAAGCTATTGTTCTGGTTGAACTAAGATATGAGCATACAATGAGAAGATTGGCAAGAGTGGTTGAAGATGAGGTTCAGGAGGTTAACCTAAATATATAAGGAGAGTCTAAACCCATCAAGGTCAATATTTTTGTGGAAGATAATTTCAAGCACAGTCTAATTCAGTTTTGTAGAGAGTTTCAAGATATTTTTGCTTGGGATTATACAAATATTAAAGAATTTGATCCAACTGTATGTCAGCACAAGATAAACTTGAAAAAGGATGCTAAGCCTTTTGTTCAAAAGAGGTACAGAATGAATCCTAACTATGCTAAACAGGTCAAGGAAGAAATTGACAAGCTTTTGAGAGTTGGGTTTATCAAACTGGTTAATGAGGTTACTTGGTTATGTCCTATTGTTGTAGTGCCAAAGAAGAATGATGTAATATTTCCACACAATAAAAGTTAGTTGGTTAGTTTAAAAGTTAGTTAGTTAATTAATAAGTTAGTAAGATTACTAACTAAAAACTAACTAAGGTAAAAACTAACTAACATTAATTATTAATAATTTTTATTTAATTTAAAATATTTTATTTAAAAAAATCAAGAGTCGTAAATTCAATTATTTTCTCGGATTGGCAAGGACCATAGCCACCCTCACATAAATTACAACGTAAACAAAACTTATGAGTTATATTAATCACTAGGATAATGTGTATAGTTTGGATGGTCTAAAAATATTAGATTTTGGGCAAAACTAGTATATTTTAGATACTTTAGATATTATCCTAAAAAAAGATATGGAGATTTTTAGAACTGGATGTTATTTTTTAAAAAAAGACAAGTGATATTTTAGTTAGTTTTGAGATTTTATAAAAAGAAAAAAATAAAGAGAGGATTTGTGGAATCGTGCACGCCGCGATCGCAGTACACAGGCAGTGGACAGCACTTTGAACAGAGAAAAGAAGGAGTGAACTAAGAGTTTTCTAAGCAAGTGTCTTGGGGTTTTACCCCCCTTTCGGAGCCAATGGAACCATCAGATTTATGATCTGAGCATCAGATCATTGATCTTTCCAAGATCCCCCTCCACAAAGAGCTCCACTTCTCAACCACAAAACCTCTTCTCTAATTCACTATAAATATGAGGCATGGGAGAGGCATAAGGAAGCATAAGGAGGCCCCGAGAGGCTGCGAGAGAGAGGTAGAGAGAAGGATACCCCTCCAAGAGATTGTGAGGAAGAGCTTGAAAGAGCTTGAGAGAGAGAGAGAGAGAGAGAAGAGTCACCTCGAGAGGCTGCAAGGGAGAGAATTAGCTCAATTCCCTCTATCTTGATCCTCGACTTAACCATCTTCTCTTACGATCTCCCATCTTGAATCTATTCCACCTTCTTAATCTCTTGAGTCTACTTGCGGACGATGGCCTCCAAGCGAAGAATGTTGCATGCGGATGACAATCTTGCAACCAACAACAAGGCTTCGGGCAAAGGCATCACTGTCAATCCAATTGCGGTTCCGGTCGTAAGTAATGTATTTTCAAATTGATAGATGCTTGTTTTGATTCTCGTATGAGATACGTTAGGCCCCATACTATGATGGACGGGTATAGGCCATCGGAAAGGATAAGTTTCATCTCACCTACTCGAAATATGGAGTTTGTGAAGTGCATATATCAAGGGAAGATAATTGCACCTAGTTACATATGACTTATTTGCTAGTAGAGCAATTACAAGGAAGAATTAGTCAAGTGATATGAATGGCATAGCCATCAAAAGAACGACATTAAAAGATTGTGCATACAAGTGCTAGATTAAAATATAGTCAAAGGTTACAAATAGAATAATTACTAAAAGAATTTGACATTGAGAATAATGAATAGAAAGTACTAGTTTAAAGTTTAGATACTTCAAAAGTACTTAGTCTAAGAGCCCAAATATTAAGAAAAACTAGATTCTAGCTCAATGCATGGCCTATTGGAGTCTAATTACTTGAGATCATCTGGCACTTATCTTATTAAGTATTCACACGTTATGCCTATAACATGTTTGATATATGAGGATAATTTTCTAGTTGCCTCATGACTTGACTAAGAGCTAGTACAAGAAATTGATCATAAGGGTTAAAACTAGGATGTCTTGAGATCCGTTGGATAACGATGACTTTTGCCAATCCAAATCCAGGGTTGGGTTACCAATCAAGGTAAGTGACCTATAGAACTTACATCATGAATAGTGTTTGAACCCTTAACATAGGCCCTAGCCGAAGGAAGGAAGTGTTAAGAAACATTTTTGTATAGTATTGCTCTTAGATCCCAAGGGGGAGAGCAAATATACGATGGAAATATTATATCGTCTATTCTTGCATTGTTTGGAAAGAATGCAATTGGTTTTGTTGATTGATCGAAAAACATCCTAAATGCTTTTACATTCAACTGGTTGTTAGTTGTTGTTTGGATGATTATTCCAAGTGCTTGTAATTTATGGTAAATGCATGGCAAGGGTCTGTGATGATAAGTCGCCATGGGAATAAAGGAATGTTTTCTTGGAGAATGATATTAGGGCCGAATGCCTTGTTTGTGCTTGATTCTTAAAGGATTTAATTAAGGATATATTGCACAGGTGGATCACCTCCATGATCGCACCGCGTATTAACCCGAGAGGGCACTGCTCGATTCATGGGCCGAAGGTCGAGTGGTGAAAAGGCCAACCACGGGAATGATGTTTCACTCCTAGACAGCTTGCGGGTCAGTTGGAGCTCTGGACACCCCTTGCTAGGTCTAGAATGGAGTTGAGGACCTCCGTGGCCCCCAACATCTGGGCATGTTGGGAGATCCTATTCTAGATAAAGGATTGAGTTTGTGGAGCCATGTGAATTGGACCAGTTACTTCTGTAGGGCAAAAGGGATTCTTCTGTTGGGCAGAAGGGATACTTTTGTTGGACAGAAGCGATATATAATTTCTCCTGTATGGGCGGGAGACAAAGATTAACTTGAAGATAAGTTAAGGAACTTGTTTGAACTTGTTTGTCAATAGATTGCTTTGCTCTTTTTTTTTGTGTTTGTGCTATAAGTTATGTGAATGAACTCTGTTCCCTAAAAGGCTTAATTAAGGAAGCTGACTTTAAGTGTCACACATAAATGTGGTAGGACCTAATTAGAAAACTAAAGCTATTAAGGGAAGCGGGTGGGCGGAACCCTCGACGGGTTCATCCTACGGCAGGGTGGTCCCAGAGAACTGGGAGGCTTCTCACAAGTTTTTATTGTCATTCGACCTTAGGTATTGTTAGATTAGAACCTGATTCATGCCATTTTAGGGGACCGGAATGGGACTATGCCCTATGGGCAGAGAGGTTGAGCAGCGCATCCCTCTCGTTTCCCATTCTCTTTGAACCAAGAGCGGCATGGGTCTACTTCAGATTGGGTATCTCTGCGTAAAGTAGGATGTCCAAAACCCGATGCTAGAATGCTAACAGGAGACCTTGACAACTAGAAACCCGAATTTCAGGTCGATCCTAGTGGGTTCTGTCGTGAACATTCCGTTGCGAGGTGGATTCAGGAAACCCTAGGTGACAAAACTCGAAACATTCCCCGAGAGTGCCGAGCAGCGACGCTTAGATTTGTTTCTCGATAGACCACTAAAAGAGTGCCTGGAAAGCCGATGGGCGGGCACCTCACAGTTGGTATCAGAGCCAAACTTTTTAATGATACGAGATTGATTAATGTATGGTTTGTAGACATATCCTAAACAAAATAATCTAAGCAATATGACTTGATTGTTAGGCACCTTCTGCACCCACGAATGTTGACATGCAAGAGAAGAAATTCCTTCTCAAGCAAATTAAGGCACCCAAGTTTGATGGAGAAGGGATAGACATCGCAGCAGAGGCAGAGATATGGATTGAGTCGATGGATGACTATTTCTTTGCTTTGGGAACTGCCTCTACCAATCAAGCAATGATAGCCAAACTTAAGTTAGTTGGCCAGGCTCGATTATGGTGGAAGCAATCTTGAATTTTGAAGCATTGAATATGTTAGTTGGTTTAAAAGGAGAAAGATACATCAGGGACTTAGAAATTTTGTATTGGTTTTACTTTGTTTTTCTAGCAATATTGGTCTAGTAAACATGTAAAACAATGGGGTTTTGATGTTCTTGAGGCATTGTTTTGTTCAAATTTTCCAGATGCGGCTAGACGCATACTCAGGTATGTGAAGTCCACATTGCAGTATGGACTATTTTATGAGACTGGGGTTCAAATACAGTTGCATGGATACACTGATGCTGATTGGGCCGGTAGTATTTCTGATAGAAGATCTACCAGTGGATATGTGTTCTCTTTTGGGAGTGCTGCAGTCACTTGGAGCAGCAAGAAACAGCCTACAGTTGCCTTGTCAAGCACAGAGGCTGAGTACAGGGGTGCAGCAATGGCTGCATGTGAGGTAGCTTGGTTGCATAAGCTACTTTATGATATGCATCAGTCTACAGATGGGCCAGTTGTCATTTATTGTGACAACATCAGTAGTATACACTTGGCAAATAACCCAGTCTATCATGCTAGAACAAAGCACATTGAGGTGCATTATCACTATGTGCGAGAGAGGGTTTTACTAGGTGTTATTGATCTAGTTTATGTCAGCACAGAGGATCAGGTAGCTGACATATTCACGAAGGCATTGGGCGCAGAGAAGCTGCGCAAGTTCAGAGACCTGCTTGGTGTGCAGGAATTGGGATTGAGCTCGAGGGGGAGTGTTGAGATATCGAGCTCCACTCGTGATACGCCAGGGTGACCGTTGTGTATTTATGTCACCGAGTTGTCAGTTGCAGACGCAGTTGGTACACCGCCCATGAATAATAGATACATGATAGCTATCCTTATCTACTCTAGTTCGTGGCTCAGTTAGTATGCCACCTTAGTTAGTTGAGTTTGGTTTGAGACCCATATATAGGGTTCTTCTATTTCTTTGTACTTGAATTCTTTTGGCTTACACAACTAAGAAGAGAAAAACTGTTTTCAGCCTCCACCCTTGTGTGTCTTCCCCCATTGTGCAAGCAAGAAAGCTTCAAGCAAGACTCCTTCCTTCTCTCCCACAATCTTGACATCTAGTCCCTCTAGCAAGCTCTAGAATTAATCAACAAGGTGTCAGCAATCATAACAACTTGCCTATAGCCTGGTCGCACAAATCAAAGCTTCTCTATCTCTTTCCTCTATTAGTACATTGAAGCCCCTTTTTCTCCCAGTTTTACCCTATTTTATAGCACTAGCCCTACTGTTTGTTTCCCTATTTTTCTTGATTTTTTCCTACCTAAATGCATCCAAATCACTAAAAACACTCAAGCTAATTGAACCTACTCGCTTAAACCTTAAAACCAAAAAATTTACTCACAAAATAGATCAAATAATGTCCTCACACTCCATCGCTTCCTACCTATCTCAAGCACTAGTTCATGAAAACCCTACTTCAATGCTTGATTTGGAGTGTGCAAGTACTCAAAGCTTGAATCCGTTGGTCTCGACAATAAGACCGAAACGTGGGAGCTCTCGCTCAACCACCAAGACCCATGGACTACTTATTGTTTCAAGCATTTTGAGCCAAGTGTAATGGCTACCTCTTACATAGCCATGCACACTCTCACACCTACGAGTGTAGTGAGCTTACCTTCATGCCTGATCGAGTTGCCTCCTCCCATGAGCTCTCCGGTAGCTCCACGATCCAAGGTGCAAGCTCAAGAAAACTCGATCCTCAAGCTCCAAGCTCCAAGCTCCATTGCCACGTGTGAGACAAGATAAGAGAAGAAGAAGAGAGGAGAAGATGTGGAGAGCTTCTCCACCACAGTTCCTCACCCTCACACACTCACTCCCTCACTTCCTCACACTCCCCCAAGTACAAGCACAAGCAAGAAGAAGAAGAAGAAGAAGAAGAAGAAGAAGAAGAAGAAGAAGAAGAAGAAGAAAAGAGCTAGTCTTGGCCACACACAAGAATGAGCTTCTTCATTCACTTTTTGCCGTTTGATACATGCCCTATTCCTCTTTGGTCACCCATCCCTTTTTAAAATGACCAGCTATTTTAGCCTAGGTCCTCTTTCCCTATTCTCTTCCTATTTACATTGTTCTTTTACCCATGCTCGTCTACATTTACAAATTGCACGGGAGGAAGCATGGCACTCTTTTACAAGGATTTAGGGTGCGCTTTTATATTTAAAATTTGCATTTCCCCTTTTGCACTTGCCTTGGACTTTTAAGTTAGCCTCTTGCACTTTTGGCCCTTTTTCTCCCGTTTTTCCATTGGGCCACATTTTTTCACTTTGTCCTATGTCCTTTTTATTTTATTTTACTTTATTTTCACTTTCTTTGCACTGGGGTTAACATGTGTACTTGCAAGGCTTCGCAGTCAAGGTTGCATCGCCATAGCTACAGCATTATTGGATATTGTAGTATTACTTTTGCCACATGGTCATATAGTGCATTCAAAATTCAAAATACCATTGCAAGCAAACAATAACTCTATATGCATTATATATGTTCAAAGTAAGCTTACAGCATTGCTAAGAGACACAAGTCTTATTTTGTGGGATGAGGCTATAATGATGCATTGTTACAATTTTGAAGCATTTGATAAAACTCTTGAGGACATTATGTAGTATGATGATGCATCATTACAATTTTGAAGCATTTGATAGAACTCTTAAGGATATTATGTAGTGTGATAAGCCATTCGGTGGTAAGCTTGTTTTGTTGGATGGAGATTTTTGGTGATTATTGCATGTTGTGATTAAGGGTAACCATGAGGATATTATTGACGTGACTATGTGTTCCTCAAGTTTGTGGCAACATATCAAGGTGTTGAAACTTACACAAAATATACAAGTGACTATGAATGAGGACCATTTTATTGTATGGTTGCAAGGTATCAATGATGGAAAAGATCTATTACATGGTAATAACATGTTAAAATTCCATCTACAATGATATTAAAAGGAGGATCGATGTAAGACTAGATACAATTTGTCTATCGAAATGTGCATTGCATACATGATTATCAATCATTCTTTAATGAGTGTGCCATTCTTGCACTTGTAATGAAGGAGACCTAAGAGAGAGAAGAGAGAAGGAAGAGAGGAGAGAGAAAGGGGAAGAAGATGAGAGAAGAAGAGAGAGAAAGACTAGCAAAAGAGAGAGAAAGACAGGAAAAGAGAGAGAAATAGAAGGGAAGCCATGAAATCTGGAAGGAAGGATAAAAGAGACTTGATTATTGATAAATTGATGCCCTAATTGGGTCTCTCAACACCTTATATATCCTGTCAGTATAACTGGGTATTCCCATGCTAACCCATGTCCTATCCATCTATCCCCACTCTTTTACATTCCATCTCGACCCCGAAGGTTTTTGCCCTCAAAAACAAAAAGAGGACTTATGGCTCACAGTAGAAGGGGGGGTTGCAGAGTACTACTATGTTCAACATTACAAAGGAGAATATAGATATGGGGAAGTACAATCTCATGTGGAATTGGGGTATAAAAATGTGTATATGATGTATACGACATGTGCAAGTTGATAGTGTATGAGTTTGGCCACCAATTCTTGCCAATTAGGGGCTGACAAACAGTGGATAGCACGTTGTCCAGAACAGGCCTGCTAGAGAAAATTGGTCGTAACTTCCTATGGACAGCTCCGATTGAGGTGCGTAACATGTCAAAACGAAGCTCATGAAATGTAATTTCAGCCCATATAGGTGACACTTGAACTATCATTAATGCAAGGTAAAAAAAATTCTAAAATAGTGTGTTGTCTGCAAGTTGTCTGCAATGCAGACTGGGGAAAATTTAGCTACTCAGTCAAAATTGCACCCTTGAAGTAGGGGAAAAATTGCACTGGTGAAATGCTGATTAGGGTAGGGATTCTGCAAGACCATTCTATTCCTCAGGATCAAATGGATAACCTACATAATAAGCATCAAGAGCACAAGGGTCATCCATACAAGCATGGGTCACCATGCTACCACCGGGGTCAAAAAGATAATTGTGATCCAACGCATCCGTTGTATCATAGAGGTAATCCATGGTGTCATCTTCAAGCACTGATGGTGGCACAATATCCTCACTGACCCATACAGTAGCATGCATTGACTTGTCCAGAAACTCATTAGGAACCACTATGCTAGGTAGAACTGGAGCAGATGAGGTTGCAATCACTACAACATTCACTGCATCAACCCCTAGGCATTTCAGGTGCATGAGTCCCACATGCGTGGCTACTACTAGGCATTCAAATTTAAAGGCCTTGGGATGATGGGGCACTTGCTCATGAAGCTGCAATGAGATGCTCTCATCATGGCATCATTCGTGAGGAGCATCATGTTGCTCACAAGGATGGACATGCTGCTCATAGTAGTGATCAATTGGATGATGATATCGATCACTCCATTGTTGATAATGTTGTTGCTCCCCATGTATATGCTCATATACATTTGCATGATGTTTCCCATATACATAAGGCTGTCTAGATGGTTGTCCATGTATGTGACTAGAATGTAGCTCATAAGAACATACATAGTCATCAAATGCATGCTGCTCAAAATATTCACAATCATCATATGCACGTTGACCATGAGTAGGTGCATGCAGTTGCCTTTGCACATCGAACCCATGCCAATGTTCATGGTACTCATCATGTCCGTGAGAATGCCAATATTGTTGTTCATAATCATGCTGAGTCGCCCTTTTAATTGCAGCCATTTGAGCAACTTGAGTCGTAAGGGCTACAAGTTTGTCATTGATTGCCTTGGTTTGTATGTTGGTGACTGAGATGGTTGAGATCACTTGGTCCATCTTAGACATGAACTGATTGTGTTGCTCAATTAGTTGGTTGTGGCTTGCAGCTTGGAGAGCTTCTTATCGCCATAGAGTAGCATTCAATGCATTCATTTGGGGATGCCAAGAGTGAGAAAAGGAACTGGAACTAGGAGCCATGACTTTTTTTTTTTTGCAAATAGTATTGTCTCTTTGTTGGTGCATTTTATCTATCAAGTCCTTATGCCTTTTTGCATCCCTTGCATCAAGCCTATCCTTGTCCCCTGCCACTGAAGGTGCAGTCCACACAGACCCCTAGTCACAAAATTTGAGATAACTTTGGCTAGGGAGCTCTGATCGGGAAACTTTCTGGTTCAAAACGGAGGGGAGAGTGCCCTCTACGAGCCTATACATAGATTTTTATGACAAAATATTTAGAATTTACTGTGAACAACTTTCTGTGGCTGTACTGAAGGGGACTGCAGCATGGGTCCAGCACGACCACTGCACACAAAAGTGGCTATAACTCTCCAATGGGAGCTCTGATCGGGGATCTTTCTAGCTCTAGTCAAAGGTATCAATCCCCTCTATGCAAAGAGCATAGGTATGTAATAGCAGGTCTTATATAGAAAATTCTATAATAAGAAATGCGTGGTTGAATTGTGTAGTCCAACACCTTGTTTGCAACTATGAGAGGCTTGTTTTGAACAGTAGATACCCTGTAGGGTCTAACCAACTTATCAAATTTAATGAGGACCTTTGGGAGACCTATGAGAACCTTGGGGGGCCTTCAAAAACTTCTTCAATCCACAAGTACCTTTGTAAACACCTATGGAAGTCTACAGCAACATGTATAAGCCCTTTATGAGTTGCAAGTTGTCCTGTAAATCATTGTGGTTGAAAGTTGCTGCTAATATGATCCAAGCCATTGCCACCATGGCCAAATTCATTGCCAATAAGAGCATAACCTTGTCAAACATGATCATCTCATGATCACATAAGCATCACTGCCAAATAGGGTCACATTATTGCCAATATAGACAAGTTCATAGACATCTCAATGTCAACATGAGCATATGAGTGCTACCATAAGGGTCATTGCCAAAAAAAGTCAATGTGTCAATATCCTTTGCAATTATGATATAATCTCTAAAGCATAAGTATACCATATCCATAGATCAATTAGAATCAAAACACCTATCATGCACTCCCATGTCTAACACTGTCACTGTCAGCATGTCAACTGAGCTAGTCTACAGCTCCAATTTTTGCAGTTTGTGTTCTCTATCTTTAAGCATCCTCTTCTGATGATCAAATATGCTGCTCAACTTAAGAATCCTCTAGTCAAATCCATATCTTCATGTAGCAGCAAAGTGAAGAAATCAGTTAAGGATTCTCCTACTTGTCCTCTTTAATAAGAAAATATTTAGAATTGGGGATGCTTGTTGTGATACATGTAGGATAGCACACTAAGATTCCAAGCCTACACAATTGCATGCCATCATATATTGTCTGGTGTGTATTCTGATCCAAATAGATCATGCCTTTTTCGTCACATTAGTATGACATGTGATGTGAAGTTCAATCTTTCCCACATACATGATCTTTTGATGGAAGTCAAGAATCCATATCCCCATATCATAATTGAGGCAATTCTTTGTTTTTGAGTTATGAACATGTTTAGGTCAAGCAATCGATTTCATTACAAATACCAATAATTTGCACAAAAATCTCAAATTTTGCACATGGTCTTTTGTCTTAGTATGCCATGGATCGAGCTATGAGCAAAGTGGAGGAGATGCTTGAAATCAAGTCTCTTGGAAGAGTCATTAGCACCTACCTCAGCTATGCAGTTGCCATGGAGCAAGATGTAGCATGCTGGGAGAGATCATATAGCAAACTTTGACCTGCCTAAAAGGAGCTTCTGTCTCATCTCCCCAAAAAGTATGAAGAAGTAAGAAGGTGTATATCTGCAAATTTTTGCTTCATCCTAAACATGCTTTAGGCTTTTGAGCCTCCATTTGACATGTCTCAAGACTATGACATAGAACTAGGAAGCCTAGTTGGGCAGAATAAACCTCCTCATTTTTTCATGTGCCATAAGTGCAGATCCTCCTAGCATATGCATAGGGATTGATTTGAATCCACCTTGTGAACCAACAGAGCTAAACAACGGACAATTATTGTTGCCAAATAAAGGAAGTCCAAGAGGTTCTAGGAGTAATTTTAATGCTGAAGATTATGAGACAATGGAGTGGGCCTTTTGGTAGATCAACCAATGGACAGGCTGTAGAGAATAATAGGTATAGTGAGCCAGACCTAGGAAGAAGCATAAGCAGAAGTGATGGTAGCAGGGGTATAGATTACAGGTCTGAATGTCGGCAAGACATAGACAATGCATGGAGCATGATGCTCAAAACCTTCATGATGGATCAATGGTACTTGGGTTGCATCCTTCACATGTACAGGACCTGGTCAACAGCTCCCAAAGGGATGCCTTTTGCAGCTATGCTTGGTGGCATGGTAGTCATTCCACACCTAATGCTATCAAATTACAAGAACACTTCTATACTGGTGGTTTTTCTGGCATTATTGAAAAATCAATTCCCACACCGGCCAAGAATGAACAAGTTATGTCATTTCATGTGTTAAGAAACCATGCAACACCAAGACAATTGCAAATAACAATTCATCAATGTCAAAAGTTGAACGACAACTGCCTTTAACTAGCACACATCTAGCATGGCCCATGACTGGCACTCTTCAACCGGAGCACTTCATTACATGAATCTGTAAAAGCACAGGGCAACTTGCCCTTGAATTTGTAGACCTCCTAGATTGCAGTTGAGCCAGCCAATTAAAGCTCTTTACCGACTAACAAACAGATGGATTTCTCAAATCCAAGTATCCCTTGTGTAGTACTTTCTGCATGCCAACCGATTGTTCCAAGAGCTCTCCGTCTAGCAAGAAAAGTTTCTAAATTTGTCAAGCCAGAGAAATTTGAGGAAATGCAAGTTGCTGATGAGGGTAATTATGAACGGCACAAAGAAGATGAAGAGGAAGAAGATGAGCAGTTGGGCACTGATTATGAAGATTCAAGTGATGAAGATGAGATTTATGTACTATGGGAAGAGAAGAAAAAAGCCAATAATGGCACCTCCTCACTCCAAATCCCTCCCCTCCTCCTGCTCATTGTATCCTTTGTGCTCGTGGGGCTACCTACCTCCCCTCGTCGTCTTCTTCTCTATACCGTGCCTGCCTACCTCCCCTCATGGTGGAAGAAACCCCCACACCTCTGAGGCCGTCTCGTTCTACAAGTGTACCTTTGGTGCTGGAAGAGGTCTCATGTTTGCTGCACCCTAAGCACAAGGCTGGATAGGACCAAGCTCTCCTTCTCCATTCTCACCTCAAGCTTGAAACTAGTGAGATGCTCTGTGACGAAATCAAGGGACCCCATGTAAAGTCTCCCACATCCCTCAAGGGGACCAGCATCATTTTGCACATATTGACAAATGATGCAGATGCAGCATATGCCAAGGCTGTAGAGGCAAGCGTGAAGCCTCTTAAAGAGGTGACTGATCAACCTTGGGGCTTCAGCAGGGTACTCCAAATGCTCAAGTACTCTAGACGCTCAGGATGAAGTGGAGAAAGCCATGACAGCACCCATTTGCAAGGGAGGAGCAAGGTCTAAGATATATGAAAAGACATTGGCTTGGTACTCCATGGAAGCTCCAAAAGGGAGCTTAAAAGGAAGAAAGAGAAAACCTCTTTTCAAAAGTAACTCTGACTAGATCTCCTACTAACTCCTGTGAGTCCTTTCTTGACAGGTTTACCTCTTAATTTTGACTAGGGATTGAAAACAAATTGCCATTTTTATCCCCTTTCCTACAATTTGTCCAAGCCTCCTACCATAGCTTGTGTTGTCTTCAAGAAAGCTGCCATCCCTTTATGGTACTCCATCACTGCTCCTTACAGCTCTTGATGTCCATGCAGTACCTGTCTGACTAGTTTTTTTCTAAAAAATAGGACTGGATGTGAGAAAAGAGAAAGAAGAAGGGACCAAATACCTAAGCTCTGATACCAACTGTAATGGAGGAGACCTAAGAGAGAGAAGGAGAGATGGAAGATATTGCACAGAGGAGAGAGAAAGGGGAAGAACATGAGAGACGAAGAGAGAGAAAGACTAATAGAAGAGAGAGAAAGACAAGAAAAGAGAGAGAAAGAGAAGGAAAGCCATGAAAGCTAGAAGGAAGGGTAAAAGAGACTTCATTATTGATAAACTGATGCCTAATTGGGTCTCTCAACACCTTATATACCCTGTCAATATAACTGTGTATTCCCATGCTAACCAGTGTCCTACCCGTCTATCCCCACTCTTTTATAGCACCTCAAAACAATGATGTGGAAATTTTGAATAACCTTGCATTGCAATTGATGCAAGAAAGTTTAAACAATACTATCATGCTGATTTTGTTGATAAGATAGAAGAAAATACCTTCCTATATTATGCCAAATATCGTAATTCCCTTGACCTTGATGGTGGTATTCCTCCTTATGTTTTTCTTCTGGAGATAAATGCTCCAGTAATGTTGCTAAATTTTTTAAATCCTTCAAAAGCTTTGTGCAATGATACAAGGCTTATATGCAAGACCTTTGTAATGGGAGCCCATACTCAACTGCCAAGTCCCATGGACCGCTTATTGCTTCAAGCATTTCAAGCGAGCACAAATGGCTATCCCTCACCTAGCCGATGCACCTTTGATCCTACAGGGGTATAGTGAGTTTACCTTGATGCCTGAATGAATAGCCTCCTCCTCAAGCAAGCCGATAGCTCCACAATTCAAGATGCAAGCTCAAGCAACCTCAAGCCTCCACCTCCAAGGTCCATCCTCCACAGCCACGTGCAAGACAAGAGAAGAGAAGATAAGAGAAGAAGAAGAAGAAGAGAGGAGATGGCATATAGCTTCTTTTCCTAGATCCCTTGCCCTCACACATTCACTCCCTAGAGGAGATAAGAGAAGATAAGAGAAGAAGAAGAGAGGAGATGACAGATAGCTTCTTCTCCTAGATCCCTCGCCCTCACACACTCACTCCCTCTCTCAAGCACACACAAGTAAGCAAGGAGGAGAGAAGAAGAGAAGAAGAAGAGACCACTTTTTCCACACACCAAAGAATGAGCTTCTCATTCACTTTTCAAGTTTATATACAAGCCCTAAATCCCTTGGGCACCCGTCCCCTTTTTTACATGATCGGGCATCTTGCCAAGGTTCTCTTTCCCTATTCCCTTCTAGTTGCCTTATCGCTTCACCTATGTCCATTTAGACTTTACAACTTGCATATGAGGGATTCTGGCACTCTTATAAAATGAATTACATTGTGCCCTGCACTTTCCTTGTAAGAGCCCTCGGAGGCTCTCCTTTATCCTTGAGAGAGCCTCCTTCATCCTTGGGAGCACCTTGCTAGAATATTCGGTGCCCTCCCACATTTTTTCTAAGCTTGCCTTCTCCTCCACTTTTCCTGTCTAGGCAGAATGAGCTTCTTCATTCACTTTTTGACTTGGGCTTCCTTATTCTTCCTCTGCTTCTTTTTTGCTCCATGGGCCGTGTCTATGACACGTCTTGTAACATTACCTCCCTCCTAGATGAGTGCTAGTCCCATGGCACTTGTGGATTTGAGCTGATGAAGATTTGATGATTTGACAGGTGGTTGTGTAATTCAATGATGATGGGGCCTCTGAAGTTGGTAGCTTGCATTATTTGGAGTTACCTATAAAGAAAAGAAGGTGCATTGCTTGGGGGTGTGTCTACCTTACTATGTGGTGCATTGTGCTCGTGCTATTGGAACTAGGAGTTGGGTCAAACCAAGGCCTAGGTGCTTTCCCACACTCAAGGACCCAGTTCTTTCCCAAGGGGGTGCGGTGAGTGTAGCTTAGGGAGACAGGTCTAACCATAGGCAAGGGTGACCTCCTTGGGTATGTCCTTCCCTTGATGTGCCCTAAGTGTGATGTGGGGAATCAAAATGGGCTAGGGTGTTAGGGACAAATCCAGCTGACCAAAGCCACATGACATTCCTAACTTGAGGACCCCTAGGTGCAATGAATGTGGCCTACATGTAACGAGATCATTCAGTTGCTTTCCCTATGATTTCCTTCTAGTGATCTCTTATTCTTTCTCTTTCCTTTTTTCTTTTCTTTGTCTTTTCTCTTCTTGTTTTGTTCTTTCTTTTCTTTTCCCTTTTTTTTCTTTTTTTTTTAAATAATAGACAAAAATCTAGCCTTCGTCATGAGACTCATGAGAGGGAGAGGTTGGAGGCTTAATGGATTTTCTAAGAAATTGTCTACTTTGGATGCATCCTTTTAGGCCTATTCAAACGCTAAGAGGAGTGTTGGATAGGAAGGGATGGTTGTAGCTAGTGAAATGGATGTTACTTATATCCTCTAAGAGGGCTACGCAAAAAGATGGTAGGAGGACATCGTGCATCATTATCCTAGCTATTGCACAGCTATCTATGCCAGCATTTAGATAAAAAAAGAGTGATGGGAGGTGGTAATCCTGTGGTGTAGGCTCTTGTCCAAGTAGTATCCTAAGTAATCTCAGATAATTACTAGTAATAAAGGCAAGTTTTGGTCAAAAAGTGAACTCGTTGAGAAAATGGGTAATTGACTCCCATAGATCAATTTTGGAGAAGGTCGGGGCATCCTCTAGCTTGGTGGCATTTATGTTATATATCTTTGGAAAATCATATCTACCATGGATGTTAGGGTTAAAGTCCACCCCTATCCTTCTTGGATATGGAATATATATGGGGTCATTTCTCTCGAAGGGTAGTTTGTTGAAAAATGACATCCAAGTGTCCATGTTGCCATCCCAGATTCTCCTTCTCCACTTTGGTTGGGAGTACTATCCGGGGAACCTCCATGACTTTGTCTTCCCAATATTCGGGTGCTTTTGTTCCCCATCATGTTGAGTTGAGCCTTCCTCCCACGCTTATTACCTCCTCCACCACTTTGGTCGATAGCACTCTACATAAGGTGGAGGGGAATTCGAAGGTAAATTCAAAGGGTTGGCAACCATTTTCCTTTTGCTCCCACACTATGAGCATTTGTTTTTTATGATCCTTCCCTTCTAGTCCTTTCGTTTCCTCTTCTGCTACTACGAGTTGAATCGATGGCTTGTTGGATCTTGTCAATTTTCCCTGTCAATTCTTCATCCTTCACTATGAGGAGTTTGTATTGCCTTTGCAAGTCAATCAACTTCTCTTGATGCTCTTCCTTAGGCCCCTTCTGCAACTTATCTTCCTCTCCTTCTTTGGCCTTGAGCTCTGCTTTTAGCTCATTTATTTCTTTCTAATAGCTTGCCACTTGGGGTGTTTTCTCTAGCTGGAAGGTTTCCATAGCCTCCTTTTTAGCCTCAAGCTCAACAATAGCTATTTTCTTTTCTTCTCTTTCCCTCTCCAGTCATGACAAGAGTTTCTTAACATAGTCATCATAATATGTAGACGATGGTGGTGGTGTAGGAGTAGTCATTGTGGATGCTTCTATCTTCTGCCTTTTGGGGTTCTGTCTAGACTCCATATCTATAGTTGCTGGTCTTTTTGTTCTAGTCACTTGGGTCCCTCCACTTCCACCTTGAACTATTTCTTTGTTAGCCAGAAATTGCACCTAGGCCACAAGGTTACTAGCATCCACTGTGGTAGAAGAGGCTTGGGTGGGTGCAAAGACTAGGGTAGTGAGCACTAGGACAAGTGCGATGGGGTTAATTAGACCCTTGCTCTTGCCCTCAGCTACTAGGGGTGGCATGTTTTTGGGTGCTTGGGAGCTTGTGCTTGGGCATTCTTCTTCATGAGGGCTCATGGCAGCCAACTCTTCTTCCCTTAAAGGCTGCTCCACTGAGAGACAGATGGCCAGGGCTATGTCTTCTTCTTCCTCCCTCCTTAACTCCTTGGCCTCTTACTCTAATTTCCTCCTCCTCTCCTCTTTGGCTTTCTTGGATTTCTCCTTTATTTCTTTTTGCCTCCTCCTTTTCTCTTCTCTTTCTTCTTTCTTTGGCGCTTTTGGACTCACTTTGGACTCTTAGTAGATCTGCTTTTTCTTTCTTCTTGCTCTCTTCTTCGGCCTTCTTCCATGGAGTCTTTTTCTTTGATTTCTTGGCCCCTCCTTGGCTAGATTGTGCTTCCTACTCCCCTTCTTCATCATTCATCGTCCTCTCACTAGATTGCTCATGTTCTTGGTGTGGAGGGGACCTGTCTGGCATCTCATTGACTTCCTCATCTTCTTACACTTCCCCCAAGGCCTCTATGATGATGGCTGTCATGACCCCTCCTAAGCCAATGGTAGAGGCCTTCAACGATGACTTCTTCCTAGCTTTGGAGGCCAAGGATTCTCCCCCCGTGGGTCTTCCACCTATGGCTAATGCTTTTTCCAATGCTTCTATCGTCTTCCGCACGAAGCTGTTTAGGTTCACCTCATCGAAGGACTTGTCACTGATTCTTTCCAGCATTGGCACATTGATTCTACTCATCAATGCATTGTATCTTTGGTTGGAAAACAAGGCGTGCACCATTTTGTCCTATAGTTAGACTTTGGGATCAAGGATGTTAGTTAGGCCAATGCCATCATTGGTGTGGACCATCACTTTGTCCATTCCCAACATGTTGTACACATCCCTTTTTGGCTATCTTTCAATTTTGTTGGGAAGTTGCCCAGTGCTCTCTACACCACCTTGGGACTCAACTCAATTTCCACTTGGCGGGCTTCATTCTCCTGACACACCATGATGGTGCCATGGTTCCTATTGAAAGTCCAAAGGAATTTCATGCATTTCTCATAGTCCACGGCTTGGTCCACCTTCTCCACATACTTTTGTAGCTTTCTCTACTTCACGATGTGCTTGATGGCTAGCTCCTCCATGGCTACATCTTCCAAGTTCAAGAGTGCCTGAATTTGAATTGGTTTTAGGCCCTTGTCTCCACTCAGAGCTCATACTTTTCCTGCTCTTCCTCCAAGAATGGTAGCTTGTTGGTTTTCTCCTATCCTGTCATTGTATGTGCCTTTCATGAAGCCATAGCCCACCATTAGTATTCTTCAGATAATTTTTGTGGAAAGATACATAGGAGATGGAAGAAATGCTTATGAAAACTAAAATGCTTAAATAGAGAAATATAATTTTTCTTTAAAATAGTCCATGCATTTCAAAAAAAATTCTAACATTTTTACTCAATCTTGAGTTGATTTTTACGCATTCTTTTCCGTTTTTGAACATTAATTGAGGTTTTAAGGTTTTTTTAAAATTCCACACCTTTTATCATTCACACCCTCCCCCCTTAGAGATGAGAAGAATCCTTCCTAGGATTAGAGGTTGAAGGGTGGAGACCATTCAGCATGCTTGCCCACTATGTTTCTAGGCCAAGCATAGAAGTTTGGGTTGTACTCCATTTGAACATAATGGTCCATTTCGACAGGCCGGATGCTTACGTGGGTGAGGTAAGTGAGGACATCCATGAGAAAATCACCAGAGTCCATTCGGCTAGCAATGTGTAACTCCTCCTCGGTCAACATGTGATCTAAGTAGGGGTGATTCATGATGTGCTCTTTGGGGGGAGGGGGGCAGTTGTGAATGGTGGTCAACACCCTATAGGAGGTTGGGGCTACATAAGTTGGGTCATATTCTGAGGTCTTGATTGCACATCTTTGCTCAACGTTGGTCATGATTTGATAGTCTTCTTGCTCCCATTGGAGTATGAGAGCATACCATTGTCACAAGAAAGAGAAGTTATTAGTAGCCTGTTGTTTTAGCTTCACAATTTCTTGGTCAGTGGCAAGGGTCATGCCTTTGGCGTAAGACGTAATGAGGCATTGCTTGCATGCTTATTCGCAGGAAATTTTGGTATCTATGAGTTTCTCAGTTGTCTGGGGAGCCTTAATGAATACAAATTCCAATTCTTTCCATGAGCAAGGCAACGCATGTACCTCTGTTATTAAAAGCTTGTCTAAGAGACCTAGGTCTAATCGGTCATATCTTTTAGCAAGCATGGTAAAGGTGGCATCCAAATGCTGAAGGCAACCAACTAAGTCATCCCATGTATTTTCAGCTAATTCTACAGCCAAGGTAAGAATTAAATGTCATTCGTAAAGAATGTTTAAGGCCTACTAGAAGTGGGGTTTGATTGGACTCGATAGCTTAACAGAGCTGACGTCGCGGCTACTCCACAGTGTGCGGTTTGGCCTCTCATACACTAGGCTTGGTTTGGGATTCTGACTTTGTGCTGCTAGATGTTTTTGAGGCTTGTGTAACACTAATAGTGTTGGGGTGAGTTGGTTTGGAGTTAGCAAGCTCTAGTTTCAATCGATAGAATTATTGAGGTTCGATAGGCTTAACAATGTTGGGCTCTGTGGCCTTCGCAGAGCTACTTGAGCTCTTTGCAACTTTAGTTCTTGATTTGTTGTGTGGCTCTGTATAGTCGGGGCTTGAGGGTGGCATTTGAATAGAGCCACTGGCCCTCCTAATTTTAGGCGCCCAAATCTAGGCATTGCCCTCGTAATAGCCTTACGCTTGCAATAAGGTTTTGGAGACCCATCTCGGGTTGACTGTTCGTCTATACCTATAGTTTCTCCATTGTCTTCTAGATTTCGAGTGTGAGTTTCGAGGCTTATGAGGTTGTGATTGCATGCTCCTAGGTGGCAACCCTGGATGTTTAGGCACCCACTTGAACTGTGGTTCAGGGGCCTTAGCTTTGATCTCAGTGATGTGCTGATGGTGTGGCATGGCGGGTTGTGACAAGTATCAACCCCCCTCCTTAGACTTGGTGGTGGGTTTCTCTACCAGTGGCCTTGTGAGCTTTGATGGAGCCGCGCTACCCTTGTTGAAAGCTGTGACTATTTGTACATTGCTGATAGCAAGGTGGATACGTTGTGAGTCATAGTCAACATAATGTACTTGCTTTTTAAATGAGCGCCCTAACAGCAATGTCTGACTGACATCCCTTGCATTCGGCAACACATAAAAATTATGGGCATGCTTTTAGAATCAATAAAGGCTTCTACTTTGCACTTTCCTAGAAGGGCATGCAAATGACCCCCAAATGGGCTAATTTTGGCGTTGGTAGTAGGTTGTAGTTGTGGGCGGCCAATTTGAGTCCAATGATCATGAGTTGAGATATTGAAATCAACTCCCTCATCAATCAATGCATCAAATATATGTGTCAGTTGGGTAGTGACCGTTAAGCGCAGGTAAGTAGGTGCTATTGCCTCTTCATCTTCCTCCTCAATTTCTGTTATTGTGGTGACTCGGACTTCCACAAGGGACTCTAGCATGGGAGGCTCATGCAGTGGATGCGTGGGAGGATAGTACTTCTTTAATCAGCCACTATTGAATGAAGAAGCCTATGCCCTCTCCGTCGAGGATCTCGATCTCCACATTGTCATTCTCCCATTTAATGTCCTCCTCTTTACTATCTTTGCTCATAGAATAGCAGTCTTCATACTCATCGTATGAACTGTCCTCATTTGATTGCTTGTCATCTCCTAAGCCTCAATGCTCCATTTCTTTCTCATTGGTGACTGATGAAGGAAATTCGGTATGGCAGCCTCTATACTATGCCAAACTCCCTTCTGCCACTTGGAGCACTTGTTGTAGAGGATGCACCACTTTGTATCGTCCTGCACAAGGAGGTAGAGAATTGTGGATAAGAATGTCCTCAGCGGGGGCACCAATTTATGACGAAGGAAATTCGATATGGCAGCCTCTATACTATGCCAAACTCCATCCTACCACAAAGTGAATGAGGTAAGGGCACCACCTAGTCATGGAAGAGCAGACAAGGATGCTATGCAAGAGGAAGAGGAGCTTGTGAGAGAGAAGAGAGGAAAACTAAGAGAGGGAGAGGGAGAGAGAGAGAGAGAGAGGGAGAGGGAGAGGGAGAGGGAGAGAGAGAGAGAGAGAGGGAGAGAGAGAGAGAGAGAGAGAGAGAGAGAACTACAAAAAATAGATGAATCAATAAAACTTAAGAGAGCACAAGAGATGGATAACCCTCGAGACATAACCAATATACACAATATGGACACCAATGGCATGGGTTTATTATACTTAGAGCATGCATAAGCTATAGTAAGGAAATGAACTGTATAAGCTCATGAGAGAGAATGGGGAAGGCTCAATAGGGCTGAAGAAGACCTCTTGGATCTCTTTTTTTTCTACAAATTACAAAGGATAATGCCTCTTTATATAGGCCTTGAGGGCGTTTAGGGAGGAGGTTAAGATAGAATAGGAATTAACACCACCAAAGTTGCATTAAGGCGATTCCACCAATGTGGAAGCTCCATCTAGATGTTTTGTTGACCAATTTTGTACTTAATCAATTTCCATCATAGATGAGTTGTCTCCATTCTCCCCCCCATAGCTTGAGTCCAAGAGCTCTTCTATAATAAAATATAGAGAATCTTCATAAAATAAGATCATATCTAGCAATAATGGAGAGAGAATAGTGAGAATTCATACATTACTACTACAATTAAGGATGATTTGAGGATGATTTAAGAGGGGAATTCTAATGGTTTATTAGCTTGAGAGAGAGGAGAAGAGAGGGGAGAGGGTTGGGAGTCTAATAAATGATGTTTTATGGAAGTGTTAAGTGTGGGGAAGAAAGTGTAGGTGTGTATAAAATTGAAAGGTGGTCTCCACCGCAGTTGGAAAAAGTTGGCATCCACCATTTTGGCCATATCTCTCGACTCATAGCTCCAAAAAATTATAAAAAAATACCAGCCAAAACTTCAGCTCACGCACTACAACTTTTATGTTAAAAAGTTTTTTTGGATCGGAGTGGAAGTATTTTAAAAATTCTTACAAAATCATGTTCCTAATTTTTCTTTCACTAATACTTCTAAGAAGGGTTCCGTTTGTTTGAATTATCATAAGGCTCAAAAGCCATGACATTAAGAGCCTCACATGCCCTTTGGATGGCTCCAAATCCATTTTATGTCTTTTCTTTTCACATTACACATTTTTTCTTCACTTTCCTTCATTGATCTTTACTCTTCACTCCCCCTTGGTAAACCGGTCCATGAAATATTTCCATCCAGTGATTTCTTGGATTTTCCAAGAGGTTGTTCCCACCCTCTTCTTTATTTCAAACCTCCAAATGTACAAAAAATCAACAAAGTGTTAGACAAATATTTTTTTGTGATTTTCTCGGATCATATAGCCCCCCCAACCTGGCTAGAGGTATTTATGCCTCTAGACACTCTTTTGTGATTTTCTCAGATCATATAGCCCCCCCCCCAAACTTGGCTAGAGGTATTTATGCCTCTAGATACTCTTTGGTATCTTGAGCTGACCCCACCCTGATGTGATAGGGTTTTAAGCACCATCCATTTACCTTGGTCTTGTGCACTTTTCCCTCAATGTCTTGAAGCTTATAGGAGCCATTGTTGAAATTTTTTGTGACCCAAAACGGTCCCTCCCACCGGTAGAGAAACTTGTCATCCTTTCTTTTATCAAAGCGATTGTCATATTGAAGCACTAAAGATCCCTCCTTGATGTTTTTATATGTTAGCTTCTTGTTGAACTTTTCTCTACGCTTCTCAGCTTCCGGGGAGTAGTGGTTGATGGCTTCTTCGCGATCCAATTGTAGCCTCTCTAGGTCCAATAATCTTTGATGTAACTTCTCCTTTTGAGAGCCTATTGTGCCACCTAATACCCAAAGGCTAGCTAATTTCACCTCAATAGGAAAAAGAGCCTCTTGTCATAAACTAGATGAAAAGGTGAGAACTCTAACATGGTTTTGAAGGAGGTTCTATAAGCCCATAGAGCTCCACTAAGGTGCTTGTCCCGATCCCGGGGCCTTGAATGTACCTTTTTACTGATGATTTTACAAATCAATCCATTTACCTTCTCCACCAATCCATTGCATTGAGGGTAGCAAGGGGTAGAGTGTCGTTGTTGAATATTTAGCTTTTGCATGAGTTCACCCACCACATTAGCTCTAAACCCTGGTCCTCTATCTGATAGTATTTCAAGAGGGGTACCAAACCTACAACAAATGTGGTCAAAGATGAATTTACTCACTTCCTTAGCAGTGATTCTTCTAGTTGGCATAGCCTCGGCCCATCTAGTCATGTAATCTACCCCCATGATAATATACTATTTTCTTGATGGATTGCATGGTAGAGGCCCTATGGCATCAATTCCCCACTTCTCAAAGGGTCCATAGACCTTGATTGGGGTTTGGGGTTCTGCTATGAGCCATCATGGTCCTGACTTCTAACATTCTTCACATGTTTGACACCAATATTTGACATCTCGGTGTAGACTGGGCCAAGTAAAGCCAACTTGTAGAACCTTTTTACTTGTGATGTCGTGTGCAAAGTGGCCTCCACACACATCATCATGGAAAGCTTTTAAGATTTCTTCAATTTTCCATTTTGAAGGCACTTTCCTAAGCACACCATCCTTACCAAGACAATACAAACTATCATTTACCATGCGATATCTTGTAGCCTTCCGAGCTAGCCACTGTCTTTCTCACTTAGTTAGGTGTTTGGGAGCTTCTCCTTGCTCTAAGAGGTGTAGAATATCTTCTAATTCTTCCTTGCCTTGCTGAAGTGGGGGTTTGATAGCCACTGCTCCCACCATTGACTCATTCAGCTTTGATGATGCTAGATGGTCGGCATCCTTGTTCTGGTCTTTTTGCACATTATGTACTTGTGCCTCCCTAAATCTTCTCATAAGAGATTTGTCCTCTCTCATTTTACTAGAGAGGTTTGTATTTTTGCATGCCCATGTACCTTGCATCTATCTTACCAATAGCATGGAGTCTCCAAAAGCATTTAACCTCTCGATTGAATTACTAAGACACCAACAAAGACCATGAATTAAAGCTTGATATTCTACCTCATTGTTAGAGTGGACACCTTCCAAGATGATTCCTTCACCATATATTTTCTCTCCTAAAGGAGAGAAAACAACAATATCTGCGACTGCCTTATCCTTAGTTCTCTTGCATGCACCATCAAAGTAGAGGCTATAAGCATCTACAAGCATCTTTATGGATGGGGGTGGTGGAAGGTCCTTTCTTTTCACCCTGAGATTTTTCTCATAGCACCTGTTTGTCAAAATATCAGCCAGGCATGCTCGAGTTGTTTTTTCAATCTGCACTGTATAATCAAACTCTTGAAGTCGGACCACCCACTTTGCGATTTTGTCAAAGATTTCCATATGTTGTAGTGCATAGGAAAACATATCCTCCACAGTGATGATCACAAACCTCTTTGGAAGTAAATATGGCCGAAATTTGGTTACTGCAAACATAAGGGCCAACACTAGTTGTTCCATGGAGGTGTAAGCCTTCTTTGAGGATTTCATGAGGCGGTTGGCAAAATACACAGTCCTCATGAAGGATGTTTTTGGATCTTTTTGTAGAAGAGCAGCACCAATGGCCTCTTCTCCCACGCTAGGATTTACAAAGAATGTTTCTTCCCAACAAGGCTGGAGGATTATAGGAAGTGACCCCAACATTTTCTTTATCTCCTTAAAATTTCCTTCACTTTGTTCACTCCATACAAGTGTTTCTTGGCATGTCAATTGCTGCAGGGGATATATGGCTTGAGAGAGTAAGTGTATAAATCTATCCAAATATCTTAGCTTTTGTTAGAAGGAGACTAATTGTTTGATGGAGGTTGGGGAAGGTAGAGCTAACAATGTTTCTACCTTTTTTGGAACTACCTCAATTCCTTCAATTGACACTACATGCCCTAGTAGTGTAACCTTGCTTTCCCCAATGTGACATTTATCCTTATTTAGTTGTCCACTCAACCTAGCTAAGCGAGTAAATCCTTCATCAACCTTGTGTAGATGTATGTTCCTTGAGCTGTAAATACAAAAGTCATCTATGAAAACCCTTATGGACTTACCAAAGGTTGGAAGACCATATTCATGAATCGTTAAAAGGTTGCTGGGGCATTTGTGAGACCAAAGGGCATGACCCGAAAGGAAAAATAGCCCCATGGTGTGATGAAAGTGATCTTCTTTTGATCCTCCTCTACAATGTGAATCTGGAAGTAGCCAGAGTAGCCATCACATACTGTATACTGCTCATGTCCCGCTACTTCATTCAAGATTTCATCCTGAAATGGGAGAGGGAAGTGGTCCCTCTTTATTGCAGCATTTAGTGGCTTGTAATCTATGCATACTCGCCACTTACCATTTTTCTTTGACCTCACTACTACTGGGGAGACCCATTCTGAATCTTCCACTGGGTATATGAATCCTGCATTCAAGAGTCTCTTCACCTCCGTCAACAGTGCATCCTGTTGCACAACTCCTAGTCTTCTCAATCTTTGTACTACAGGTTTGCTTCCTTCTTTGAGTTGGATGTGATGCTTCACTACAATGACACCTATAATGTGAGTATAATTAGAAATAAACAATGATGTATGCTTCTTGAGAACATTCACATAACCCTCCCTTTCTTCGTCCTTTATATCCTTGGATATCATCTTCTCTAGCCTAGCATCCCACACATCTTCTCCTTGGCTTCTTGGGTTGTCTTCTGATGAGGTAGATTCCTTTAAGGTAACGCCCATAATTTCGAGAGTGCTATCACTCTCTCCACTTGAACTCTCTTCCTCTTCTACCGATGAGGAACATCCACTTGAGCTCCACTCATCGGCAGACATTTCTAGTTCAAGGTTCTCTTAACGCCCACTCTTCAAGTTGTGAATCACCTTTTGATCGTGGCCACCCACCTTACATGGCCTCAACTCCAGATCCCATGTTGCCCAATCTTGCCTAGCTCTGATGCCCATAAGCCAAGGTCTCCCTAAGATGAGGGGATATCCTTCTCCCTTCTGGCATCACATAAACATCCACTGCTACAGTGATTTCAAAAACAGAAACTCTCAAAGCTTTCACTACACCCACACATGTGACCGCATCATTGTTGGCCATCTTTTCCCTAAAGGTTGAGGATTCCATTACTTCTAAGCCTAATTGATGCATAAGATTTTCTGTCATGGCACAAACCTCTGCTCCACTATCGATGTATATTTTTCGAATCCGTTGACCTTTGATTTGAGCCTCCACTAAAGGCACTATATCTTTGAGGCCATATGCCTTGATTGCACTAACCATTTTACCTTGCCTTGCCCTTGTGCCCATTTTTTACCATTGTTATCATAGCTCTGGAGAGGCATGAAGTAGTTGTGGCCAAGTAATTTTTGGCCCTTGAGAGCTCACATCTACTATCAAATCATAAGGTTGTGTCCGAGAACCCAAAGGGAAGTCGGAGATATCAATTTTAGACCTAGTTCGAGTCTTTCTCTTCTTCCCTTCATCTTTAGGTGCCCGTGATGTACTTGCCTCATTGATTGCTTCCTTGCTTGCCTCGGTTTGGACACATATTTGCTTGATAGGCATGGTCTCTACTACATCTACCTTCATCTTACCTCTCGCTATTTCTTTTTGGAGCCTTCTATCCCTGACCACCTCCTCTATTTTTATGGCATTAAGATTTGGTTGAATAGCAAGGGTTTCAGCTTGAACATAAGGTGGTTGTAAAATTACAAGTCATGACTGCTCTTGCTCTTGAGTCCTAGCACAAGGAGGGCTTACTTGTTGTCGAGGACCTCTGGCAGGGTGATCATATCTTCTAGGGTGAGGACAATTGTACATGCCATGTCCATTTTTTCCACAGTTGTAACACAACATCTCCCTTGCTTGTCACCGCATTTGTGGCTGATTCCCACCAT
This sequence comes from Lygodium microphyllum, assembly GCF_053477565.2. Lineage (NCBI taxonomy): Eukaryota > Viridiplantae > Streptophyta > Polypodiopsida > Schizaeales > Lygodiaceae > Lygodium > Lygodium microphyllum. The sequence goes on along the minus strand of NC_141150.1, from coordinate 119,559,865 downwards.
TTCCCTCGATAGGTATTCTTGCACCTTGCACAAGATTCACTCTCAAACCCTCTAGTTGATTAGTAAGATTGTTTATTTGTTGGATAATGTCTTCTTGACCTCTAACAAGGCCTAGTGCATTAGATACATTTGGGAGAACTTGAGAGGCCTCCATAGTTGTGATGTTGTTTCCCAAAACTACTTGGCTAGCTTGGGCTTAGTAGAGAATCTTTTGATTCTTTTCCCTAGTGATTCTCAAAGCATCTTCAAAAGTGTTTGAAAATTTCACCATTACCTTCTCCCTGAGCAAGAGGTACAAACGTGAAATAAATCGATTCTTTTGAAGGTAGTTTGGAGCTCTCTCACCAGGATTCAGTGAGTCTGACCACTGCCCCCAAAGCTTCAAAAACCCTTCCTCATAAGTTGCATAACCATAAGGATCACTTTGATGGAGGGCCAAAAGTCATTGCCATAACTCTTCAGCTGAGTTAGTTTGTTGAAATCTCTGTAAGAAAGCTGCCTTCAATCCCTCCCATTCAACTCTTTGGACTGGATTTAGAGTTTGGAACCACATTCTAGCTTCTTCCTTGAGCACCAAAGAAAAAGCCCTCAACTTTAATGCTTCATCATCCCTCCTAGATATAAGGAAGGCCATCTCAAGGTTGTCCAAAAAATCCACTGCATTTTTTTCATTGCACCCAAAGAAGCTTGGAAATGCCATGTTGCCTTAGTAGAGTACAAAGATGAACATGTCTAGACTTAAGTTGTATTTTATGAGGGGAAGGATGAATGGTTCACAGATACATTGATTTCAGCAAGACGTCCAAGCCCCAGTATGTCTCTAATAATGCCTTGGAATCTAAGCTTTGTGCTAGCTACAATATGCATAATTCGCATAGCAAGAGGTTAGATTGGTCCATACAACTCGCGGTGATTCATGAGAAACTATTATAATAAAATAAATACATGTACATTGAACGATGCATTGTAGTCTAGCATTGGGAAGATTATTGGTTCTGGTTATACAAGAATCTCCCTTAATCTTTCAGTCCCAAAGTACATGACAAGATGCTGCTGGAAGAAAATCTTCCTATTGATGCATACATTAACTCGGATGTTTTGTACAGAGTGGAAGGTGTAGAAATTCAAGCCATTATTATTATCCATAAGTGGAGACTACTTAAGGGAGTAGAGGGAATGCACTTTCTTGAATTATAAAGGATTTTTCCTAGAGTGTTTCTTTTTGGAACCCACCAACTTTGCTATACAGAGAATTTGATCACCAGTAATTGTTATTGCCTTAGTGTGTCCATCCTTGGCGACATATATTTCATAAGGTGTGATGGCCACCTTTTCAACCACACCTAACCTTTGAGCTAGCAATAGTTGAAGGTAGTCTCCATACTTTGCATTTCTACAAAACTCTACACCGTTCATGCATAGTTGTCCTCCTTTGATGTGGATTACGCCAGAGAGAGAGAGGGATTTGATGATTTGGAGATGAGGACCTCCTGAAAGGGCCTTCACTTTGTTTGCAAAACACTCACCACAATTATGAGAACCTAGCAATTGATGGCAATATAATTTTTTCCATTGTGAGAGAATGGAATTTCTAATGTGAACACCTTTTACCCGCATACCTGCCATCATCCGATAGGCATACTTCCTTTCTTGGGCTTCCTTGGGAGTCCATTGTGGGAGTTGTGGACTTCGACCAGCTTCAAAAAGAGTTGGTGAAGGCATTGGAGAAGAGCCGCTTGGAGCACTTGTTGTAGAGGATGAACCACTATGTGTTGTATCGTTCCGCATAAGGAGGTAGAGAATTGTGGATGAGAATGTCCTTAGCGGGGGCACCAATTTATGACGAAGGAAATTTGGTATGGCAGCCTCTATATCATGCCAAACTTCCTTCTGCCACAAAGTGAATAAGGTAAGGGCACCACCTAGTCATGGAAGAGCGGACTAGGATGCTATTGAAGAGGGAGAGAAGCTTGTGAGAGAGAAGAGAGGAAAACTAAGAGAGGGAAAGAGAGGGAGAGAGAGAGAGAGAGAACTACAAAAAATAGATGAATCAATAAAACTTAAGAGGGCACAAGAGATGGAGAACCCTCGAGACATAACCAATATACACAATATGAACACCAATAGTATGGGTTTATTACACTGTAGAGCATGCATAAGCTATAGTAAGGAATTAACTGTATAAGCTCATGAGAGAGAATGGGGAAGGCTCAATAGGGCTGAAGAAGGCCTCTTGGCTCTCTCTTTTTTCTTCAAATTACAAAGGCAAAGGCCTCTTTATATAGGCCTTGAGAGTGTTTAGAGAGGAGGTTAAGATAGAATAGAAATTAACACCACCGAAGCTGCATTAAGGAGGTTCCACCAATGTGGAAGCTCCATCTAGATATTTTGTTGACCAATTTTGTACTTAATCAAGTTCCATCATAGGTGAGTTGTCTCCATTCTCCCCCCATAGCTTGAGTCTAAGAGCTCTCCTATAAAAAAATTATAGAGAATCTTCATAAAATAAGATCATATCTAGCAATAATGGAGAGAGAGTAGTGAGAATTCATACATTACTACTACAATCAAGGATGATTTGAGGGTGATTTAGGAGGGGAATTCTAATGGTTTATTAGCTTGAGAGAGAGGAGAAGAGAGGGGAGAGGATTGGGAGTCTAATGAATGATGCTTTATGGAAGTGTTAAGTGTGGGGAAGAAAGTGTGGGTGTGTATAAAATTGGGAGGTGGTCTCCACCGCAGTTGGAAAAAGTTGGCATCCACTATTTTAGCCATATCTCTCGACTCATAGCTCCAAAAAATTATAAAAAAATACTAGCCAAAACTTCATCTTACGCGCTACAACTCGTAGTGGATTGGAGCGTTGCTCATTGGTGGATGGGTTACATAAGGTCCATGCAGCCTAGTATGCCTGTGGGATTGATCTTTGTCTTAGGGATGGCTAGCTTTACATCGTTAGATGCTGAAAGGGCCAAAGGGCTCCTCTCCCAAAGAAATTTGCAGGCCTATTTCCCAAGTAAGGCTGGTTGTAAGGCTATGAGTATGGGACTCTCCACAGCAATCTGCAATGCATGACATCATGGCCAAACCTTCTGCAATTGTGGCCCAGGGTGGGGACCTAGGTTCTTGACACTCAACTGGAAGATGGTTTCCGCCACAATACATGCATTGGACATGGGATCGCGTAGGTCTCTTCATCATTTCTTGTAGTTTGGCTAGTTCCATTTTCATCTTTGCTAGCTCGGGCTTGGGTCAACGCCCTTCCTTTTACCTTGGCTGCTTGGGCCTGACCATTCACTAGATGACATTGCCCTTTTTGGGGTTCTGGAGTTGGCTTCATCTCAATTAGAGCTCCTAGGGCTTCTCTCCTTAAGCTAGTTGTCCACTCATATGGCCTCTTCAAGGGCCCTAGCTAGTGTGTCTCTTTGTAAGCTTGAGTCTCCTACCAAGGCCTTGTAGAGTTCCTCACTGCATATTCTGTTGATGAACACTGTGGACACCACTCTCTCGGTGGATCGCTCATTATTCTCTTATAGAGACTCCACATGTGAGTAACATAGTTCCTAATGTCCTCTTTGTCCCCCTAATTAACATTCATCAGCCACATGATAAGGTTATCCAAGTGCCTGGCCTCCGAGAATCTCTGACTCTTGAGGTCATTGAAATTGTTGCACTCCACAACGTCTAGGCTTGTATACCACGTCCTACCCTTATCACCTAAGCATAGGCCGAAAGCTTGTGAGCACTGGGTGAGATCTGTGAGTCGGTTAGCCTCACAAACCTACTCAAACTGCTCTACAAGGCTGGTACTTGTCTAGTTGTTTCACAACTACGGGGATCCTTGACTAACTCTTGGAGCCCTGGGTAACTCCTCTTGCAAGTAATGATGTTGTTAGTGTTGTTGCACTTTGTTCTACCGACGTGTTGTCTATTATTTTCTTCTCTATTATTGGGGTTTACTTTAGGATTGTAAGGACAAAATAAACCCTTAAAAAATAAAAACACTTTACCAATATTGATAACCATTTCTAATCTTTTGTATTTTCGTAATTTTTTTGCTAGATGGCTCAAATAGTTTTTGAATATTATCGTACATCACCTTACCAAAATGAGAATTCAAGAGGCATTACACACTAGATGACATAATGCATAGAACTTTGGCCAAAGTAATTGAAAGATTTCTACATGATGGATTTATCAATGGAAATTTTCCTTTGTATATAGAAATTCTCTATATTGGATATGTCAAATGCTATTATGTTAGACAAACAGAAAATGATTACTTCATATCCCGCTTCCACAAGGTATATTGAATAACTAGACCAAGTGGGAGTTCCAAGATTTGTCATGTTTCGTTACTTGGCGCCAGTTCCATCCAAACTCTGCTAATTGCTCTACTGATGTTAGAGCTAATTGTGTCGTGCCCCCAAGTATTACTTACTCACTTTCTTTATAAATGTTTTATTTTATAGTACTTACTTACTTTCTTCGTAAATGTCTTGTTTTTATTTTTAAGTGTTGCAACACAGTCTCAAGGAGAGCATGTCATAGCTTCACTATTGCATGTTCCACATCCTACATCCACTTTGAATAACTTTACTAAGAAAAGAAGGCTTTCTTTTCAATGAATGATTTAGAAGATTACATAATTTCATTGCATATTTTTCTTCTCTTATGATTGGGATACTGCAATTACATTTCAAAATCACTTTTCTTTCATTCATCTTCTTGTATTTGTATGCTTTAGGTAAACAATGTTAGATGACTTTTCTTTCTTGTGTATAGTGAAGTCAATAAATTATAATAATAATGTATGTTTGAAAATTAAGTTATTGTTTTAATAGATAATATGGAAGTGCAATAAATTAACAATGGTTTTAGGGTCTCACATGCTTTTTTTAAATTTTTGAGTTGGTTCCCATCTCTCTCATAGAGTTTGGTGCAAAGGGCTTGCACTATGGACGTGAAGCACCGAGACTCCCTCCATCTTTGGTGATGGTGATGACAATGAATGTTTGTTATTGGTTTTTAACAAAAATGGTGATTAAAAGAATTTGTAAAGCATTAATACTTTTAAATGTGATTTTTATATATTTATTTATCAATCATTAGATTGTATCACTTGTTACTCACTATGTCTCCCCCTTTCATACTCTATCTACCTTTATTATTCTTAACTCTTTATTATTCTCTCTCCCTCCATTTGTTGAACTCGATTTCTCTTTCTATCTTTACACACTTTGAGACGATTGTAAAGCAACAATTCATGGCTCTACCCCCAGGCCACACTCAACGCTCCCTTTCATCCTTTGTTTAGATTTCTTAATATCTCTACACCACACACACACACACTCTCTCTCTCTCTCTCTCTCTCTCTCTCTCTCTCTCTCTCTCTCTCTCTCTCTCTCTCTCTCTCTCTCTCTCTCTCTCTCTCTCTCTCTCTCTCTCTCTCTCTCTCTCTCTCTCTCATGTTTCGTTCTCTTTGCCTCCTTATCCTTCATTTTCTCTCTACTATCTTTTCTTTGACTCTATTCTTCCCACTTGTCATTCACTCTTCCCTGAAACTTTTGTAAAACAACATTGTATAACTGATCTTTCATTATATTTATCTCCTTATCTTTTTGTTTCCCTCTTCCTTCTTAACTTTTTACTAATCACAAGGTCAATTTGTATGTCATTTTTGCTTAGAAACTAACCATAAAATTGAACCATTTGGTGCATACACTATCTCCCCCCTCTCCTTAATTTAGTGTTACTAGTCCCTCCTCTTATTTTATCTCAATTCATATAATCTCAAAGTCTATCTCTCTCTCTCTCTCTCTCTCTCTCTCTCTCTCTCTCTCTCTCTCTCTCTCTCTCTCTCTCTCTCTCTCTCTCTCTCTCTCTCTCTCTCTCTCTCTCTCTCTCTCTCTCTCTCTCTCTCTCTCTCTCTCTCTCTCTCTCTCTCTCTCTCTCTCTCTCTCTCTCTCTCTCTCTCTCTCTCTCTCTCTCTCTCTCTCTCTCTCTCTCGGATGTTGCTTAGCCCAATGGTCATTTATTATTTGCATTTGCAACGTGTCTTCTTTTTGCATAAAGTGACAAGGGCACATGTGAGGCCCAACCTAGGTCACAATTTTCCATTTTCAAGAGTTTGGAGTCACAAACAAAGAGAAGATTCTTGAAAAAATCACCCTTCAATAGAGAACCTAGGAAGAGATTAAATATAAAATAGAAAGAAGGCACAACCACCATGGGAATTCCCCATATCTCTTACTAGAACTTCTTGTTTGGAAGGTAAAGCTTGCTAAGTGTGATGCCTCTTCTTTTGTTATCATTTACATGTGTATGTATAGTAATGTCTATAGTTTGTTTTATTGTTGGATGAGTATAATGCCACCATTCTAGAGGATCATGCATACATTAGATAAATACATTGCTATATTACAATCTAAAAATTTTGATTAATATCCTAACTTTACATCATTCAATTTTATTTTGAAACAGGAAAAGGGAAATTATGTTGACTTTGACACTCACTAAGATAAAATATCCCTGCATGGTGCATTTGGTTGATATTAAAAGATTCCATATCTAGATGCATCAAGGGATGTAATGGTACCACCTATTTGGGGAGCCGTCATTGTTCATCCAAGCATTGCACATAGATGGTACCATCTTGTGAAATGACTTTGAGGCATTTTGTAAAGTTCAAAGGTGCATCCATGTGTTGAAGCCATGCTCCCTTTTTCTTTGTTGACATTAAGAATGTGGGGGACCTAAATAGGATGCATGAGCTAACACAATCCAACAAATAACTTGTATATAGATGAAAGACTTCGGTTTAAAATTGGTTTCTAATATGCTAGCTTGGTTTAGTTTCTAATGCTTACTTTGATTACTCAAGGTGAGTAATTGTTTAGGTTTTGTAGATTGTTGCATAGCCTTATGTTTAATGGAGATATTTTGATCCTTCCTCCTTTGTTGGAGGAGTGGCTTGATCTACATAGTGGTAATTTGATGTAGTCATGAAACATACTTGACCCTAAATCATAGGGAGGGTAGATTGTTAGCGATCTAGGGATCTGATCTTAGTTGCACCATTCGTGCTACCCATCAATGTATAGACTTGGTGATTTGGTGTTCCCTAGGTCCCTTACAAGTAAAGCCTCTAGCCTCACTGCACAAGAATCTTGGGGGTGCATCTATAAGAAATCATCTATATAATGTACGTTCAAATGGTATTAAGAAATACCCTTTCTTTACATGTTATAAGGCTATATAAAATAGCCCCTTTTAAACCTCATTGGGCTCATGCTCCGAGATCTCTCTTAATCCAATTGTTCAAGGCTATCCAATTATTAATCGGAGATTATGGTTTGCTTAGGCTTCTAATGAACTATAAATCAAAGACAGATGCCTCTTTAGATTGATTAAAGCCTCTTGATTTTTCTTCATTATTGAATCAATTTCAATTGCAATCATATCTCAATTCTTTTACACTTTCATTGATAACCATGATTTGTGCATTGGATCTTGTTGTATCCAATAATATATTTGAAAAGGGGAAGCTCAGTGAGTTACTGATTTGCGATAGTAAGACCCTCAGCCCATTCTTCATTTCAATTCTCTACTTTCTATTGATCTATGCACTTCATTAAAGGCCAAAATCTTCAATTTTAGAAATACATATTATCCTTATTTTCATAGATCAGCATGCTCTTGCCATGAATATTCCCACACCAAGGAAAAAGATGGATATTGGGGGAGATAGTGGGATGATCCTCCATTACTACCAAAGATCCTAAAGGGGTGCAACAACCAACCTCGAGGGAACTTTGCTTACCTCCTAGTGATTCAGAGCGAGTGTAGGGAGAGTGAACTCATTTAAGATTTTGAAGACTTGAGTTAAAGCGCATCAAAACAAGATATTCACTGATCAACATATAGAAATTAGAGATTATTTTGGCCTTTAAGAACAATGTACAAGTACTTGCAAGTGAAACATGTTACTAGAGCCTATTTTAGGGATGATTTACATCCATGTTCAAGTAATGCATGTTGTTATAGGTCATACATAGGTTCATTACAGGTTAATACAGAGAAATAGGGTATTAGAGTTCATTTCGAGAGTGATACCCATTCATTTATAGGTATTGTAGGTCATTATAGGGCATAAACATGACTATTGCATGTCATTATAGGTTGTTCACAATATCCATAAGTCATATATAGGTTGCTACAGGGTTTAGGTACTTTACTTTGGACCTACAGGTGGTGGTAACACCAAAATAGTGAATCTAGAGTGGTGAATAGTTATATATAGTAATAAAATAATATTCCCAAAATATTATTTCATGATGATACATGATCTCCTCCCTAGTCCTCTTCTTAACACTCTAATCCGGTTCAGCTGTTGAAGGCACAGACATCATCAAGATCATTTGAAGGAATTTGTGCCAATCAAATCAATCATGCAGCTAATGAAATAAAAATAGTCACTTGTAGACAATGTCTATCTTAATCTAAGGTAACTTTTCAATAGATACTTTCAATACAAATTTATTCCAATCAATTTCTATGAAGCATCCAAGGAAGAGACTACCAATATGAGATCATCATGCATGTTAGGTTGCACCACATTAATCTCCTCGCAAACTTGCTAGGCACAAGGCTACGATCATCATTCATATCCTGCATTTTACCCTTTTCTTTTCCCTTGCACTTGTCTTCATGCATTTTATGGCACTATGGCCAAATATGACCTACTTTCCCACAATAATTACAAGTAAGACTAGACTTACAACCACTAGACTTACTATGAGATTGTCCATATGTCCTAGACCAAGACCTTTGAGAGTCTCTACTGCAACCATTTCCATCCTAATATCAGCCTCTCACAGTCAATGCATGTGACATAGGAGAAGCATCTATATTCTTTCTATTCATCTCTTCTATCAAGATGGCACTCTCAACATCTTGCAATTTCAACCCATCCTTAGCATATAAAGCAGTACAGAAAGTGTCTCGCAACTTAGGTAGAGTACCAAGTAGAAATAAAGGATGTAAAGGATCCTTTAACTCAATCTCTTGTGAAGCTAAATGGTTGGTGATGGAGTGAAACTCTTCAAATGTGTAGACATAGAATTCCCTTCCTTCATGCGAAGGTCCATCAAATATTTTAGCCAATATATTTGAGACGCATGACTATGCTTGTCATAAAGATTCTTAATTTGTGTCCAAAGCTCATATGCAATTTGATTTTCAATCAACATAACATTGTAGTGAACTTGCTTAGAGAGTGATAAAATAATTGTGGACTTGCATAGCTCATCCAGTTCATCCCAATCCTTGACCGCAATGTTTTTGGGTTTGGCACCCTCCTTTTTAGTGGTCTAACCTACAATTTTTGCACTAAAAACTACCATATCTAGGTCTTCCAATAGTTTTAGTTGGTCCCATCCAGTTTCTCAATATTGAAGATAGAATAGTCATGAGAACCACCAGCCATAATGAGACCAAGCGAGTGCAAAGAAGGGCAAAACAAGTTACTATAATTTCTTGCATTTAGCCCCAAAACCACTGCTAAATCAAGTGGGAGACAAGAGGTACTACCAAAGTAATGAGCTATCCACAAACTTGAAGTAAAAGTCAAGAGGAGGTGACCACTCTCATAAACAGTGCAGTATACTACAATTACAACATGTTGAAAATAGAGTACAATAGTAAGAAATCAAAGCCAAGTATGAGATATCACTGATAAAATGTAAACTACAACTACTAGGGAAGAATTACAACTAGTAGTGAGTGAATATGCAACTAGGACACACAACTATCAAAGGTCAATGTATCAGACTGAGATACACTCCATAGGTATAACCATCATGCATATAGTAAGTCTTGCACAGATAACGAAAGATACATGCCAAAGGCACAACAAACTGAGTAATGACAACAATAGAAGCTCGATATATAGCTATATAAGATGAATATATCATGGACAACAACATGCCCACTAGGCATCAACTACATACATATAGCATGAAGAGACCATGTACATGTCACATTGAGCTCTGTTAGTCATTGGCTTGACATACATTTACCCTTAGAATGGTGTATTACCTTAGTCATTGTTATTTCTTATGTGAAGCAGCCTTTATATGTCTCATGAAGTTCACTGCTTCATGAAGTGCAGTTTTGGGTAGTTGTAAAAACGTGACTAGATAGGCATTTTCACGTATTCTTCTTGTCTATCTGATAACCTCTGATATCTACTTCTGATGTATGATGGATTCACTTTGAAATATGAAGGCTTTGGCAGTTGGCGCCGTCATTTCTAGTGTATCTATTCTATTTACAACATGCTTTATGCATTATGGTTCTCATTTTCTAATTTGTAGTGCCGAGTAGAGTAGATCTATGCCATCATATGATTATTTTTTAGTTTCTATGATTTTTGGGCATGATATGGAGTATTTGCTTCATGAAGCATTCTCTGTTCTTTTATGCATTCTACATAGAAAGGGCGACAAACACTTTGGCAATCCTGCCATTGTCGATCCAAACCTCTGGTTGAAAGCTTTTTCAAAACACGGCCTCGTTCTTGGCAAGAAAACCTAATTTTCTATATACAGTTCAAAGGGTTTTCCACATATCGATTGTGTCATCCATTTCTCTAATTATGTGGTGGAAGGTACAATTGAAAATGACTCAGTTTGCGGCCAAAAATTTGAAATTGCTCCATGAAGCAGCACTTGCTTCGAATTTGCTACATGAAGTAGTAGTTGCTGCATGAAGCAACAGTTGCCTGCATGAAGCAAAATTTGATTGGGAGTAGCATTGAAAACCTAGAGACAAGCTTATTAAAGTCTTGTTATGTTGTTTTTCGATGTTAAAGCACAGGCATGATATTTATCTCTGATGATATGTATTGTATAATTTAGTTGCTTTTTGGAGCATTCGCAGATTGCTTGAAGCAACATGATGCAAATTGAAGATTTATTTTGGTATCTTTGCATTTATGTCAAAGAATTACCCATATTCATCAAATGTTATCTTAACCCGAAGCAAATCCAGGGAATTTAGAGAAGTATTGGCAGGACAACAACGGGGATTAGGGCAAAATGAAGATAGTGAAGCGGGAGGAAATCCCATCCTGGATGAAGAGGTGCTTTCCTTGTTTGAGGACGAGGTTCAGGATATTGGTACCTCTGCGGGTACCATTACAGCTTATCATTCTCCTGCTACATTGAGTGAATCTCCTCCAAGTCTCATTGAAGATGATAATGGACTACCTAAATTGGAGTATTCTGCAACTCCTCTTGATAGAGCAGTAGAGAGATTGCAGCATTTGGTGATGGGGAGTACAATCCTATTGAGGATGTAACGTACCCGCTCATCCACTTGTGGGACACCTCTTAGCAGCCCATCGGGAAGAGAGTCTAGAAAGCGCCACCTGGCACTCGCAAGGAATGTCACAGGGTTTGCAATCTAGGTCTTCCCGAGTCTGCCCCGAGCGGAAGTAACCGGCTGTTCCCACATAGGATAGACCTGAAGTCAGGGTTTCTTTCCTATCAGCAAAGTCTCTAGAAAGTAGCTAGCTTCAAGCTCCAGATGAACCACTTTGTGTAGGGACAACAGAGTCGAAGCAGATTTATGCTGCACTTGGTTCATGGAGAATGGGAAACGAGAGGGATGCGAAGCTCAACCTCTCTGCCCATAAGGCATAGTCCCATTCCGCTCCCCTAAAAAACATAAATTAGGTCTCTAACTCTACCAACTCTAGATCTTCACAGTTTTGTTATCACGTCTTTTGAGAAAAGTTCCCAGCTAACCGGGACCACCCTTCTGTAGGACGGACCCAAGTCACGTCTATCGCACTTTCCTCGGTTTGCTTAGTTATCTAATTACCTACCACATTATGTTTGACATGCAAAGGAATCTTCCTTAATTAATCAATTTAACACGAGTTCCTTCACGTAACTTAGGCATGAACACAAAAACAATGTCAAGCAAGTTCCTTTTTCAAATTTCTGATCTTTATTTATCATAGTCTTGGAATACATCAAGTATCATGCTCGAAGGCTATCCCAGCAATCAATAGGATTGCTGCTCCAAGTTTCGCCCATAGACTAGTACACGGTCCTCGAGATCCCATCTTGAGTCACATCGGTCTCTTGTGCAGGATCCGGAGGCAAGGAATTTATGGCCAGAGCCTCCCCTGGCACCCAAGCGTCCTCCCACTCCAACCAGTACCCACTGAGAGACCTCTCACGGCGGGTTCGGTCCATGTACATGACGTGGCTAACAACCCCTTGGATAGGGCCAGGCGAGTAGTCGCAAGTAATTGAACTTGCCTCTCCCTCCAGGCTATTAACCTGAAGCATTAAGTGTTTGGTCTTGAATTAGTTCCTTGATCAAAGAAGTTCAAACAATGTACCAAGTGTGCAATCACGATCATTTCCGTGGTCGTTCGTACGACCAACTACTAAGGTGTGATTCCTTCTTCTCGAATGCTCCCAGCATTCGGCCTTGGATCGTTCATGACTAGACAAGATTCGAGGGGCTTCGCAAGCTAGGTTGCTTGTTTCCCCTGTTTCTTTGGGTTAGGGTTTGTACCCTACCGACCCTAATTGTCCTTACCTTAGGTCTCCTTGTAAAGTAGATCATGGACAACCTTGTCGTCCTCGATTGGTCAACTTGCTGGTTATCCCCTAGATCCCTTGAAGTACCTATGTACCTTTATCTTTGATCTTGGTTGATCAAGATTGTCTATCCCCTTGATCATGGCTGGTCAAGATGATTCTGTTTAGAATAGTTCCTCCTCTGTCTTAAGTGTAATCTTCTTAGGCCCTCTTAATAATGCTCACATGCACTAAGCTTTTACCTATCCCTCTTGAAGTCGCCAAGGACTTTGACATGGGTCTCATGGATCTCAGTCCCATTTGGTAAATTACAAACAACGTTGAATTTCCCTAACAACTTTAATGCACGCAATGTAATGACATGCCTTCATTTCAATGCTTATAATTTTGATATAATCCATACGAAATTTTATGCCACACATGCGGAGGTATTTTCTATGCATGCAATCTTAACATTATCCACTATGTAATTATTTACACCATCTATAACCTTATTGAATGATCTGATCTTTATAATTTAATGTGATTATTGTATGAGCCTAGCTGCACTTTAATCTTTTCTGCAATTTATTATATGTACCTTAGAATCCATCTTGTGATATGGAGATGCACTTTGCTTCTTTCGATGTCCTCTGAAATGCATTCTAAGCAAGAACTTGTGCAAGGAGCAATGCACTTTATGTAGGAATTCGTGTAAGACATTTTTGGTAATTTACGATGCAATTATCTAATCAATTTCACTTATTATGATGTCATCTTACAGCAAAAATTATCTTGTTTATTACATACATCACAACTAAGTCCATACCTAGGAGATTATCAATCGCGCAATTAATGTGATGCATGTGAATATAATTTTCACCATGATAATTATAATCTATAATTTAATAATAGAGCAACCTGGGTTTGGAGTGATGTCTTGATTCCAATGGTACTCACACCTGATAAACCGTTCGCGGTTGCGGTGTCGTCTTGATTTGAACCTCCATCCACACTTGCAGGGTTTCCGGCCATCCTCGTGGAACCCCTCCATGTGCGGGGTGCATGCCCTCCCTTCTCTTTACTCCCTCTCTCTCTTTACTCATACACACACTCTCTCTCTCTCCCTGACATGCTCGACGGGGAGAGGGAGGGAGAGTAAAAAAATTTGTACTAAATTTTTAAAAATTCTTTTAAAGGGGGGGTTCTCATGGGGGGGAGGCACAGGTGGGGAGATATTACATCCTCTCCCCCTTAGAGGAATCGAGATGTCCTCATCTCGAGAAGACCTAGGGGTATTGTTGGTTGAGAGTATTTTCGTCCATCCAGGTGGCATCCTCTTCGGGATAATCTTTCCACTGGATGAGGTATTCCCTCAAGGTCCTTGATCTCAAATGCCTCTCCTAACATTTAGGATTCTATTAGGCCGTAGTTCAAGGACTCCTTGGCTAGGCATTACAATTTGCTAATTATCAAGTACATGATTTGGATTAGATAGATACTTTTTCAATAGGCTAACGTGGAATACATTATGAATCTTTAGAGTTGCGGGTAGCTGTAGTCTATAAGCATTAGGCCCTAGGCACTTGGTGATCTTATAAGGTCCACAATACCTCGAACTTAGCTTCTTGTACTCCCCCAAGGACAATGAACTCTTTTTAGGGCATACACAGATGAAGACCATATCACCTTCAACGAAGGATCTGTCTTGCCGTTTTAAGTCAACATAGGCCTTCTGTCTATCCTTGGCAGCTTGAATGTCTTGTCTTATCGATTTGATTTTATCATCCATGTCTTCTAGCATCTATCTTGAAGCTTCTACCCTCAATGTTGGATTCGAGAAGTTGGTCTGTTCAGCAGGTGACCATACAATTGTTACTTGCTTCTTTAGTAGGTCAATCAGAGGTGCTGCAATCAAAGCATAATCTTTGATGAAAATCCTGTACCACCCTATCAAGCCAAGAAAACTACGTATTTCTTTGACAGAAGTTGGTGTTGGCCATTCCAAAATGTCTCTAACCTTAGCTGGATCTATTGAAATTCCTTCTACTGATACAATGAATCCCAGATATTCAATCTGTCACTTAAAAAATGCACACTTATTCTTCTTGACATAAAGCTTGTGTGCTCTCATTGTTTCAAGAACAATGCAAAGCTGGGGTTCATGATCTTTTTCCTATTCTAAGTAGACTATGGTATCATAAAAAAAGACAAGTACGAAGTCATCAAGATAGGGCATAAAGATATCCTACATTAACATGTTGAAGGTAGCAGGAGCATTCGTCAGCCCGAATGACATCACTAGGAATTTGAAGTGTCCATACCTTATACTGAATGCAGTCTTCGGAATATCTTCTTCTTTGATCCTTATTTGATAATATCCAAATCTGAGATCTATCTTTGAGAATATCTTCGCCCCTTGAAGACGGTCAAGTAATTCATCTATTCTTGGAATGGGGTATTTACTTTTTATGGTTGCTTGATTCAACCCTCTGTAGTCAATGCATAGGTGAAGCGTTCCATCTTTCTTCTTTTGGAACAACACTGGAGCTCCCCATGGTGAACTACTAGGACAAATGTAGACTTGGTCTAACAATTGCTTGAGCTCCTCTTTCATTTTGATAGCTTCTAGAATGGACAACTTATATGGCCTCTTTACGACCGGTGCAGCTTTTGGCACAAGTTTGATTTCGTGGTCGACTTCCCTTTGGGGAGGAAGTTCCATTAGATCTTCAGGAAATGCGCCTGTGTATTCCTTTAACCTTTAAGGTTCTTCTCTAGATTCCTAATTTTGATCTAGCTTATTCAATTTAATCAGATAGATAGGTAAGCCCTTTTGAACACCTTTTATTATCCGTGTTGCTTTTGCCAACTATATTTTTGGCTTACCGGCCTCACCTTGAGTCATGACTAGTTCCCCTTCAGAATTGCGGAAGGAGACTTGGCCCTTTCCACAGTGGATGTGAGCATCATTGGGTATTAGCCAATCCATTCCGAGTAAACATTCATGGACACCTAGGTTCATTACCCTAAATCTCACAAAAGTTGGCTTCCCAGCCAGTAGGAATTTCACCTTAGCAGTTTGCCTAGTACAAGTGACTTCACGACCATTTGCTAATTCCACAAGTAAGGTAGGTGCATCTATCATGGCTATCCCTAATCTTTTTGCACAGATTGGTGAGATGAAGGAATGTGCACTGCCACAGTCAATCAAGGTTTTGAAGCTTCTACCTCAATATTCTGATGGAGTTTGAATCACCGAGAATTGGCAATTCGAACCCTCCTTGTGAAGAGTGGCATGAACCATTGCCCTCTCAATGTCAGCATCCATGGATGGATCTTCTTCATTGTCCAGATCCTTATTGGAAACACTGGAGGTTCTCCCTCTAGCCATAACGGTGGTTCCTTGGCCATGAGTGGCTTTGATTTGACCTTGGAATTTCCCTTGGCGATGCCCTCTGCCAAGCTTGGGACACTCCCTCTTGAAGTGTCCGAGCTCGTTGCAATGGAAGTAACGTGGGTTGTGATCATTGCTTTGTGTTGGAACAAAGTTGTTGACAGCATTGGCCCTAGCTTTCTTTCTTTGGCCCTGATTCTGACATTGTGCTCTCGTAGTCTGAGCCTTAGACATGCCCTTATTCTGATCTTTGTAAGGCCAAATCATGTTGTTCCTTGGTTTGGTTTGCACCTCCCGTATTATTAGAGAAACTCGAATGAGTGCGTCTTGTAGGTCCGTTGGTCGCATTGATTTCAATCGAGTGTTTATGGGTGGATTCAACTCAACACAAAATTTTAACACCTGTTGTGTCATATCCATTGGAGGTGCATACTTTAGGAGTGAAACGAACTTTGAATAATATGCTTCAAGGGATAATCCTAGCTGCTTCAAGTCATAGAATTCATTCATCTTTTGTGTGTGGTAGGCAGGTGGCAGATACCTCCCTCGCACAGCTTCCTTAAGCTTATCCCAAGTGACTATTCCCTCGAGATTTCTTGGTCTCTGCACCACTGTTTCCACCATCTATCCTTACTTTGTCTCAGACCTAGCCATGAATACGGGGGACAACCTAGTAATTTGCATCAAAAGCTTGGATGCCACCTTCACCACGTTTGATAGAAGCTACAAAAAGGTTGGATTTAGGCCTCCTTGATGAGCCATTAGTAATGGATGTACGATCCTTGCCATGCAAGGAATATGAATTCATATTTGTCAAGATTATTGAGGTGGATGAGGACCTGATTGCCAACGAGATCTCTTGAGGGAAAGCTCTCAAATAGCGGTTTCTCACCTCCTATAGCAAGAGCAAAGTCTCTACAAAAACCCAAGAACTAGAAGAGCCGAAATGGTTAGCTGACTCTAACTCTTCCTTTCTTTGAAAATGGTATGCTCTCCATCTTCTATGGGAGCAATAGAGCTGCCAAATTATGACCAGTGCCAAGTAGAGATGTGCAATCAAAACCTCTTAGTATGATCTGACCTATGTGGCTCCTATCTCATTCTTTCATAGTATTGGCCATCATTCACAATTAACCTTTAGAAGAGCATGTTATGGCCTATCCCTATTTGGATTGACTCTTGATTGAAGAAGAACTGCACATCACTAGCAAGATGAACTCTGGTAACTTCCTAACCAATGTCCTAACCTACATTACACACATAGGCATTAAGCCTCAAAACATGGACCATCATGCCCACTTAGACTATAATCCATAGTTCTATGATTGGCTCATGAAGAAATAAAGCACAGAACCAAGTGCTTAACACCCTTAACCATTCATCCTCCAATCCTAGGAAGGATCTTCATCATTCTCGGGGGGTGGGGTAAGGTGGAAAAGGAAACATGACTTGAACTTCAGAACTTCAAACCAAACTTCAAAAGCAAAAAAGGACAAACAAAGTGAACTTGTACTTGAGGAAATTTTTTTAATGGAATTCGTGCTTGGAATGTGTGGACTGCTTAAAGTAAAACAAAATTTCCCATTCCATCCTAGAACATTGCACCATTCCATAGTGTTTGTTCTTAATCTTTTTCTTTTTATGCAAAAGGTACTCTCAAATGAGCTAATTGTAAGTTGTTGTTCCATAACAGGAACTCGAGATGGTAGGACAACTTCCATTCTAGGAGATAGAGCACAATAGGTACCGATTAGCCACTGAGACACAAGTCTACAACTAGCTAAAATACCGCAGCGTCAACAATTTGGAAGAGCTAGTGACCAAGGAAGGCATGGTGAAGCAAATAGTCGATCAATGCAATCTCCACAAATATATAGAGAAGGTTGGCCAAAAAATCGACCACGGTAGATGCACTGAGTTCTTGAGAAATTTCAACATAGGAAAGAACAATGGTACATCAACCGTTAGGCAAGGAGGCTCACACAAAAGGATAGAAGTTGTACTTAGCCCTAAAATAGTGGAGAAGGCATTAGGGCTAGCAAACACACAGGGAAAGAGAGCAAAGAGAGATGTTTACGGAATGCTAAAGATGTTGAAGACAAAGATGCACACCAATTATGGGATTAGTCTAGTAAACATCCCTGACCCCGCTGTCGAGTTACATGCAAAGATGGTGCATGACATTTTCTCTAGTCACCGATACAACACACTCATGGCCTGGATACTAGTACTACCGATGCTTGAAAGTATCATATCAAAGGCCCTAGATGAAGTAAATTTGAATGCCTACATCCGTAAAATGATTGAATTGTCAGCCAAGGTATTGTCATCAAGCCAAAGACCTATAGGAGGTGAGTCGCTGGCACCACAACTAAATAGGATAGAAAAATGCTTGCATCAAAAGCATCCATGATAGGGTTTGGAGGGGTGCTGAAGGCCATCATCCAAGAAGCCATGGGAGAGATGGAAAGGGAAGAAGAAGTAGGAGAGACATCCGAGAGATCTCCTATTCAAGAGCAACACCTATTCCCACGGTCACAAAAAACCCATCAATGTCTCCAAAAATAAGAAATGAGGGAGATGAAGAAGCCATCAAGCTTCAAAAAGAAAAATCAGAGTGAGTTGCAAAAAAAAAAAGGAGTTCAACTCCAAGCATAGTGGCAACAAAAGGGTTTAGGTGAAAGGACCATTAGTGAGCAAGGTGAGGAGGGTTTGGTCCCATTGCGCTAGGGGAAGAAGGGAAGAATCATGTTGAAAATCCCAAGTAAGAAGAAGGAAGCTACAAAAAAAGAGGGCAAAGCCTTATGAGCCACGTAGAAGAAATCAAGAAAGCTAGAGAGGAGGAATGGAAGAAGAGGCATGAAGAAGAGGAGGAATGCTTGCAAAAGGTAGAAGAAGAGTCTAGAAGGTTGGAGGAAGAACGAAGGAAGAAGCAACAAGAGGAGAAGGAAAGACTAAGGAGAGAAGAGGATGAGCAAATGGCTCTTTCCATTAGGTTGCCGGTCAAGCAACCCTCCCAAATCAAAGAGTTGGCTAGGAGGAGCCTAGAAGACGTGCCTAGTACTAGCTCTGTAGTGGAAAAAGAAACTTGAGGACCTATAGTGAAAGGCAAAGGGAAGGCCCCATTAGAACCACCCCTACCCATCATGGTTGCCAGCCATGCCAGGGTTGGCACAATATGATGAATATGTCCAAGAACTACTAGACTGACTAGAAAGAGTGAAAGAAGAGAGTAAGGCAGTAGTGGTGGAGCTGGAAATAGAAAGAGAAGCATTCTTGGCTTACCAACTCAAAAAAACATGACTAATAGCCACCCATTAGAGGCAGATAAGTGACCTAAGGAAGGAGTTGGAAGCCAAAAAGGAACTAAGGGACAGAGGAGGAGAAGGACATAAAAGAGTCCCAAGCTAAGGAAAGAGGAGAACAATTGATGCTAGAGGAGGAATTTTTAGTCCTCTTGCAACATAACAAGGAGATGCAAGACTACCTTGAATAGCTGAAGAAAATTAGAGACAAGCTCGCTGAGGACCTGGAAAGAGTAAGGACCCATGCCTATGCAAAGTTTTGTAAAGAGAAACAACAAAAGGAACAACTGCTTAAGGAACTACACAAGGCTAAGACACATAGATGAAGTGTTGGCCAAAAAGCTGACAGAGGTGGAAAATCAACTCCAAGTGGCCCTCCTAGAGAAAGAATAATTGGCAGAGCAGCTGAACTACCTGAGACAGCAAAAAGAGGAGATGCTCGGGATCTGCAAGGAGTAGGAATAGATGGTAATGACACTGCCTCAATGCCAGAATCAAGGTGTAGAAAGGATGCAGAAAAGCTAGGGCTTGGGAGGAAAATACTGCTAGACTTCGAGACCTTGCCAAATGCCCTGCCTTGGTAGAAGGTGAACGAATTATGGCCGTCGCAAGGGTGCAAGCAGTGGAGGTAGGTTTGGAAGTCCAAAATTAAGCCTTCCTAAATATGTTCCTACATATAACCCAAGTCGAGGGCGAGGAGACAATACAAGGGCTAAGAAGGAAGTTGGAAATCACGAGGAGAGCCCTAAGATATGGCCTCTATGAAAAGGCACCAAAAGAGAGCACTAGCCTAACCACGGAGCAACAATGACAATACTGGGCTCTCGATAAAAAAGATAGAAGAATTAGGATTTTGAGAGCTAGAAAGATAAGCTCAATCATGCATTGTAGCCCCAACAGAACCATCAAGAGAAGAAGGGCTAGACTTTGAGTGAGGCCAAGACTAAGAAGAGCATCCATAGAAGCTGAGCCCACCATAGAAAATGTGAGAATAGATAGAAGAGCAAGGTGAGGAAGCCGCCCTTGAGAGAGTTGTGGAAAGGAAGTGCAAGCAAAGAGAGCAAGTGGATTTGGCACAAAGAAGACTCCATGAAAAGCCATAGCAAAATCCTAAGGTCTAGATTTTGCAAAGAGAGGAATGTTATCTTGTAAATTGGGCCCAGGAATTGGTTGTTTGGGAGCAATGGGAGAACAAATGCCAACCATTCAAATTCTCCTTCCAATACCCTTGCTCCTTCAACGAGGTCTTGTCTCTAAGAGTCGTGGAGCAGGTGATCCGGCTCACCCAATGACTAGGGAATAGATTGATGGAAGAAAGAGCAAGACACCCTACAAGGTGGCAGAGAGAGCCCACAGACTATTGGCAAGAGAAGGTTTGGGAGATTCCAAAGACAATTAGTGGATACGAAGCCCAAATGGCGACGACACATGTGGAACTCCAATCTTGATGCTTAGATGGCCTTCTATAGCACCATACCACATGAGCACAATGATCTCACCTATATGCCATATTCCTCGTAGAGAATAGGGATAGATTATAACCTGGATATGCATGGCAATTTGATTTTCCAAGGATCTACAATGTGAATGCAAGGAGTCCATAGGAGTGCCTAATATTCACCAAGAGCGAGACATCCACCCATCTATCATGCACTTCCTTGATGAGTTTTTATCATGCCTCAACCTCACATTTATTACTACATGTAATTATCTTACCGTAAGCTCATAGTGGAAGAGGCCCGATTACCACCACTCTTCTTTGATCTAAATGTAGGAATTTATAGTTGTGTGTAATGGCCCCCATCTTATGATGAGGACCATGCTCCTACCTTCCTTTTGTATGGCCATTCTTGAATATATGAATGACAACTGCTTCACCAAGTGCAGCCACCCCTTCCTATCGATGACACCCCTAAATGTTAACATAAAAGGCTACTTTCAGAGTAGGCCCTTCCTTACCAAGTCGCTTAGGCCCTCTCATTGTATAGTTCTTGAAGAGCATAGGGATAATGTTTAACATGCTCCCTCCTAATGTACTAAATATCCCAAAGGAGAGAGAGAGAGAGAGAAATAAAGAAAGAAGGTAAAGGAAGGACAAAGACAAAGCATAAGCAAAGGAAGAAATTGAACTCTCATATACCATCTAAGTGCCATAGACACTGCACCTAGGGACAATTATATCCTGTGATGGTCCCGGTCCTCGGATACCCACGCAAGGCCCTCTCTTGACCCCGTCTAGGCTTTAGAGAAGCACTAGAACCATTCCCCAACCCAGCCATAGCACCAACTCAACACATCATGGGACACCCCAACATGACACAAAACGCAACTCGGATCACTGCATGCTCACTTGTTTGCAGAATGGCCCATCTTGAGGGTAGCATGTCATACTCATATGAAGAAAGTATGTACATGGTAGCCGAAGGCATAGTAAGGGACCTTGTCATAGGTGGAGGGTGGAGTATTAATGCGCATCAACACGACTCAACATTGTGGGGTGAGGGAGCTACAAGATAGAAAGTGTGACAGTCCGTGGGCCTTGAGATACCCATGTGGGGCCCTCTCTTGACCCCGTCTAGGCTCCAGAGAAGCACTGGACCCATTCCCCAACCTAGCCACAACACCAACTCAACACGTCATGGGACACCCCAACACGACACGGAATGCGACACAAACATTGCATGCTCACTTATTTGTAGAATGGCCCATCTTGAGGGCAGCACATCATATTCATATCAAAAAATTATGTACATGGTAGCTCGAGGCATGAAAAAGACTGTGGTGGCGAATGCCTTATCAAGAATGTGGGCATGTTCTATCTCTACCATTTCAACCATGCATAAGGATTGGATCCATGACATTCAAGAAAAGTATTTGCTTGATGAGCAAGCATCCAAAATGATGAAGGAATTTTAGCAAGGCAAAGGAGAAGAGTATCCAAATTATAAATGGCATAATGGTCTTTTATAGTATCAAGGACGGGTTTTCTTGACTGCTCAATCATCCTTCAAAGATTGCATGTTGCAAGAGATTCACTCTTCACCTTTAGCAGGACATCATGGTTTGTTCAAAACATTTGATAATATTCATAAGAGCTTTTACTGGAAAGGGATTTGAAGAGATGTTAAGGACTATGTTATGAGTTGTCTTCTGTCTCAATAAAATAAGGATTCCACACTTCTACTCGATGGTTTTCTTCAGCCACTACCTATTCCACATGGGAAGTGGATTGATATTGGCATGTATTTCATAATGGGATTGCCTACAACAAAGCACGGGTGGAATAGCATTTATGTGGTGGTAGACCGTTTGACTAAATAAGTCCTATTCATTCCAACAAAGGCTCAATTTACAACAAAGAAAGTAGTTGATCAATTTATAGAATGTGGCTTTTAGCTTCATGAAATGCCAATGAAGATTGTGTCTGATGGTGACACCAAGTTTATAGGTAGCTTTTGGAGGAGTTGTTCTCTTCTATGGGGACTATTTTGAATCCTAGTACAACTTATCATCCACAAATGGACGGTCAAATTGAAAAGGTCAACAAATTGCTAGAAGTTTATTTGCATTATTTTACCCATGACACACAAAGCACATGGGACCATTGGCTTCATCTTGTAGAATTTTGTTATAATAATACTCATCACATGAGTATTGGAATGTCCCCTTTTGAAGCATTATATAATTACAAGGTTCAAGTGCCTTTCGCATTGTTTCATGATGATGATGTAAATCCTAATGCTCATGAAGAGTTATAGAAGATGAAGACTCTTATGAAGCAATGCAAGGACAACATTGGAAAAGCTCAAGAGGCAATGAAGGCCTATGCGGATGAGAAAAGAAGACATGTGTAAATTGATAAAGGTGAATGGGTTTTCTTGAAGGTTCCAAAATCCCATTATGCTTCTCTTAAGGAAGGATATAATAAACTTGCTCATAGGTATTATGGTCCATATCAAATAGTTAAGAGAATTTGGGATCTTGCCTATCAACTTGATTTACCTTCAACTATATGCATCCACAATGTCTTTCATGTATCTCAGCTCAAGAAGTATGTTGGCCCTGAAATCCAAGTTCTTGAAGAACTATCTCCCCTTGATGAAGATGGTTTGATCATTTATGAACCTGAAAAGATTATTGGTAAGAGGGAGAAAATTCTAAGGAACCGAGTTCTTGTGGAGTATCTTATTAAGTGGAAGGGTTTGTGTATGGAAGAATCTTCTTGGCAACATGCTTCCTATTTGTAACAATTTCCATGGCTTCTTCAAGAGGATAGTTCATTCACTAGACAATAAAATCAGCTTACTGTAATAAATTTCTATTTTGAAGTTAAATGCTTTATCTTCATCAAAATTTGATTTTGATAGCATGGTTGGATACTACATATTGTCCTCTACATCTCTATACCTCACACGGAAATTGGACACTTCTACTTCAAGATATGTCCAGATTTGTACTATAGCCTGTTTTGGATAGCCTATAACAATTTGTTCCATTTACATGGTCTTTTTTCATTGACTTATTTGGTCTTCTTCAGCATGGACTCCTATTTAAACCTGACTATTTCAAGCTATTCTTCTACTCATCCTTGTATCTTGTTCCCAAATTCTTCTTTGAGGACAAAGCTCTTCTAAGCCAGAATGGCTTGTAATAGAGTAAAAGTGCCTAAAATGCCTTAGCCAATATTTAGCCTACTAGGGTTAAGTATAAAATACTAAGTTGTAACTAGCCTAGCATCTTTTTGCCATTTTACAACATTACATGTTTGAGGCCTCAGCCTCCTACCATCTAAGAGGGTGAATACTCTTGGCCACTATAGCTCGGGGTGCATACCATGCTGCAGCCACTCATCATTTGATTCTCATCCAACATTGGTAATATCATTTCATGCCTAATCACCTTGGCTATGGTTTCTTGGTAATTTATTCCATTTCTTGTATTTTCAATTTAATGGCTTCATGTGAAAATTATCTTCTTTACAGATGTGCAATATATCATGTGCCCAATATGGTGTGAGATCTACTCTAAACAAGTCTCGTTTGTTGGACATTCTAAAAAGATGTACATCTAGTAGGTCATCAATGATGCCATATCCAGCCACTTCACATGTGGGTATGCGGGACATATGATCTACCATATAGTTATGTTTGCCTTTGCATACTACCACAGAGAAGTCAAATTCCAAAAGAAAAAGTAACCATCAAGTAATGTGTCCTATTACGCAAGGTTTGTTCAAAAGATAAAGCAATGCTTGATTATCCACGAAGAATGTAAAGAGTATCGCTAGAAGATAATGTCTAAACTTCTTTACAAAAAACACCATGGCTAACCCTTCCCTCTTTGTTGTGGAATAGTTCATTTTCGTATCAATAAGTTGTCTGCTAGTAAAGCTCCTTGGATAATCAAGGTTATATTCACCAGGTTGGCACAACACTGCCCCCATGACAAACTTTGATGCATCAATGTGCACATGAAAGGTGATGGACCAATTTGGGGCCCTTAAGATAAAAGCTAAAGTTAGAGCCTATCTAAGTCTTTCATAGGCTTTCTGACATTCTTTAGTCCACTCAAATACTATCAATAGCTTGTACAAAGGTCTAGCAATCAATGCATAGTTCATCACAAAAACCGCTGGTAATATCCTATGTGGCCTAAGAAGCGTTAAACTCCCTTGAAGTTGGTTAGAGTGAGGGAAGGTCTACAATTACCCTAACTTTTGAGGAGTCTCTGGCTATCCCATTCCTCGACACAACATGCCATACAATCGTGCTTCGCCCAAAACTAACACTTTAAGAGGTTCAATGAGAGACCGTATTGCCTACACTATTCAAAGACTATTTGTAGCCTTTTTAAGTACTCTTTCCAATTGGTTTGGATGTACAAGTCATCAATGAATACCTCTAATCATTTTCTAAGCATGTCCTTGAAGATGGCACACATGAGGTACTGGAAGGTAGCAGGGGCATTGGTCAGTCCGAATGGCATGACTATGTATGCAAACAGCCCCCATTCGGTGGTGAATATGACATCTTGTGGATGTTGTCCATATAGACTTGCACTTGGTTATATGTAATACTTCCACCCAATTAAAAATTAGCCGATTAGTTCTAAATTTAGTTAGTCAATTAAAATGTTAGTAAGGTTACTAACTAAAGACTAACTAAAGTAAAAACTAACTAACATTAATAACTAACAATTTTTACTTTATTTAAAAAAATCAAGAGTCATAATCCGATATTTTTTTCAGATTGACAATGGTTGTAGCCACCCTTCACGGAAGTTACAACGTGAACGAGAGTTATGAGCCATATTAATCACTAGTATGGATGGCCCAAAAATATTAGATTTTTTGGTAAAACTAGCATATTTTAGATATTATTTATTATAAATATCCTTAAAAACTATATAGATTTCTAGAAAAGGATGTCATGTAAAAAAAACAAGTGGTTTTTTTAAAGCTTGTTTCGAAGATTTAATACAAAAAAAAGAAGGATTGTTGAAATCATGCACATCGCGATCACAGTTTATAGGTAGTAAATAGCACTTCGAATAAGGAGAAGAATAAGGAGTGATCTGGAATATCTTATGAACCAACCAACGGGACCGCGAACCACATCTCTTATGAATCAGGAGCACCCCATTGTATTAGGGAAATGAAATTGGAAGAAAAGCACGTTTACATTAATTATCGCAACTTAATTGAGCATGTTTCAAGATAATGAGTGTACTAGGAAATTTTTGTTCATTGCATACATTAATTATCACAACTTAATTGAGCATGTTTCAAGATAATGGGCATAGAAGTACACTCATTATCTTGAAACAAAATTAGTGAAAAGAAATTGGGAGAAAAGAACGTTTACATTAATTATCACAACTTAATTAAGCCAAATAGATTTTATGCATCTGTATCCATTTGCTTGGTTGGAAAAATAGGAAATCATATTACATCTCACAAAACATAGATTGAACTTGTGATAGCATACACAGAGTTCCTAGGAAGTTGAAAGAATTTCAAGCCCTAAAGTGTTAGAAGTTGAGAGGATTCTTCTCAAGGCCCATCTTGCTTGAAGCTGAAAGGAATTCAAAGTCCTTAGGTAACTATATGAATTACGTGACAAACCCTAGTTCAAATGAATATGTAGAGTTTTCTTGTAGGGAAGCCAATGTCCCAAATTGCAATCAACATTGCAAGGATACTCCTTCATTCAGAAGAATGAGGAAATTAAATTAGGTTATCTCCAAAAATCTTGGACAACAACTGGGATATAGCCGAGACTAGATGCTATCGTATCAAATCGAAATTTTCTTCGGCAAAGAAAACAAAGAATTGTCAAGTGCATATTGTGAACTTCTACTTGTGTTTGTACTTAGGAATGCCTATTTGGAAAAGGAATCATCTAACAAAGGAATTGATAAGAAGAAAATATTTCAAATTGGATTCATGTTGAAACACCTGGGAAAGGCATGTTGACCACCCCCAGCTAGACGCCAACCCTATCCAAGGGGGTTTTTTTGATAACCACGTCGGGAATGTGGACCGAACCTGTCGTGACAGGTCTCTCCGTAGAAATGTCTATTCATAGGAGGATGATTGGGTGCCAGGGGGCTTTGGCTGTAAATCCCTTGTTGAGATATCGAGCTCCACTCGTGATATGCCAAGGTGACCGTTGTGCATTTATGTCACCGACTTGTTAGCTGCAGATGTGGTTGGTACACTGCCCATGAATAATAGCTAGATGACAAGGATCCTTATCTACTCTAGTTCGTGGCTCAATTAGTATGCCACCTTAGTTAGTTGAGTTTGGTTTGAGACCCATATATAGGGTTCTTCTATTTCTCTGTACGTGTGTTCTTTTTGGCTTACACAACTAAGAAGAGGAATTTTGTTTTCAGCCTCCACTTGTGTGTGTATTCCCCCATTGTGCAAGTGAGAAAGCTACAAGTGAGACTCCTTCCTTCTCTCCCACAATCTTGATATGGTATCAGAGCCTGGTTCGTGGTAAGGAGCTCAAGAAAGCAAACCAAGTTCGCGGTTTTTGGTAAGAGGACCAATGTTGCTTTCATTTTTCGAGTTTGGGAGCAAGTCTCTGCAGGTAGCACAGCCGGAAAGTGCAAGAGTGCATTGTCTCAGATTGAGACGCCCTTTGCGGTGTAGACAGAGGGCAGTGTATGCTACGAGATTAAGCTTTAGCCCTGATTGCCCTGTTTTTTTGATTCAAGGCCATTTCGGGGCCTGTTTTGGAGGCAGAAGTTTTTCGCACGCACTCAGAAAAAGGCCCTTTTTTTGCTGTGCGACTACTGTTCTACAGGTCGGTGAAAAGTTACCGTAGAAATTGCATCATATTCCTATGCGCAGAGACATTGGGAGTTACAGAATCATCCTTGTTGCCTGTTGATGCAAAATCGTCACTAGGAAGTGACTGTGTGGTCAAATACCACTTTCGTCAGTTGTGTAGATTTG
Organism: Lygodium microphyllum; assembly: GCF_053477565.2. Lineage (NCBI taxonomy): Eukaryota > Viridiplantae > Streptophyta > Polypodiopsida > Schizaeales > Lygodiaceae > Lygodium > Lygodium microphyllum. The sequence continues at coordinate 119,532,100 of NC_141150.1, read as the reverse complement.
CCCTTGTGAGGCTGAAGCTGTGTTTTTTGCAGTGACAGAATTATTTGCAGTGTTCTATAATGGCGTCTGATTCTCTTTCACAGATTGTCACTGAAAAGCTTGACAAGAACAACTTCCAAGCATGGAAGTTTAGAATGACGAATTTCCTTATGGAAAAAGGATATTGGGAATTCCTTGCAGGAAATGAAGAAGAACCAGTTCTTCTTGATGTTCCCAATCAACAGCAAATGCAGGCATTTAAAGGATGGCATGAGAGAGCCAGAAAAGTTATGTACTGGCTGTCTATCAGTATTTCATACTCTATGATTGTGCATATTCAGGATGCAAGTACGCCAAAGGAGGCATGGGATGCTTTGTCAAAAATGTATAGCACAAATACGCAAGCCAGGAAAATGCAGCTCAAGCAAGAGTTGCACAATGTGCAAGGAGAAATTATGAGCATCAATGACTACCACATGAACGTGAAGAAGATTGCAGATGCACTTGCTTCCATTGGGTCGCCAGTGGAAGATGATGATTTAGTTTCTCTGACCTTGAATGGTCTAGGAAAGGGTTATGCACAGTTCCAAATATCCATTTCCGTCCGTGAAAGATTTCCTGATTTTGAGGAGTTGATTGCTCTTTTAATTTCTGAGGAGTAAAGAAATGGTGGTGCATCTTCTTCAGGAGGAACTTCAAAAGAAGCTGTCTTCTACTCAAATGCTGGAAGTTGCAGGAAATGAAGAACCCGTTATTCCTGATGTTCCCAATCAACAGCAAATGCAGGCATTTAAAGCATGGCATGAGAGAGCCAGGAAAGTTATGTATTGGCTGTCTATCAGCATTTCAGACTTTGTGATTGTGCATATTCAAGATGCAAGTATGCCAAAGGAGGCATGGGATACTTTATCAAAAATGTATAGCACAAATACGCAAGCCAGGAAAATGCAGCTCAAGCAAGAGTTGCATAATGTGCAAAGAGAAAATATGAGCATCAATGACTACCACATGAAGGTGAAGAAGATTGCAGATGCACTTGCTTCCATTGGGTCGCCAGTGGAAGATGATGATTTAGTTTGTGTGACCTTGAATGGTCTAGGAAAGGATTATATACAGTTCCAAATATCCATTTCTGTCCGTGAAAGATTTCCTGATTTTGAGGAGTTGATTGCTCTTTTAATTTCTGAGGAGCAGAGAAATGGTGGTGCATCTTCTTCAGGAGAAACTTCAAAAGAAGCTGTCTTCTACTCAAATGCTGGAAGAGGTAGAGGCAGAGATAGAGGAGACCGATCTGGAGGCCGTGGTAGAAATCAGAATATGCAGCAAACTCAAGAAAACCAGTCCTATGGAGGAGGACGTGGTAACTTTTGAGGCAGGGGGAGCCAAAGAGGTCATGGTGGATGGCAAAGAGGCCAAAATGCAAACAGCAATATTGAATGCTACTACTGTGGTAAAATGGGTCATATGGCTAAGGACTGCTATAAAAAGCAGAATGACATCATGAATGGAAAATTGCAACAAGGGAATTATGCATCTTCTAGTAGACAAGGGTGATGATAGAAATGAGCATTTGTTTATGGTGCAGCACATGAACAATTCTGCGACAAGTGCAGAAGAAAGCAATGATGTATGGTATGTTGACTCAGGTGCATCAAACCACATGACAGGTCATGCAGAATGGATGGAGGATGCAAGGAAAATGGAAAACCCAGGATTTGTGGAGACTGGTGATGATACTGCACATCCTATTGTGTAGATTGGAAAAATTCCTTTGTCTATGCCGGATGGAAAAAAGAAATACATGTCCGATGTATTTCATGTCCCGAATATCACCAAGAATCTGGTTTTTGTTGGTCAAATGGTTGAGCAGGGCTTGCAGGTCAGATTTAATCCTCATGGATGCTTTGTTGAGGATATGAAAAATAAAGGTCACTTGATAGCAAAAGGAAAGAAGAAGGGCAGAATGTTTACATTGGATGCAGACATGCCTGAATTGAGTGCAACAATGTTTGCACATGGGACCAGTGTAGCTGTAGATATTGATATCTGGCATAAACCCATTGGTCATGTTAATGTATAGTGATTTAAATCAATGCAAGCCCAAAATATTGTTGTAGGATTGCCTAAATTCAAGGTTGCAGAAATGCATAAGGTATGTGAAACCTGCCAATTTGGAAAACAGGCAAGGAAACCATTTCCTAGACATGTTCAAGAGAGTAAGAAGCCATTGGAATTAATCCACTCTGATGTGTGGACTACTAAAGCTGCATCTCTTGGAGGCTGTCATTATTTTGTCACTTTTATTGATGACTATAGCAAAAAAGTTTGGGTGTATTTTATGAAAAAGAAAAGTGAAGTTTTTGGTCATTTCAAAACTCTTAAAGCTATGGTTGAAAAAGAAACAGGCCTGCAAATAAAATGCCTAAGGTCAGATGGAGGGGGAGAGTACCTCTCAAATGAGTTTGCAAGGTTCCTGCAGGAGCATGGCATAAAGCAGCAATATTCATGCAGTCATACCCCACAGCAAAATGGAATTGCAGAAAGAAAAAACAGGCATATTGGAGAGGTATCTCGTGCCATGCTCAATGAAAAAGACCTGCCAAATTTTTACTGGGCTGAGGCAGTTGCTACAGTAGTCTACGTAATGAACAGGCCCACTGTAGCAATACATGGCATGACTCCATAGGAGAGGTATACTCGTAGGAAACCAGATATTTTTCATTTGAAAATTTTTGGTTGCATTGCCTATGTTCATGTGCCAGATGAGTTGAGATCCAAGTTGGATCCAAAAGCTGAGAAGTGCATCTTTATTGGTTACTCTCTGCAGACAGTAGAAAGGGTATAAATATTATAACCCTTCTACTCATAAGTTTACAGTGAGCAGAGATGTTGTTTTTGATGAGATGAGTAGCTAGTATAAACCAGTAAATGTGATTGATAATGTAGATGCACAAAATGGTAATGCTGCACAGAATTCACAACAGCACTCACAAGATATTAGTGGACCTGGAGTGTCCTCTAGCAGTGGTTCACATTCTTCGCCATGGACAGGCAGATTGAGATCAGGAGAATCTTCTCAAAGCAATGCAGATAGTGGTATGCAAGTATCACGAAAAGGAAAAGAGAAGGTAGATCAGCCCATGTTTGATGTGAATGCAGGTCACTCTTATGTGGATGGTGAATCCAGTGGCTCAGAACATAGCATTGATGATGAGTTGGGTATTCCTTCTATTGTTACACTTGGAGTAAGGAAGACCAGGGATGTTTTGAGAGCACCTAGAAGTGAACCTACTTTGCGCAGGTCTACCAGAGCTAGGTATCCTGTGGATAGGCTAAAATATGATGGATTTACAACCATTCACTATGCCTGTATGGTCAAAGTGATACATGAACCAGAACCCACTTCTTTTGAGCAAGCCATGGGAAAAGAAAAATGGGAGAAAGCCATGGATGAAGAAATGGATGCCTTGGAAGCAAATGCTACATGGGAATTGGTACCTTTGCCTAAAGATAAGAATGCAATTGGTTGTAAGTGGGTTTATAAGGTGAAGCACAATGCAGATGGTTCTGTGAACAGATACAAGGCAAGATTAATAATCAAGGGGTATGCACAAACATATGGCATTGATTATGAAGAAACATTCAGTCCGGTTGCAAGGATGGCAACCGTAAGAGTAGTCATTGCTATGGTTGCATCAAAGGGATTTACATCAAATGGATGTAAAGAATGCCTTCTTGCATGGTGATTTGCAAGAAGAGGTCTATATGGAGCATCCACCAGGTTATGTGCATGCTGTTCATCCTGAGTTTGTTTGCAAGTTGAAGAAAGCCTTGTATGGCTTGAAGCAAGCACCTAGAGCATGGTCTGATAAGATAGGACAGTATCTTGTCACTATTGGCTTTCAAATTTCCAAGGCAAATTTCTCACTTTATGTAAGAAAAACAGAGAAAGGTATTATGCTGCTTGTCATTTATGTTGATGATTTGATTATCACAAGTGATAGTGATGCAGATATCCTTCATGTGAAAATGCTATTGAAGCAGAAGTTTGAGATGAAGGATTTGGGAGAGCTGCGTTATTTCTTGGGCATTGAGGTGATTAGATCACCAAGTGGGATATGGCTCTTGCAGAGGCAGTGTGGATTGGACATGCTGTCCAAATATGGGATGACAGGCTGTAAGTCTATTTCAGTTCCTTTGGAGCAGAATGTGAAGCTAAGCGCAGATGCAGGTGAGCTTCTCGAAGACCCTACTATGTACATACGCATAGTAGGAAGTTTGATTTATATGACTATTACCAGGCCAGATTTGAGCTATGTTGTTGGATTGGTAAGTTAGTTAATGCAGACTCCAAGGAAACTGCATTTGGATGCTGCTAGATGCATACTCAGGTATGTGAAGTCCACATTGCAGTATGGACTATTTTATGAGACTGGGGTTCAGATACAGTTGCATGGATACACTGATGCTGATTGGGCTGGTAGTATTTCTGATAGACGATCTACCAATGGATATGTGTTCTCTTTTGGGAGTGCTGCAGTCACTTGGAGCAGCAAGAAACAGCCTACAGTTGCCTTGTCGAGCACAGAGGCTGAGTACAGGGGTGCGGCAATGGCTGCATGTGAGATAGCTTGGTTGCATAAGCTACTTTATGATATGCATTAGCCTACAGATGGGCCAGTTGTCATTTATTGTGACAACATGAGTAGTATACACTTGGCAAATAACCCAGTCTATCATGCTAGAACAAAGCAGATTGAGGTGCATTATCACTATGTGCTGGAGAGGGTTTCACTAGGTCTTATTAATCTAGTTTATGTCAGCAGAGAGGATCAGGTAGCTGACATATTCATGAAGGCATTGGGTGCAGAGAAGCTGCGCAAGTTCAGAGACCTGCTTGGTGTGCAGGAATTGGGATTGAGCTCGAGGGGGAGTGTTGAGATATCGAGCTCTGCTCGTGATATGCCAGGGTGACCGTTGTGCATTTATGTCACCGACTTGTTAGCTGCAGATGCGATGGTACACCACCCGTGAATAATAGCTAGATGACAGCTATCCTTATCTACTCTAGTTCGTGGCTCAGTTAGTATGCCACCTTAGTTAGTTGAGTTTGGTTTGAGACCCATATATAGGGTTCTTCTATTTCTCTATACGTGTGTTCTTTTTGGCTTACACAACTAAGAAGAGGAAAACTATTTTCAGCCTCCACTTGTGTGTGTATTCCCCCATTGTGCAAGTGAGAAAGCTACAAGTGAGACTCCTTCCTTCTCTCCCACAATCTTGACATACATATGCATCTCCAGAAGCATATACGAGCTCCAAACAATGAAGTAAAGCCTTTATAGGCCTATAGACAGTAGGTATACTACTATATACCGCAATGAACTAAAGTGTTTGAGCTCAGATCAAATGTCCAATGCTCAATACCAATGCCAAGGATGCCGGAGGAGCTAAGGAAAAAAGACCAAAGTGAGGTGGAGCTCACAGGGGCTAGAGGAGATGCCAAATGGGACCAGAAAGTGGGCAGCATTAGTAATAGGCACAATTCACGCTATTACTGCTACTCTTGTTGGTATATTTGATTATGTTAATGGGGGTGGGGAAGCACTTCAAAGTGCTCAATCAATCCTACTTGGGATCTGGAAGAAGCAGAAGATCAAATCTCACATCAAATGAAAGAAGCCATAGCTAAGAGCTAAAGATTTCAAGTCTAGACTGAAGTAAAGCTAAAGGGAAAAGCTCCTCAATGCCAGTGCAATGGCTCTAATACCAATTAAAGGAAGTGAACTTCTAATACCAATTAAAGGAAGTGAACTTGAAGTGGAAGCACGCAAGTAGAAGCAAGAGCTATGGAGAAAGGAGCAAGAGCAAGAGAGAGAAAGACACAAGATGTGGAAACTCCAAAAGTCACAAATGTATGATTGGCCTTCCCTTATTCAAATGTCACTAAAAGAATAAAGAATGAAGTGATAGTGATGTGCGCTTGCTACCTATAGTGTATAGGTGTGTGGGTATTGTTAGTGTAACTAATATAGGGGCGGCTAAGTCCCACATGTCATTGTCAATTAACAAGTTCATTTCCTCATGCATGGCGAGTGCATGGCATTTTCCCACTTCTTACAAGACACTTTCCATGAATTTGATCCAAATTTTATCATGTAGCCTTTATCCTCAAGTCAACATATTGAAATTAGATTAATTCTTAGATTTGATGCATGCCTCACTTATTCATCAACCACTTATCATTCATAACCTTACAAGAGCATTTTCCTTGCCAAAAATTGAACATTGTTTGTCATTACCAAGGTAAACTTGTCCAAAAGCACTTTTGATAAGATCTTTGAAATATATTTATGAAATGTTGCATGAAATGAAGCATCAAAGATTATTATACAAGATTAAATGTAGTCTAATGACAAAATCAAGGCATCTTGAAGTACATCACTTGAGATTACATTTGCTTCTTGGTTGTCACCCTAGTTGTCTTTTCCTTGCTTGTTCTTTGGAAATTTTACTTTGTCTTTAGGTGTTCTTACTTTCCACTATTCTAACACTCTAATCTTGGAGCCCCAAGAGGAACACCAAGAAAAAAATGAAACTAATATAAGAAAATCTATCTTGTCACACCAACAAGCTTGTTTTTCATGCTTCAATCAACCACGAGAAGAAAAAGAACACCATAAACAACAATTCTTTACGCATCATCATACAGTGAATCTCCCATGACTATATCACAATAAATCTTCAACATATTCATCATTTTCTTCATAGAAACTACCAAAGAACCAAAAGAATACAAAAGAATTCTCAACTTTGAATGGAATTCCTCACATAGTATTCATATTACATCATCTTCATAGTCTTCATGGTCTTTCTCTCAATCTCTCACATATAGACACAACATTTCTTCATAGAAATTGGCTATCTCTCAAACATTATCTCCCTCACATATGCTCTCTCTCAATAGTCCATGATAATAATAAAGAACCACTCTCAATGATCCTCTCTTGGTCATGGATACACCTCATCAAGAGGTATGTCTGATATGAAGAGTCACCAGAGCCACTACAGTGTCCCTTGAAAGCTCATCAGTACCACTATCACTTCAATCTTCACTTGAAGTCTTCTGTGAGGTGCCCGCCCATCGGCTTTCCAGGCACTCTTTTAGCGGTCTATCGAGAAACGAATCTAAGCGTCGCTGCTCGGCACTCCCAGGGAATGTTCCGAGTTTTGTCGCCTAGGGTTTCCCGAATCCGCCTCGCAACGGAACGTTCACGACCGAACCCACTAGGATCGACCTGAAATTCGGGTTCCTAGTTGTCAAGGTCTCCTATTAGCATTCTAGCATCGGGTTTTGGACATCCTACTTTACGCAGAGATACCCAACCCAAAGCAGATCTATGCCGCACTTGGTTCAAAGAGAATGGGAAACGAGAGGGATGCGTTGCTCAACCTCTCTGCCCATAAGGCATAGTCCCATTCCGATCCCCCTAAAACGGCATGAATCGGGTTCTAACCTATCAATACCTAAAGGTCGAATGACGATAAAAAACTTGTGAGAAGCCCCCCAGTTCTCTGGGACCACCCTGCCATAGGACGGACCCATCGGGGGTTCCGCCCACCCGCTTCCCTTAATAGCTTTAGTTTTCTAATTAGGTCCTACCACATTTATGTGTGACACTTAAAATCAGCTTCATTAATTAAGCCTTTTAGGGAACAAGGTTCGTTCGCGTAAATTATAGCACAGACACGAAAACAGAGCAAAGCAATCTATTGACAAACAAGATCAAACAAGTTCCTTAACTTATCTTCAAGTTAATCTTTGTCTCCCGCCCATACAAGAGAAATTATGTTTCGCTTCTGTCCAACAGAAGTATCCCTTCTGCCCTACAGAAGTAACTGGTCCAATTCACATGGCACCAAAACTCAATCCTTTATCTAGAATAGGATCTCCCAACATGCCCAGATGTTGGGGGCCACGGAGGTCTTCAACTCCATTCTTGACCTAGCAAGGGGTGTCCAGAGCTCCAACTGACCCACAAGCTGTCTAGGAGCGAAACATCATTCCTGTGGTTGGCCTTTTCACCACTCGACCTTCGGCCCATGAATCGAGCAGTGCCCTTTTCGGGTTAATACGCGGTGCGACCATGGAGGTGATCCACCCGTACAATATATCCTTCCTTAATTAAATCCTTTAGGAATCAAGCACAAACAAGGCATTCAACCTAATATCATTTTCTAAGAAAACATTCCTTTAATCCCATGGCGACTTGTCATCACAGACCCTTGCCATGCATTTATCATAAATCATAAGCACTTGGAATAATCATCCAAACAACAACTAACAACCAGTTGAATGTAAAAACATTTAGGATATTGTTTGATCAACCAACAAAACCAATTGCATTCTTTCCAAAACAATGCAAGAGTAGATGAAATAATATTTCCCATTGCATAATTGCTCTTTCCCTTGGGATCTAAGAGCAATATTATGCAAAAATGTTCTTAACACTTCCTTCCTTCGGCTAGGGTATATGTTAAGGGTTCAAACACTATTCATGATGTAAATTCTATAGGTCACTTACCTTGATTGATAATCCCAACCCTGGATTTGGATTGGCAAAAGTCATCGTTATCCAATGGATCTCAAGACATCCTAGTTTTAACCCTTATGATTAATTTCTTGTACTAGCTCTTAGTCAAGTCATGAGGCAATTAGAAAATTATCCTCATCTATCAAACATGTTATAGGCATAACGTGTAAATACTTAATAAGATAAGTGCGAGATGATCTCAAGTAATTAGACTCCAATAGACCGTGCATTGAGCTAGAATCTAGTTTTTCTTAATATTCGGGCTCTTAGGCTAGGTACCTTTGAAATATCTAACTTTCAACTAGTACTTTCTATTCTTGATTCTCAATGTCATATTCTTTTAGTAATTATGCTATTTATAACCCTTGACTATACCTTAATCTAGCACTTATATGCCCAATCTTTTAATGTCGCTCTTTTTTACGACTTTGCCATTCATAACGCTTGACTGATTCTTCCTTGTAATTGCTCTATTAGTAAATAAGTCATATGTAACTAGGTGCAATTATCTACCCTTGATATATGCACTTCGCAAACTCCATCTTCCGAATAGGTGAGATGAAATTTATCCTTTCCCATTACCTATACGTGTGCAATAGTATGGGGCCTAACGAGAATCAAAGCAAGCATCAATCAATTTGAAAATACATTACTTACGACCGGAACTGCAATTGGATTGACGGTGATGCCTTTGCCCAAAGCCTGGTTGCTGGTTGCAGGATTGTCATCCGCACGCGACATTCTTCGCTTGGAGGCCATCGTCCGTAGGTAGACTCAAGAGATTAAGGAGGTAGAATAGATTCAAGATGGGAGAGCGTAAGAGAATATGGTTAATTCGAGGATCGAGATAGAGGGAATTGAGCTAATTCTCTTCCTCGCAGCCTCTCGGGGTGACTCTTCTCTCTCTCTCTCTCTCTCTCAAGCTCTCTTTCAAGCTCTTCCTCACAATATCTTGGAGGGGTACCCTTCTCTCTACTTCTCTCTCGCAGCCTCTCGGGATCTCCTTATGCTTCTTATGCCTCTCCCATGCCTCATATTTATAGTGAATTAGAGAAGAGGGCTTGTGGTTGAGAAGTAGAGCTCTTTATGGAGGGGGATCTTGGAAAGATCAGTGATCTGATGCTCAGATCATAAATCTGATGGTTCCATTGGCTCCGAAAGGGGGGTAAAACTCCAAGACACTTGGTTAGAAAGCTCTCGGTTCACTCCTTCTTCTTTTCTCTGTTCGAAGTGCTATCTACTGCTTGTAAACTGCGATCGCGGCGCGCGCGATTTCGCCAGTCACTTTTCTTTATTTTTCTTTTTATAAAATCTTCAAACTAACTAAAATATCACTTGTCTTTTCTTTTAAATGACATCTAGTTCCATATCGTTTTTTTTTTAAGGATAATATCCTAAAATATCTAAAATATACTAGCTTTGCCCAAAATCTAATGTTTTGGGATCTTCCAAACTATACACATGAACTTAGTGATTAATATAATTCATAAGTCTCGTTCACGTTGTAATTTACGTGAAGGGTAGCTACGGTCTTTGCCAATTCGAGAAAAATATTAAATTTACCACTCTTGATTTTTCTAAATAAAATATTTTAAATTAAATAAAAATTATCAATAATTAATGTTAGTTAGTTTTTACCTTAGTTAGTCTTTAGTTAGTAATCTTACTAACTTATTAATTGACTAACTAACTTACGAACCAACCAACTAACTTTTATTGTGCGGAGATATTACATCTTCAATAGCTGCTTCTTTGAGATATTAAGAGCCTCCATTCTTATCTTTCCAAGATTTGAAACATCCACAAGCTAAACATCCATCAAATAGAATACTCACAGAAATATACAAAAGACAACAGAAGGCATGTAGAAGTTCAATAGTGCACTACAGAAGGTCTACAGAAGGCATAAAAACCATATAACTCAAATCAAGACCAACTCAACCCATCAAAAAACATCCAATATATTTCTAGTCATTCTTCAAACCACTCATTCACAAACATAACCTCTCAAAAAGAAAGAAAACAGATCAAGACAGAGGCAAAAACAAACCTATTAGAATCAAACAAACATACAATAGAACCTAACAAAATCATAACTCAATCAAAAACCATCATGAGCTTCTCAAATTCATACAACCTAGCCCAAACACTCCAAAACACTTCAAAACCATCCAAAATTCAATCAATCATACCTTGAATCGATAAAAAAACACCAAAAATTCAACAAAAAAGCTAAAAATTGAGTCATTTCAACCCTCAACATATATCCCCAAACTTAGCTAAGGGAGCATCTTCGCGACCTTGAAAAAAGAGAATAAAAGCTCTAAAATAACCACCTATAACCGTCTACTCTAACTCAAACAAATCCACCACTCTAACCAATAACTTGTGTCTATCAAATAATTCTGACAAAAGGAAAACATCTTTATCCATTAACTCATCCTAAAAAGATTAAAGAATAACAAATTGGTAAAGGATATAAAAGGTTTCTTCTTCTTCCCATTTGTTGATAATAAATGAGTGAAGATATTGATGGACCTAAAATGGATCAATGATTATAAGCTTCAAAGAAGGATGTGTCAAAAAGGATTATGTAGAAATATGGGCTAAAAGATCCTTGTGTAGTTGATGAGAATTTGGTAAGTGTGTAGAGGCTTTTAATTGTCAATGATTCAAGGCAACTGAATCTATCATTAGATGCTAAGAAACTTCAAGGCAGTCAGCATATTGGATGAATAAGCTTGGAAAATCTAATCTATCCTTATCTCTAGATGTCAAACATTAAAAAAACTTGCAAAATAATATCCCCTACATGCCAAGACAGATCATCATCCTCTAGAATCATAAGATCACCTCGAATATACATGCAAGACATCAGCATGGTGTTAGGTGTAATTGAGCCCTCAAATACCATCCTAGCCACTTTCACAATTTTATCAGAGGACCAAGTACCACTCCATCCATACTCTAGAGGACACAAATCCATAGTGGACAACTTCATATAAAAGACTAGCTTTTGTTGTTGATAATGCACAAAAAAGGAGTGATCTATTGGGATATATTTCATAAATTTCTTAAAATAGATCCACTAAAGTTCCATTCCAGATTGTAACCTCTCCACCTTGGCTTGAAATAGCGAGCATAGCATTGCACTACACTAGAGAATAACTAAGTCTATAGCTATCAAAGAAGGCACTGGGATATACTAGGACTTGGTGGAACAAAGCGTGATTGAGCCAACTGTTCTTTCAACTCCTTGATCTTGGTATCCTGACCATCAATTGTGGAGTTTGCTGACTATAACTCTACTATCTATGCAGCAATTAAAGCTTTAAACTCTTGGTTTTCATTAAAAATAGTATCTCTTTCCTCCGTAATAGAAGCTACATGTGTTTTTGCTTTAGTTAATTAGGTTTACAAAGAGGATATCTCCAATTTCTGGACTTTAAACAATTTAGGCTACTAATCCATTTGTTTAAATAGATTAGATAGGGTGTCTTTAGTAGAAGCAAGCTTTGTAGTGGCCTTGCATAACTCCTTCTTGGACTTATGCATCTCCTCATAAAAAGAAGAATATGACTACTGAATACATGCAGTAACTCATATCTCTATGGAGCTTTGAATATCCTTACACAAGAAAGGAATGGCATCTTGTGCTACCAGGTAGTGTAGAGAAGGAACTGATATTTCTATATTGCCATCTCTGTGTGTCCAAAACAAATTTGTAAATGTAAGGCATGCAAGAAGAGCACTTTCTAATATGGCAAGGAGGACTAACACTAGAGGAATTAGAACTATAATAGTTTCAACCACACACTTGAAGTGCTTTCTTTGATTCACCAGAGGAGGAGGAGAATCATTATCTACATGGATGGGTTCAAGATCTTCCATAGAAGGAGGATGAACCATTAGAGGATTTTCAAGAGGTGGTGGAATTTCTTTGGCAGGGACAGAGTATGTCAAAAAAGCATACAAATACAACCCATAGATGATATTAGTCACACTAATCCTAGTAACCTTGATAAAATGTTGATTCATTTTTGTACAAAGGTATAAACTCCAGTCAATGACCATGTCTTTAAGCACCGTTCTCTAGAGGCAGTGAACAACTCCTTGGATAGGTAGTTGGATGAAGTCAACTTCTCTATAGTAAAGAAGAGACAAAGCCTTCCCCAAGCCTCTGGGTGTCATCATAATAGTGATATCTCGAATAGAACCAATCTGCTTGCTATAAGAGGATAAGAACTCATCACACAAAGTAGGATCATTTGGAATCAATGGCAATGAAAGAGCCATAAAATTGGAAAGGCTGGCCTTAATAATAATCCTTGATTTCAACATGGAGAATAGTCTCTACAAACAGAGGAACATATTGGACAGGTTGAGGTACCATTCAAATGATAACAAAACACACACACCACACAAACAAAAAAAATGCGTGCAAAATAGTAGAACAAAAATAGATAAGAGATCAATAAAGTATCAACTTATACACAAGACCATTGACCACCCCAAGCAAGCTACATCCTACAAAAATTTTGACATGACCTACCCACTCATGTGACCGAAAGCTTTGTGATATGCAACACATAGGCACCCTGAAAACTCCATATCAAGCAATAGGAAAGAAACAAAGCATACATATCATACCCCCAACTACAACATCATGACCATCACAATACCAAAAACTAGAGAAACAACAACACATGAACACTATTGAACCAAGACTAAACTGATGGTATCGACATTGACTGACTAATAGACAGTGTCACCCACACTCCCATGTAGCGCATTTATTGAATTAGTGATCAATGAGAAGTGATTGGATTCAAATATAATTTTCTATGGATTTTTAAAAATTATTGCCAATGGATGGTTTTGTTATTAGGTGATAAATCTTAGAAAAAGAAAATTATAATTTTTTAATCCATTAAAATTTATTAATTATACACAATGCATTAAACGTTGCCCGAACTTTGATCTCGACCATGAGGGTTTCTAAGTGCAAATTCATTCTTAAAAATTATTGTATGTATAGCATTTTTTTTAACTAGCACGTGCATGAGTGACAACTAGTTCCTTTTATTACAAATTAAAAATGTGTATGTATAGCACACGAAGCGTGTGCAATGTGAATGATGGGTTTATTTTATTTGTGTGTATTAGGTGTAGAGACAACTCGAAAAGGTGATCAATTGGATTCATTTTATAATTAAATATGATTTTTCATGTACGAAAAAAAGAAAAAACTTGATACATGCAGGTTGTGTGTATTCACCCTAATCTGAATGTACATACTAAAAATCAACGGCCACATCCTCAAACAAAAATCAAAAGGCAAGCCAACAATTTACAAATTTGAAGTCATGGAAAAACAAAACAAAAGCATAGCATGTTTTGGTCTTTATGTTTGGTTTTTTTAATGGATTTTTTAAACATTTTGTTGGGATTTATTTGGATTTTGTTTCTTGTGTGTGTGTGTGTGTGTGTGTGTGTGTAGTTATATATATAGTTTTTTCTAAAGTAAAATTATAAAATAAGCCAGTGGGTGGACTAAACATCAATACAAGGATTAGAATTTTGAATGGGATGTTTCTAAATTTTTTTCATAATTTTTTGCAATTTGTTTAACTAGTTTTTGAATTTTTGAGAATTTAAAATGTAAATTTTAAGTGTTTATTAATTTTTTTTAAATCGCTTTTTTTTTTCAATTTTCAAATGATATTGGCTATCTCAAAAATTTTAGGTATTTTTGGATTTTTTTTTTATTTTATTTGATTTTTATGTGTTTTTATTTAATTTTTTTCATTTTTTATTTTCTTTTTTGCTAAATTTGAATTTTTTAAGAGTGGGAAGGCAAGTACCTAGATCTACTACACTACACTACGTTTGAAAAAACCATAGGCACGTCCTGACACATGAATGGCAGCACAAAACTAGGTGCACACCAAAACCACAAAAATCCATGTGCGACTAACAACATACAACGATCATGCAAAAATAGGTCACGCACGAAAAATGGGCAACACAGGAATAGGGGTCAACAAGGGGTGTGGCTATGAGTGTAGGTTTGGGGGATCGGGTGGGATTGAGTGGTAGAGAGTGTTAGCAGCTGTGTGGGAAGGGGTAACCTACAGGGGGGACTCACAGGGAAGGGGGGAGGGGGTTTGCGCACTAGGGGCAAATATGGATGTGGGAGGCACGAATGAGGCATCGGGGGGGGGGGGACAACATGGTGACAATGCCAGTGGCAGTGAGGTGCATTCACATAGAAAAAAACAGCACGAATGTGTAAGAAAACACTATCAAAAAGTAATAATAAGAAATCTGTCCCACCAGAACAAGAGGCAAGAAAAAGGAAAGTGGCTAGTTTGATGAGCCGTAGAGGGCTATCCGGTAAAAACATGGTTTTGATGAGAAGAGAGGATGTTTTCATGGAAAATTAGTAAAAACACATAAGGAAAATACCCGCAAATACGTAAAAATTAATAAAAGTCAATCTGCACATCAAAATGACAAAATCTAAAAAGAAAAAATGTCTTAAAAGAATATTAAATTAGCCTCTTATTTATTTGTTGTAATTTATTTTAATTATCTAAGTTTTTTTAATTTATATATAATTATTTTTAATTTAATGATAATTAGGTAAGCTACACTTAATTTTTATCTTTATATTTTTTAGTTTTGATATTTTAGCATACTCTTTTACTATCAATTTTAATGTTTATTTGAATTTTAACATTAATTAAGAATTAATGAATGTAGATGCGAACTTTAAGGCTAATCTATTCGTTTATTTAATTTCTTTTAAGAATTTCCAAAATAAAAGTAGTACACATGAGCTACCTCGATCGCAGTATTTTCGGAATTAGGGACGAAGGAGGGGCCTATAACTTCTATGCTCTTTTGTGAAGCCATTGTGGTTGAAAGCAAATGCTCAAATAGCACTGCACGAGCGGTCGTTAATCTTCTTTGCATTGTCTCTCTTTTTCTCCCTCTTCACCTCTCGCTCACACAATCTCTCTTCCTCGCTCTCTTTCTCTTGCTTTAAGGCTAAACCCTTCTCTTCCACGCCCTCTCTTTGAAAAGTCCACCCGAATAGGTGGAAGGAAGGAGGAGGAAGGAAAGAGGGGATTGTGTATCCAAACGCCCCCATCTAGGGGGAGGCCCCCTTCCCCCTAAAGCCTTAAGCTTTATAACTTTTCTTTTCCTCTCTCTCTCTCTCTCTCTCTCTCTCCCCTAAATTTTTCCTCAAATTTTTTTTAAAATAAAGCTAAAACTATAGAATTATGAAAATTTCATTTAAAAATTAAAATTAATATAATAAAAATTATTTCAATATTAAATTAAACTAAAATATTTATCAATTTCATATAAAATAAGTTAAATCTAAGAAAGTTGAAATAATGTGAGAAAAATTATTAGTTTTAGGGGGGGCTTTCCTCTTCCCTTAAGCCTTTTGATAAATTTTTCTTGGCTTTTCTATTTTTATCTCCTCATTTTTCTTTATTTTTAATTTTTTCCTTAAAATTTTTGAAAAAATGTTAAATTTTAGATAATTAAAGAATTTTACTTTAAAAACTCAATTAGGTTTAAAAAAAATCAATATTTTGAAAGTAAAAATTTTATGGAATTAGAATTAATGTAAAAATAAGATTAACTTAATTTAATTTATTTTTAAAAAAATAAAAGTAAGTTAAATCTAAGAGATATTAACTAAATGAATAATTAAAAACTAAATGAATAATTTAAGAGATATTTAAAAATATAATAAAAATTTTAAGAATAAAAAAGTAATAATAATTTTGAATAAATGAAGAAATTAATAAATAGTTGAGATAGATTTTAGAGATAAATAAAAAATAAAAATATATTGGAAATTTTTAAGAAATTTATCATAATTATGAGAAAATCAAAATAAATTAGAATAATTAAAAATAATATTGAGATAAATAAGATCAAAGTAAATTAATCAGAGAAAAATAGTATTAAATAATTTTTTAATGAATAAATTAATAATATAGTAGAATAAATTAAATTATGCATGTGTGTGAGTATTTTACATAGGAATGTACATACAAGGTCATATATGTTTATTAGGAAAAAATTTGGGTATGTTAGATTGTCTTCTCCTTAAAATTATTGGGATATCCTTATCTCGTGAGAAACTCAAGGTGATCCCTTTGAAGGATGGATTTCTCTATCTAGGTTGCATCTCCTTCTAAAAAATCCTTCCATTGAATTAGATATTCCCGTAAAATGAAGTTTCTTGACGGATTTTCTTTTATTTCTAATATTCTCTTAGGCTGGATCTCAAGGATTCCTTGAGTCGGCATAACAATTTGTTCATCATCAAGGACATGATCATATGCTTGCATGAAATGCATTATGAAAATGAGGAGGCATGGCTAACTTGTAAGCATGTGTCCCAAAGCATTTTATGATTTTATATGGTCCAGAATATCTCAGACTAAGCTTTTTGAAATTTTGAAGAGATAATGCACTCTTCTTGTGATAAACCCTAAGAAGATCTCCTTCATTGAAGATTCGGTTTGTCCTCTTAGGGTCCATAAAGGCCTTCTACCAATCCTAGGTTGCTGCCTTTATGTCTTGAAAGATTTCCTTAACATGCTCTTGTATATCATGTAGCATCCTTTTAGAGGCTTCAACCTTCATAGTAGGGTTGGAAAAATTGAGAGGTGATAGGCACTCTTATCCATATAATGCTTGGAATGGCGTCATCTTGATGCTTTGCTCTAGTATGAAGCATTATAGATGTATTCCACCAATGAAAGATATTCAAACCACCTTTTGGCTCATTGCTACAATATGCTCTTAAAATATCCCCCAATATGTGATTGACTCTTTTTGTTTGCCCATTTGTTTGGGTATGATAGGCCATGCTAAAACATAGCTAGGTTCTAATGGCATGAAAGAGACTAGTCCAAATTGTGGAGGTGAAAAGGATGTCACAATTGCTAATGATTCTTTTTGAGAACCCATGTAATTGGAATATCTTCTTTATAAATATCTTAATGATATTCTAAGCTTATGAGTTTTTTTGGCATGGATATCGTGAGATACTTTGGTTAGAATATCCACAATCACTAGGATGGAATCATACCCTCCTTGCACAATGGATAGACCCACTATAAAATCCATGTTAATATGCTCCTGTTTCATTTGGGGAATATCAAAAAGATGCAATTTTCTAGGTAGTTTGATCCTTTTGGCCTTGGCTAGTAGCTCAAACATTGGGTGACATGTCTAAGAATCAGTCTCCATTCCTACCTAGAAGTAGCTCCTTCTTATTACATTTAGGATATTTGAATACATCCTAGACACTAGGTTGCCATGCGCTTCCTGTAAGATCTTCTTTTTCAAGATTTCCTATGTCATCATTTATGCCGACACTCTTATTGTAGAGAAGAGTCTTCAAGATTGCAAGCCTATTTCTACACCTATGGAGACAAGTTTCAAATTGAGCCTTCAAGGGATCAAAGATTGCATCGATGCATTTATTTATGAGCAAGTATTAGACTCTTGATTTATGTATGCATTATGAGACCTAACATCCAATTTGTAGTCTCATAGATGAGCATGTTTATGTATAGGACAAGCACCCAGCATTGATAGACAATGGAAGTTTGAAGCTTTTCATAGAGCTTTGGCCTTACTCCCCTTTATGCACTGATCATAGTTGATTGGGCTTGGTTCTTCCCTCTACATGAGTGCTATTATGCTTCATCACTTCACTCTAAGGGGGAATTTGTTACCATAATTTTGTAATTGTGTATATGAACATACTTAAAACTACCATGGAACATTTTCCCTCACTAGGAGGTTCAAATTTACATGTATGGAGAACCAAGAGAGTAACATTCCATAGCCCACCATTACACATTCTAAGCAACACCACTTAGATCCCATGGAACACATTGGCTTGGTTAGATTCCTTCCAAGTCTACCTTGTGAAGGAATTGACTAGCTCCATCCATGAGGATCAACCTAAGGTTTGTTGTAGCCCAAGTAAGGTTGCCTACTGGCCATCTGGTGTGGAGTTAAGAGAGCCACTTGTGTGATCAATCAAAGCTCGAAGTGGGCAAGCACCACACTTGATTCAATGAGAGTGAGAAATGAGAGGAAGTAGAACATTGACCTTGCTACCCATAAGGCAAAGTCTCACTATGGCCCCCTAAAATAGTACTATGCCGATTCTGGGACATGGACCTGGGATTGTGATCTATAGGACACTCCCATCAGGGGATCGGGGTCTAGCAGCTTCCCTCACATACACCCAAGGCATTCTTTAGTTATTTAATTACGTGGTATAGTTAGTATTGAGAATACTTACCATCAATTTCATTAATTTAACACATTGAGCATTGGTTGTTTCAAGTAATTTATCCCATTAACATGAAGACAATTGAATATAGTCCTTTTAAAACATTAATAGAGAATACAATCTTACTTTTTTACCATTGTTCATAACCATATCCATATTTTCCCCACATTAGGCACAAAATCCATCCCACACTAGGCATCCACCATCATATGTATCTCCCATTCTACAAATTTCTAGGTTGCTTCTTTCCTCTTGGTGATAGCTTTAAGTTTTCTAGAGCTTAGTTGTAGAGTCACACTAGCAAGTTTAGTTTACCCTTTAGTTCATAGCTTCATGAGTTGTGATCATACCTTGTGAGATATCATATTATTTTAGGAAAGACATGTCCCTTGGGGCTTTAATCCTTAACTCTAATTCCTTTATGAAGAATCGTAAAGGTCCCTCCCTACCCTAAGACATTTCCTCATATCAAGGTAGGATCTTGAGTAGGGCATCTTTACCAAAAGAGAAAACATTGTTAAGGGCTCATCTTTAGTGTGGCAAGGTATCCCCTTCTAGTTGAAACAATACCAAATCTACATGGAATCTTGAGCAAGAATTCTAGTTCCCTTATTGTAAATTAACAACATGCATGTGATATGACAATCACAAGGATAATGGTGCTCTTAACCAATTGAACGAGTTCTATAAGCCAACCCTTGACCATGCCTTTAAATGAATGTTTAGTGTCCTTTTCAAGATGTGACCCTTTAGCCTATTCCTTTGGTCAAACAATAACTATTTTCCACTTTCAAAGAAAACACATGTCTATGCACTATTATCATTTACAATTACAAGAGGGCTTATTATGCGAGAAGGAACCTAGAAGGTTCTTGGTGCAGTTATTTAGGGAAGCTTTCATTGTAATGCACTTGCACTCAATCACTCACTCGACATAGTAGAGAAAGGTAACATGATATATGAGAACAATGTATACTCTTGTATTACTCGATGAAATAAAATGTATAACATAGGCACATCCCAAGACTACATCCTCATGACACTGCACAAGTGAGGGGTTCACAACTAGGTATACGAAATTGCACATAGAGTGGGAACCAAGCAGAGCTCAAAGGCACTACTACTCCCTATATAGGTTTGTTTGCATGTAATGCTAAGAAATAGCTACAAAGCCCCAAAATGGGGAAGGGAGAGAGGGGACCTCACACTTACCCCTTCCTTGAAAGACCTTGAAGTCCCTTACAAGCTATTGGGCACACAATTCACTTATTATAATGCTTTG
The DNA here is from genome assembly GCF_053477565.2 of Lygodium microphyllum. Classification (NCBI taxonomy): domain Eukaryota; kingdom Viridiplantae; phylum Streptophyta; class Polypodiopsida; order Schizaeales; family Lygodiaceae; genus Lygodium; species Lygodium microphyllum. The sequence continues at coordinate 119,511,900 of NC_141150.1, read as the reverse complement.
TTAACCTAGTACAAGCTACTTCTAAGAAAAGATACATTTCTTCATAGTCTTATTACAATGTAAGGGCTAAATATACATTGGAAGTATTGTTGGTCTTCTCCTTGAGCTTGGTAGAAAAGGCCTCTTTGCCAAATTCTCGAGCCTCTACTTCTAAAATCCAAGTGGCTTTTTTAAGAGGGCACCCTTTCCACTTGGAAAGGTACTTGGGGTAGTGGAATGTACCACCTCCATCGGGTATTTGGGAAGAACCTACATAGAAGGCATGCATGGAAGGCATTGTGCACACAGATGCTTTCCAACAAGTCTAGCTTGTAGGTGACATCATTTAGAACTTGGGTGATTTGGTATCCTACTCATACACTCCTTCATAAGGTCAAAAGTTGCTTGTTGGTCATTCCCTCACATAAAATCTCCTTCTCCCTTGGTAAGCTTAGATAATGGGGTCTTGACCGTGCTATGATATTTCATAAACCTTCTATAGAATATTGTGAAGCCTATAAGTTCCCCAACTTCTCAGATTGTTTATAATATTGGTTGCTTCTTCATTGCTTCTACTTTCTTTGGGTTACTTTGATTCCTTCCTCGCCTACAATAAACCCTGAGAATTTTAACTCCTTTATTACAAACTCACTCTTCTTTGGCTTGACACATAATTTGTGATGTCTCAATTCCTCAAATACCATCTTTAAATGTTCTTGTGCTCCTTTAAGGTTTTGTTATAGGCTAACAAATCATCCATATAAATGAGGATGCATACATCTATCTTTGGCCTGAATACTCCATCCATCAACCCACAAAAGATTCCTGACCCATTATTAAGCCCGAGTCCTAGGATAGCCATTCAAAGCTTCCATATCTAGTGCAAAATGCCGTCTTTGGGATGCCTTCTTCAGCTATGTGGATTTGGTGGTAGCTTGACCAAAGATCCGATTAAAATATTTGGCTCTGTGAAGTCTATCTAACAAGTCATCCATTAGGGGCATGGGTGTTTTTTCTTTATGGTGATCTTGTTGAGTGCCCTATAGTCTATGCATAGCCTAAGTCCTCCATCCTTCTTCTTGACGAACAACACTAGGGCTCCAAATGGTGACTTGCCTGGCTATATGAAACCTTGCTCTTCCAACTCATGCAATTGCTTATTCAATTCCATCAACTTGGTGTGTTTCATTTAGTCTCACATGGTGGAATAGGCCCTAGGATTAGCTTGATTGAATGAATCCTAGGGTCTGTTCCACTACCCTCTCTTTGGAATAGATCTTAGAAGTAACCTCTCCTTGGGGGTAATCCTTTTGGTAGTTCTAGGGGCATCACATTTGCATATTCCTTGAGCACTTTCTCTACTTTTTTGTTGCCTACTTTTAGTTTTGCTACTTTGGTTGACACTCTCCATGAGTCTTACCATACATCGGTACAACATATCCCCCTACTTCATAGACTTCTCCACATGTTTGGTGTTGCATGTCATGATGTGAGGCCTAATACTTGTGACAAGTTCTTGGGTTGACTGAGTAGGAGCTGTTGCATTATTGGTGTCAGAGAGAGAACCAGGGAGAGAGAAAGAGGAGAGAGAAGACTGCAGAGGAGAGAGAAATACTACAGGAAGTGAGAGAATAAGAGTGATGAGGAGAGAGAAAGACTAGATCTAGAGAGAGAAAGACAAGAAAGAAGGGGAAGCCATAGAAGCTGTGAGCAAGAAGGGAGAGAAAGATTGTAATTGTATTAATGTGTCAAAAAGATGTGTAAAATTACATATCCTCTCCTTTTATACCAATGTCAGTGTGACATGGCATAATATCAATATTATTTACACTAATTCCTTATTCTCATCTTCTTACAATCCATCCCCACTCAAGATAAAGTTTTTGTTCTCAAAAACAAATATTGGACTTATTGGTATAGCCAAGTAGGAGCTATAGAGTACTACTCTGTACAGCATTACAAGTGGTAAAAGAAAAGATTACCTAATATTCAATAATAGTACTAATCTATAGAGGGTCAAAATCAGCCTGTAGCCACCCGGATCAAAAGGGTAAGTTGTATCGTTGCCATGCATTGGATCAACTTTCATAAGATCGAAGTCAAATACTGCTGGAAGCATGATCATCATGATGGTACTCACTAACGAAGTCACCATTGCATGATGATCATCCAAATCCACATGATGTCCATGATCTGCCTTCTTGAACTGAACTTCTTGTTGTGGACTCATACCAAAATGGTCTTCAACAAGATGTTCTCCATCATTTGCATCATAATATTCAAATACCAAGAATATTTTGGCAGACTTTGCCCTACATGTGGCTTGGTGATTACAAGATAGTGGCTTAGCACATCGATAGCATAAGCCCGCAGCATGCAGTTCCCATATCGTATCACTGGTAAGGTGTCTAACGCGTTTAGCCTTAGATAGCAATTTACACACCTGCTCATCACCATTGGTCAGCTCTATAATAGTTTTGACATGTTGCTCATAGTCATCTTGCTGCTCATGTATAACAGATGGCTGTCCATGCTCATCATGTACAACAGATGGCTGTCCATACTCATGACCATATTGCTCATGCTGTCCATACTACATATGGTGATAATAGCCCTGCTGCACATCAGAGGGACAGTTTGGTTGAGCATATGCATTTGCTTCCACCGATGTTTGCTGCTCACATACATAAGCATGCTGCCTTTGATCATTGATCCCACAGTATTGGTCATAATCACTTGCTTGCTGTTGATCAAAGCTAGAAGTGTACTGATAAGCATAACCATTTCTGTCACATCCATAAGAACTAGGTTGGTCAACCAAGAGGGCTTCACAAGTATAATCATAACTATTTTGCTGAAGAGATGGATGCTCATAAGCATAAGCATGTTGACCATAATAGCCATTTTGCTGCCAAGGCTCAATGGAATGATACTCATCAGCATATACATGTTGGCCATAAGCATAAGCATTTGATTCAGGGCCATAAGCATAAGCATGTTGACCATAATAGCCATTTTGCTGCCAAGGCTCAATGGAATGATACTCATCAGCATATACATGTTGGCCATAAGCATAAGCATTTGATTCAGGTCTTGCTGTTTTTTCCATAACCGCCTTCATAAGAGCAATACACTGATCAGTCAAAACTCCAAGTTTGTCAATTCTAGCTTGTGTTTGAAGCCAACCTTGTTCACTAGGACTGGAGCTATTGATCTCAGTTGTTGCCATTGCAGTCAAGTTGAAGAAATATGTTGTTCCTTGAAAAATATAAGTCCAAATAAGGTGTATGATAGCTTGACTCGAAGGTTAGGATGTCTAGTATCAAGTAGAAATCCTAGTTTGAATCTAGGAGTAGCAATACCCCTCTCTATTTAAGAATTTCTAGAACTATCCACAGTGAACTGCTAGTGAACTGCCGGTACTAAATAGGCTCTAGCTCGAGAAATATATGTCCAAATGAGGCGTTTGATGGCTCCACTTGAAGCTTATGATGTCTAGTATCAATTCCAGTTGTTCCTTTGTCGTTAGAATGATGCTACTAATTTCTGTAGCAACTTTCCCGAATCTGTCCCTGTTTGGACTGCACCCTATTTTGTCCCTGTTCCAAGTATTTTGAGTACTTCTTATCCAACTTGAGTCAATACCCAATACCTATACACTCAAATGAGTAGGAGAGAGCATTCCATAAATATGGCATTACAAGATTGCATCCCCAAAGCATCATACCCTTGAGAATGCTCCATCGGTCTTCCATAGGCAAAAGGTTGATGACGAGGAGTCAAGTGGCACAAGATTCTTCAAATAGATCATTGCTGAGCCTTCAAGAAATGGTTCAAGCTCTTCAATGTTGGGGAAGAACCTTCAAATGTTGTCGGTCACTGATGCTAAGAACATTCAGGAAGTGTTGAAGAGAAAAAGCCCCATGAAATTCTTCAAAATTTTTGAACAATTTTAGTGATGTCCAAAACTATCAATCCTAGAGTTTCAGATATCATTGATGATGCTAATGCAATGTATGAATCTAGATCTCCAGTGAGCCAGGAGACAATCAAATCTTCTCTGAAGCATGGGAAACTGCCATTGGTTGCATTGTCGATAGATGACAATCGAGCTATTGATGCGATATGAAGCCTTGCGTCTCTCAGATAACAGATAGTGTTAACTGTCTTATTGCATTCACAAACAGCAGATTTAATCAGGATGTCAGTTTGAATTTTACGATTCAGAAGGTTAACCAGGTAAGAGGCAAATACTGAATGTGTAAGAGAGAAGATTAATCAGGAGAAAGCCATTACAGCCTCCTAAGCAGTGACAAGAATCCTGTTCATGGCTGCAGATTTGCAGCAGAATTTGGTTTCTTATGCTGCTGTTGCTAATGGCAACGCAATCATGGCAGAGTATGCAGATGGAGACCCCGAATCATCATGCATAGTTTTAAAATGCTTGCAACATTTGCCTCCCCTGCATAGTAGGTTAAGCTATACGACCTGTAACCGCATATTTATCTGCCTAATTGAAGGCCTCTTCATCTATTGTGCAATTGTTGATGAGGCTCTTAGCAAGACCAAAGCATTCATGTTCTTGGAGCATGTCAAGGATGCATTCAAGGTGCTTCTGCAGCAACAAGGCTCTGACAGAGTGCTTCTGCAACAACAAGGCTCTGACAGAGTGAACCCTCTCTTACATGGCATATGCACCTTGTTTGGTGAACCAAAAGGCTACTGAAGCTTTAGCTTGTCCTGCTGAGAAACTTTCTATCATCCATGCGACAAAATTTTGGCAGTCTCTACAGCAGTATGGGAATGAATCGATGGTTCAGGGCTGAACCACTAAAGCGTGAGCCTTCAGGTTCTGGCTCAATGCATGTACCTAAAGCTTTCAATAGAGTTGTCTGGGGTCCGCTCAAGCACCATGGTGCTTCTTCTTCAAACACCCCTTCAATAAAGGACGAATGTGAGTCTGGCAGGTCTCAAGTTTCCAGCAATTGCGCATTCCTGCTTCTTCTTCAAACTCCCCACTGCTCAAGTTCCTCCTCCACTTGTCAGAGAGAGAACCAGGGAGAGAGAAAGAGGAGAGAGAATACTGCAAAGGAGAGAGAAAGACTGCAGAAAGAGAGAGAATAAGAGTGACGAGGAGAGAGAAAGACTAGATTTAGAGAGAGAAAGACAAGAAAGAAGGGGAAGCCATAGAAGCTGTGAGCAAGAAGGGAGAGAAAGTCTGTAATTGTATTAATGTATCAAAAAGATGTGTAAAATTACATATCCTCTCCTTTTATACCAATGTCAGTGTGACATGGCATAATAATTACACTAATTCCTTATTCTCATCTTCTTACAATTGGGTCCTAACTTTGTGGTTTGGCAAGAGGCTTCTAGTTTATTTTCCTTCATTTGCACTTTGATCATTGATCTATTTGGGAGTTGCATTCTCTCACATGGAACTTGTACTCCTTCTCCTGGCATATCTAATAACACCTCATTGACTCATTTCCTAAACATTGCAATAACATACTTGTCATATCCATAGGTATCACTAGGAAGTTAAGCTTGGCCTTTGATTTTTTTACTTCCAGTTTAACTACAATATATTTTTTTCACTTCTTTTGCTTCTCCTTGTGCAAAGGTCACTGTTAATCCTTTTCATGCCTTGGTCAATCTCGTTCCATGCTTTGTTGCACACTCTAGAGTGATAAATTTATGAGTTGCTCTTGTATCCACCATGATTTCTTAATCTTTCTCACTTACTCTTCCCTTCAAATATAGGTGATGCACTGCTACTACTCATGCCACCATGCATTGGGGGTGTGCACTCATTGTTTCCACTCTTGGATGATCTTGATTCTCCTTGCTCCCATTTGGAATCTCTTGAATGTATGGGGGTTGCAGTTCATCTCCTCCATATGCACTCATAGCTACTACACTGGATCCACTTGATGTTGTGTCCTCCATGGCACATCTATTTTGATAGTGTAGGCCACTGCACTTGAAACATCTAACCCCTGTGGTTGAGGCTTGGGGTCTCCACCATGATGCATTTGACCTACTAAACTATAAGATGCACTTGCAATTGGTTTATAATGATTGTTTTTCCACCTTCCAAATGCTCCTGTTGGTACTAAGGTGAATTGTGATGTGGCTAGGGTTACTTCTTCTAAGATCTGACTTCTAGTTTTGGAGATGGGTCCTCTAGGGGTCCAAGTGTTGATGGTGAGGTTGGTGCTAAATCTGGTTTGGTTCCCTTGGGCTATCCTCCTTCCTTGCAAGTCCACTAGTCTCTCAACCATTCTCATGGCCTCCGCTACACTCTCAAGTTCTTATCTCTCTACATCTTTTCTTGCCCCCTCTTGCATACCAAAGAGGAATCCATGTAAATTGGTGTATGTATCCATGTTTGGGAGAGTTGAAGCACCACTTGTCGATACTTGTTGACAAACTCCTTCATCTTCCCTTGTGCCTACTTCAAGTTCCTCCACTTGTCCCTAACCTTGAATTTCTACATCTTTGGGATGAAATAGTCCTCCAATTCCTTCTGCAACCTCCCATGAGAATATTGTATAGCCTTGCTCTTGTTACAACATGTACCAAGTAGTCACATCCTCTTCGAGATAGATGGTTGCAACTTCTCCCTTCCTCTATTCAGTTGGCATACTTCAAGTATATACCTACATTTTTTATCCAATTCTTTAAGATCGATCCATCTCTCTCTCCTTTATAATTGGTAGGCTCTAGCATCTTGAACTTCCCATGGTCGTCTCCTAAACTCTCACTCTCCTCTCCATCACTTGTCCCTTGCTGCTATTGTTGTTGTTGTTTCTTCTTCTTCTTCTTCTTCTTCTTCTTCTTCTTCTTCTTCTTCTTCTTCTTCTTCTTCTTCTTCTGGGATGCCTTGGTTGCCTCCTCCTTCTCATCCTTATTGCCTACTACTTTAGCTTCACTTTCTTTCTCCTTCTTCTCTTTGTATTTTCTAGTTGCTTCCTCTTGGATTGATCTAATCTACTAACCTATCTATCCCCTCTTGTATTTTATGTCTATTCGCCTCCTCTTCTTATTATTTCATCCACTCTTTAAACCCTTGCTCATCTCTAGCCTTCTTTCTCCTTTTCTCCTCTTCTTCCTTCTGTTCCATGCTCCTCTAGATGGAATCTAATAGGCTTGACATGCCTTCTGACTACCTCTCCAATCTAGCTACTTTCTCTTCCTAAGATTCTCTCCATTTTTTATCTCGGCTCCTCTTCTTGTCTTTAGCGCCAATAATAGTTCTGGTTGCCTTATCTCCTGTGGTGTTGTTAGAAGTCACACCTCGGCTTTGGGTGGTATGTTATGGGGGAGTCATGTCTTAGCTCCGAGGGTGTCATTGTGAGGAATCCATATCTTGCCTTTGGATGGTATATTATGGTGGGGGCATTGCAACGTGGGGTGTCACATGGTAGTGCATTGTGATGTGGGGCATTGCATCATGGGGCATCGTGATGTGGGGCGTCACAAATTGGGTTGTCATGGCACGACTCCAAGGCTCTCCATCTTCCCTCTTTCTTTCATGAGCACCTCTAGAATCTGAGAAAGAGTCACTCTAACACCAAGTGTAATACACCTAAATCAATAACTCACTTGTCATGACATAAAAAGATAACACGATATGTGAAAGGAAGGTATACTCTTGTATTACTCAATGAAAGAAAATATACACCATAGGTACACCCAAAAACTACACCCTCATGAGGCCACACAAGTGAGGGTTCACCACTAGATGTAGGGAATCACCTGTAGGCTGGGAACCAAGCAAAGCTCAAAGTCACTACTATAAATATATTTGGGCATAATGTGATGGTCCCCTACGAGACCCCTAGATAAATAGGCAAAGTGGTTATATATGAAGCCACTGTGCTAATTAAGAATAAAAGGTGGACTAAAGAAGTCTTACTAACTCTAATTAATCATATAAATGATAGCCTAATTTCATATATGTAGTCCAGCCCCAATTAAGTTCAGCATATCCTCTTTAATCTCTCAAGATTCTATAGTTTCAAGCATTAACTCTTCCATTTTGAACTAAAACTATCAACAATTCAAGTCCATTTTTCTCTGTATTCAAATTAGAGAAGAAATATATCATAAAACTTCCAATGCACCCTTAAACTTTATTAATACTCTAATACAATGCTTAATATTTGCTAAATACTATTTTTGCCTTGAACATCATTTTATAAAGAAAGTACCCTCTAAGAAATTCCATTAGCCACAAAATTTTAATAGCATACTCTAACCAAAAAATAAACTATAGTCTTCTTTTAAACTTTTGACAAATTCCTTTCCTATCTCAACTCATTAATTTTTCTTTATTTCTATCCAAAAAATATATTCATATTAATTACTCCCATACACAAAACTTTGAACCCTCTTAACCAAAGATTACCCTAATAAATGCAACTTGCATACCAACCTATTAGTAAATAACATTATCTCAATACAATGCTTAATATTTGCTAAATACTATTTTTGCCTTGAACATCATTTTATAAAGAAAGTACCCTCTAAGAAATTCCATTAGCCACAAAATTTTAATAGCATACTCTAACCAAAAAATAAACTATAGTCTTCTTTTAAACTTTTGACAAATTCCTTTCCTATCTCAACTCATTAATTTTTCTTTATTTCTATCCAAAAAATATATTCATATTAATTACTCCCATACACAAAACTTTGAACCCTCTTAACCAAAGATTACCCTAATAAATGCAACTTGCATACCAACCTATTAGTAAATAACATTATCTCCTTCTAATATTCACTAATTATGCACTAAAAACACTCAAAAACTACCATTTCAACCCTTAGAAATTATATAACTTCAAATCCAAAAATCCATAGTACAAAAAAATTTATATGTGAATCCTTCTAACCATGTTTTAACTCTATTATAATATTTCATATTTAATCTCTTCTTCATTTTCTTAACTATCAATAATTATGAATGCCATTTTCACCACTAAAACACTTATATCTCTTAGTAAATTCATTATCTGAAGATGAGGTTTCATTATTAGGTGCATTTCATCATCTTTTAACTCTATTTGAACTTATTTTTCATAAACAATTCCTGAATTTATTAATATCCACTAATTAGAGCCTAAAAATATAGTTTTTGATATATTTTCTACCATTTCTTTATCATTTGTTGAAAATCATGCCAAATGCTGCAGAAAATCATCAACATACTCCAAGAATGATGGCACCCATTTTTTGTGTGTTTTTCTCTCTTGCTCAATCTCCTCCTTCACAAGATACTCCCTCCTTAACTTCTTGATTATCGCCTTCTTCAAATTTATAAGTTTCACACTTGAACCAATTCTCTTTTGGCACCCTTCTACATCTCCAGCCTATTTCTGACCCTGCCCACTACTTCATGCTAAATTCTATCTGCATTCTCTCCCATCTCCAACTTTTTTTAAAAAACCTCTGAGTTGCTAGGTAACAAAAAATAATTGCATCCATCAAGCCACTAAGTTGTTAGGTAATAAATAACCTCTTGAATCAAAGAAATATTATCCTACTCTCCTTCCAGATATCCATGACAAAGACTTTGCTCACGCTTGCAAGACCAACACCTCAATAAAACTGATCTAAGATGCACCACAAGATAGAGTCTCTAGGGGGTAGAACTGCTAACCCTCTATGAAATAAGGAACAATGTGCCTAGCTACTAACTAATTATGATATAAAATGTAAGTATTATTATATCTTTATCTCATTTTATCATAGGTTTTTAATTTTAAAAATATTTGCTTTTAGCAATGCTCAAAAGGCCCCATCCCAAAGAGATGCAAGGCATCAAAAGTAGGGCACCCATCAAGGAAATCCCTACAGGCTACCAGGACCTCAGAGACAATGGATATCTTCTTTTGAGAGTTTCTTTTTCTTTCTTTTCTTTTCATGGCTAGTATTTTTTTCGTCTTGATTTATTTTCTTAAGGTTTGTTTTAGTTGTGTTTGTTTAAATAAATTAATTAATTTAATAGAATATTTTACTTACAGAGTCACTATTCAGCATTAAACCTACAAACATTTTAGTTCAACAATCCTCCTCGAGAAACTTAATTAGGAGAGCTATACTAGCCAGTCAGCTAACATCTAGGCTAATCTCACAAGACTCAACAAAAATAACCTCATCACTAACAAACCAATCAAAATTTCTTGGAGAGACAGCTTTTTGCCCCCACAACAAATACTAGCAAGAAATGAAACAAGTTCGTGGGAATTATACTCTGATGGGCTTCTAGTCAACCAGATCAGATTGGAAAATAGGTAGTCATGCATGAGTCAAGAACTCCTTCACTTTAGAACTTAACACTCATAATTATGTTATTCTTACCTGACAAAACAAAACAACTAAAAGACTTAAAGTCCATTATTAATGAAAAATTCAGTGAAAGATAAATCCAATCATGTGTGCATCTAACTGCCTAACTAAGTGAAAGCTAACTAAACTAATGTGTGAAAATTTGGAAAGAAAAGAAAATCTAAAGTTATAATTTAGTCATTTTCAAGTATTTTATTTTGTTTTGTTTTTAAAATCTTTTTGTTTAAATCAAATCACAAACTAAGCAAGCTAAGAAAACAAAAAATCTGAACAAAAATTATCACAATCTCTTAAATCCTCTAAAACAAATAACAATCATAACCCAAAATCATCTAGACCTATCAGCATCAAATCCATCAAGCAAATCACAACATCCAAGATGATCCTAAAGAATCCCTTACGCCCTCACATAAGATATATCAGAAACATCATCAAGCACTTCACTAGAATTCTCCATCATCTCATGGAGTGGAGCGTCAGCTGCCAAATTGTAATATGGCATGGATGCCACTGGCATATTTTCTAATGTACCACCCTGAGTTGGGTCCCTATTTTCTAATGTATCACCCTCATTCGAGTCCATATAACTACAAATGTAATCCCAATATTGACAACTATCGTCCAACTAGAGATCAAGATAAGATGGAGTCAAATGATAAACAATAGCTTGATAGCAAGCAAACTTCTGATGCTCTTGATCCATCCTATACTAGGCAATGCCACGCTCAGGGGAAAATACACTATCATAGTCATGGTGCCAATAAGTATACCCAATAGCTTGCTACATAGCAGTGTTACAATAATGTCGAAAATAAGTGTGAAAATAAGTGTGACACTACCAAGATAGTGGCTGTGTGTACACATAAAGATGCCATTGACAAGCTTGGTCTACAACTAAATTAGGGATGGTACTGCAAATAAAAAATGACTACAAAAGAAGAACCACAATAGGCCTCACCCCTCTGAGCATATAAAAACCTATCATGCATCTGAAATTGTGAAATACTATAAGGTCCAACATGAGTAGGATCATAACTATTAGTGTTAAGGCGAGGGGTAAGAGCATCCATACATGCATCCCATTAAGAATTCCCCCCCACAGAACAAAATAAAGCACCAAAATGAGCAAGAAAAAGAAACAAACTAGTTATTTACCTACACTATCTGACTCATACTTCTCAATTAAGTCACAAAAGGTTTCAAGCAAAGACCATTAACTCGAAAGGATTCATGTGTTGCCTCTACGTCTTGAATATCCATTGAACCATCATCATAAACTTCTTTAACTTGAAACGAACCTAACCATCATATATAAAGTTTCCTTGAGAATTTATAGTAATGACTATCATATAACAAAACTAAATCATTCTTTTGGAAGCCCTTAAGCTTTAAGCATCTATCATGCGCTAGGCTTTCGTTGTTTATAATGTGCTTCAATACGTTGTAAGGCAAACATATGATCTTGGTTCAATTTAACTGACTTATGCAATCAAGAAGCAAGAGATTCTCGCTCTCCAAGGTGATTAGGTAATGCAACACACAAAGTTCCAACTCATTAGGAAATATGGCCTCAGTTCCATAAACTAAATTAAAAGATGTATTATTAGTCATCACCTTATAGGCAGTTCAATATGCCAAGAGCACCTCTGGTAATCGTTCATCTCAATCACGCCTATTCTATGCTACTGTTTTAGTTGAAATGGCCATCACAATACGATTGGTGTCTTCTACGGCACCATTTGCTCAAGGATAATAGGGTGTAGATTTTGGTATTTAATCTTATAGAGATCTATCAATTCTATAATCAAATTATTCAAAAAATGATATCCATGATCACTAACCAATTCCAATGGACAACCAAAGTGAGTAATAATATTCTCATAAAGAAATAGAGTGATATATTTTCCCCGATCAATCTTAAGTGCTTTAGCTTCCACCCATTTAGTTACATAATCAATACATACCAAAATGTATCTAAAAGAATGATATCATGTAGGTGGATCAATGATGGGACTGACAAAATCTATACCCTACATCTCAAAAGGTACAAGTGCCTAATATAGGGGTTAATGGCATTGTAGAGCATTTACTCAGTCTCCTAGTACATTGACATTTATCACACTTCTTGTAATGTTCATATGCATCCTTATATAACATAGGGTACCAATTTTGAGCAAAAATCTTTCTTTGTTGTCAAATCTCTTGCAAAATGGCCATCATAGGGTCATCATGTAATATAATTAAGATTTGTGGTACTTGATCTTCTTGAACACACCTTCAATAAATTTCCTCATGAGGAAAATACTTATATAAATATCTTGACATCAAAACATATGATCGTGATTGCAATGAAATACAATGGCGTTCATGCTTATTTGTAGTTGGTGGGTATCTAGACATATTAAGAAAATTAGAAATATCAACATACCACGACATTGTGATAGAAAATTCAAACAATTGAGCATCAAGTAATTCATCATATCTACCCTTCTTTATATCATCAATTATTAATGGCAAGGCATATGATCAGCAAGAACATGCAATTTCCCGATGGCATGAGTAATTACTTCAAAATCAAATTCTTGAAAAAGTAGCATCCATCTTGTAACTTGGTCATTAAGTTCAGGTTTATTTAAGAAGTACTTCAACACTTCATGATCCACATAGAATATAAACTTGTTGCCCAATAAATAATGGCAAACACCATCAATAAGCACTCTTTCTAAGTTGTGGTGTAATTTTCCTTCATATCACTTAGATTTCGACTAGCATAATAAATCAAATGATCTATGTTCTTATCATCTGCTTGGCATAGGACAATGCTCACTGTATCCATAGAAGCATTGACATGAATATGAAACTCTTTAGTCTAATGAGGTGAAACCAAAATTGGGCCTTCAACCATCTTAGCTTTCAGTTTCTCAAATGCAACTTGGCACATTGAATCCCAATCATAAGCTTGTTTCTTTTTAAGTAGGGTTATTAAAGGTGAAGTTACTGTTGCAAAAAATTCAATAAAGTGTCAATAAAAATTTAGATGACCAAGAAACCCTCGTAATTTCTTCAAGGTTTGGGGTATAGGAAGATCAACAATTATTTTAACTTTGGCCATATCCATTGCTATGCCATCACCATAAACTACATGCCCTAATAGTATACCACATGGTACTCAAAATATACATTTCTCAGGATTCAACAAAACTCCTATATTCTCACAACGTTGGAACACCCCTTCTAAATGATCAACCATATTATCATTGTCACCATGCACACAAAAGTCATCCAAGAAGACCTCCATCCATTTAATCAGAAAATCTTGAAAGATTGCCATCATTGCTCTTTGAAAAATAGCTGGTGTATTACATAACCCAAATGGCATTACCTTGTAAGCAAAGGTTCCCCATTATGTGGTAAAAGTGGTTTTGGGCTGATTGTCTAGATTAATTAGGATTTGATTATAGCTGCTAAATCCATTAAAAGAATATAATTGGTTTCCTACCACTCTATCTAATAGTTGATTTGCAAAAGGCAAGGAAAAACGATCTTTCTGAGGATGCTTTTTCAATGCTTGTTAATCCATACATATATGAATTTTATTAGAATTCTTCTTAGGAAAAATAACTATAGGTGAAACCCATTCATTGTGTGCAACATGATAGATAAAACCCACATCCCTAGTAGCTTAGTTAATTTAAGCATATGTTTGACACCAAGTTCAATATCAATGTAATGCTAACACAATTCAGATTTCATGCCTTTCAAATCCACATAGCTCCATGCAAACACATGAGAATATTTCTTAAGAACATTCTATAACTTCTCCAAAGCAACATCTTGTAATTGACTACCTAATAATAAAAACTTATTAGGTGCTACTTTAAAATGTGTCATCTCAATTTCTAAGTTACGCACATAAGCCTGTGCACTCATCCTTATCTTGTTTATTCTTATCATACAATGTCCGTGCACTCAAAAACATGCAAGAAACATCCCTTTCTCTCACCAAGAAGCCATGTTGAGACACATAAGAATCTAGCACACAAGAGATCTATCATGATCACCATCCTCACTCTCGCTCTCTTCTTCCATGGAAGAGATAAAGCAAGAAAGCACAAGAGAGGAAAATTAAGAGTTGTGCCAAATGAGGGAGAGAAAGAGATACCTGCAACAAGGGATAATAAAGAGGAAGAAAGAAGGAGGTCAGAACCACCTTTCCCCCCAAAATCACACAACTCTCAATCCTACCTTTTCATATTTCTTGAAAGTTTGTTTTACATGAGTATTATTAGACCTTAGGAAGGAGACCTATAAAATTTGAAGTATTAAAACCTTCCAAGTTTTGCAAAAAACACTTACAATTTCTCATGCTCATGGCTTTACAATGCGGACCCGCTAAAATACCATGGCAAATTACAAAGAGTTTTATTCCTTGAGGGATAAAGCAATAAGGTGTTGCTTATAGGATGGCTATTAGAGCCACCACAAACATAATTCTCTCTCTCTCTCTCTCTCTCTCTCTCTCTCTCTCTCTCTCTCTCTCTCTCTCTCTCTCTCTCTCTCTCTCTCTCTCTCTCTCTCGCTCTCTCATTAGGTATGCTCGATACCCCACCCTCATAAGGTGCTACCAATGATTTATGGTGCTTTGAGTTGTAAGGGCCCCATTATGAGGACAAGCCATGTGTGAGCTTGGTTGGTTGGGTCTTGACTTGTATGTTAGATGAGGTTTATGGCAAAAAGGTGACCTTTTTTTATCTAGCATTTGGGTTAGATAGACAAAAAGGTGACCTTTGTCTATCTAACCTTTAGGTCACATGAGGTCTATGTGACTAGATGGCAAAAAAGTGACCTTTGTCTATCTAGCCTTTGGGTTAAATAGTGTGGTTATGCTGGTAGTAAAAAATTGTGGGGTGTGATAGTTATCAAGGAGCCTTGTTTTGGGTCTAGGGATCGCAGAAGTGGCCCTTGGCTGGGGGGGTCTCATGAGGGCCAAGAGTCCCCTTGATGAGCATATGTAGCCCTCCTCCCAATGGTAAAGGGAATATTTCATAAAATATTCTTTGACTAACTAGGAAAAGTTCATTGCATGGTGAGATAGGCCGACTAAACTACCTTCCTGGACTATAAAAGAAGAACCCTCCAAATCCATTATCAATCTATATTTCACCTAATTAGAGTTCTTCTAGTTAGGCTTAAGCTCTTTGCTTATCATTGGTCTAGATCACCATCTATGCTTCATAGAGGAAGTGCACGAGTGAATAGAGCCATCTTTGCATCAGCTTGTTTGGAATAAAAGAAGTGTCTATTCTTCTCATATTTGATGTGTACTCTACTCCTTGCTCATATTTTGTTTGTTGCATCATAAATTCATATATATATATATATATATATATATATATATATATATATATATCTGTCTCTCTCTCTCTCTCTCTCTCCTTGCAACTTCATCGTCGAGGGATTTCACATTGTTCAAACATAGAAGTCTTTGCTTATAAGGACTTTTTTAATCATATTTAATTTAGGAAATGTGTTTAAGTGCTCATTCTAGTGTGTCATTGGTCCAAATAAAGGTTTTAGCATCCTAGATTATAAATACTCAATATAGTACCTTGAATGGCTCACATATATTGGCAATGCACACAATGATTTGTGGGTCGGCTAGAATTGAGTACTTGTGTAACAACCTAGGCAAAATGCAATCTAGTGATATATTGATTTGGGATGTTGGGTTGCACATGTGGCTGGGGTTGAATATATTACTCACAATGCTACAAACATAATTAATGCACCCTTCTTCTCTAAACTTGAGAGGTCGGCGGCCATGTGCCTATAATGTTGCAACCTAAAAGATTGAGGTACTTATAATAGACATAGTACAATGATATAACATTATGGCCTACCCATGCTTAGCTAGAACTCAATATTGACTAATATTATTACAATGTATGATATGCAAATATAGTATAACAATATAATATTACAACCCTACCATATTGAGTTAGAGTTGGAGATTGATCGATGCATGTATCCTTCTTGTTTTGACTTGAGGCACTAGCAGCCACATGCCTAGTGTTTTTGCAAATTAAAGGTTGAATGATATGTAGACATAGTCCAACAATAGCATTCCTTGCATGCTTCAAACACAATCATGGGGGATTCACTAGTAGTAATAAGGAGACAGGGGAGTCAATTACTACCATGGAGGTGGCCTTGTCTTGCCATGAAGGGAGAATTCCTCTAGATAAGAGTAGAATGATTAGAGAAGGGAGAGGGGAAAAACAAATATTGTGATTTCATGGAGAAAAGAGAAGTGAGGCATGTCATTATCTTCCTTGGAGGTTAATTGTGAAAGGAGATGGCAAGCCACATGAGATTTGATTTTAAAGCTCTTTTGGTGGAAAATGACACTTGTATTACTCAATAAAAGAAAAGGTACAGCATAAGCACGCCCCAAATACACCCTCATGATGCCACACAAGTCAGGGTTCATATCACTAGGTATAGGGAGTCACATGTAGAGTGGGAAACAAGTAGAGCTCAAGTCACTACTATAGGTGAATTTGGCCAAAATGCCAAGGAATAGCTACAAAGCCCCAAAGTAGGGAAGGGGGAGAGGGGACCTTCAAATCACCATGGTTATATGGTCCAAACTCAAAGCACTCCTCTTATGGGCCATCACATGCTCCTTGTCTTGGTGATCTCGTACTTTGCTCACTTCTCACGTCTTTGTCTGTATTGATAGTTTGATGAATCATATATATAGCTTGTCAAGGAGACCTAGTATGGCTTAGATTCCTTAATCCTTCTTGTGTTGCACCTTTTTTGGTATTGAAAACTTGATGACTCACATATATAGCTTGTCAAGGAGGGTTGGTATGATTGAGCTCATTATCTTGGTGCTCTCATACTTTTCTCATTCCTTGCATTACATCTTTGTTGGTATTGGTAGTTTGATGTTTCACATCTATATCTTTTCAAGGAGGGTTGGTATGACCAAGATCCCCTAATCGTTATGTAGAGGATAGTAGTTGAAACATAGAATAAGGTGATGATAACCAAGCCCGGGGCATCCACTAGGGTTTACCGTATGGTACCATGTGAGTGTAAGGGAGGGGGGTTATTTAAGGAAAGGAATGTACATTTTATAAGGTAAGGTCCCATAAATAGGGGGTAGATAAGGGGTATTTTCATATATTTCTTGCACACAGGTGACATCTCCTTATTACTACTAGTGAATCCCCCGTGTAACCAAGGAAGGAAGTAATGGAAATCCTAGGGGATGGAATTGAAGCCTCCACTCTCTCCTTAAAGACAAGAGTAACAATGTCACAATCTAGGGAATAAGGGGGAGAAATAGAGATAGCAAGTAAGAGAATAGTGGTGATGAATTTGCTAATATGGGGGAATGAGATGGAGGGCACACCTTCTCATGATGTCATGTTATTTCAACATGATATCAGAGCCATCTTTGATTCATTGAGCTTCCCACAAGCATATCTTGGCTTAAGTGCACAAGATGTAGTGAAAACCAATAACTTGTAGATAAGAGGATAATGTGCACAATAAGAGAAAGAGATAGAGACAATATAGAGAAAGGAATGAACTGCAGCTGAACATTTCATTGCTAGTAGTTATATATATACATGGTATACTAAATGAGGTAGGTGAGCTATATCTCTAAATATCTGATATATTTACAAAGTGGATATCTATGAGATCCTTTTGTCCACATACTGACTTGCCCTTATCTTATCCAAGCTTTTATCCTTATCCACAACTTTATCTTAACATCCCCCCTCAAAAGGATTCCATAGTTGTCTATAGAGAAATAAAAGATTACATTCAATTCATCAATTTGGCTAGAATGTTGCAGTTCACTCCTTTCTCTATATTGTCTCTATCTCTTTCTCTTATTGTGCACATTATCCTCTCATCTAGAAGTTCCTAGTTTTCACTACATGGTATCAGAGCACCAGGTCATATCTTTCTAGCTTATCATATTCTCCTCAAAATCACAAACCACTAGTCCTCCTTTACTCTCATTCTTCCAATGGCTCTCGTCAATGCTACTACCTCCTACAACCGACACATCAAGATCAACAAACTCAATGGAAGCAACTATCAAGTGTGGAAGCTAAGGATGGAACTCTACCTATCTCAAGAAAACCTATGGAATATTATCAATGGTAAGAAAGACTGCACTGAACAAGAAGGAGCAAATAAGGAAGATTGGATGCAAAGAGATGCAACTGCAAGAAGAGAAATACTTGTCCATTGTGGAGATTGACAAGTACAACTAGTAAGAACAATAACCACTGCAAAAGCTATTTGGGAATTCTTCAACAATACATATGAACACATAGATATTGTTTATCAAATGACCATGTTTAGAAAACTATCTACTACCACTATGCATGAAGATCAGTTTGCCACTAAGTTCTTAGAACAGTGGCAATCTTTGCTAGATGAAACCATAATATCTGGTTTAGTCATCTCAAAAGAATTACAAGCCATGTTTCTACTCTCTTCCTTGCCTCTATCTTGGAGAGCCTTTATTTACCTCCACTGATAAACTCAAGCTTCGACCACCATTGATTAATAGAATCAAGCAAGAGAAAGTCATGAGAGATACTCTTTCCACTTCTTCAAATCAAGAATCCAAAGCTCTAGCTATATAATTGCTTACAACCCAAAACATTTTCACAAAAGAGCTCAACACTTTCAACAAAAGCCCAAGTTTTCTTCTCGATCTAACTTCAAAGGAATTCTTGGTAATCCTCAACATAAGCCCAACTCTTACCAGTCTTTTCAATCCTTATCCTCAATAAGAAACCCTCATTATAATCTCATATGTAATGCTTGCAAAAGACAAGGTCATATTGAAAAAGATTGTCGTCAAAAAAATAGATTCAACAAATATCAATCAAAAGGTTAGGCTCACTTTGTTAGCATCGGCAATTATGACATAGAAGAGCAACCAAAAACTATCGTCAGCCTAGCCACAAGTGTTTGGGCACCTTCCTCAAACTCCAAAGAAGAAAATACATGGTTTCTAGATTCTAGAGCTACTCATCATATGACTTTTCACAATGAATGGTTAGTCAACTCCAAAGAAATCTCCACTCCACTTAGTGTTGCCATGGGGGACAACACCATTCACAAGCTCAAGGCTATGGAACAATTCAAGTGGAACTTCCCTCCAATCACATAATCAAGGTACATAAAGTCTATTATGTTCCCAATCTCAAGAAAAATCTATTAAGTATCAGTGAGCTCACTTCTCAATCCTCTCTCACTGCTCACTTCTACAAAGATAACTACATCTTACAGCTACTCTCACCTTCTCTCAAACTTACGTGCCCCAAAGTAGGTTGGCTTTATACACTTGGGTATTCACTTCTACAACCTCCTTCAAATGCTTCAACTAACTCCACTATACTCACAAGCATATCGCAAAATACACTCCTATGGCACTTTAGGCTTGGTCATACCTCTTAAAATGTTCTCCAACAACTTATTCACAAGAAACTTGTCTGCAGCATTCCACCTTCCCTCTCTCAACTTCCATTTTGTCAAGCTTATGCTCTCCATCAATGCCCATAATTAATATATTCAGTACTTTTGATTCGGATACTGAAGAGGTGCAATCTCAATCAACTCCTTGCTTCAAAAACTTACATGACCTACATCTTCAAGCTAATATTGCCCTTGGCCAAGCTCGAGATTTGCCTCCAATCACTATTCCTGAACCCCCAATTTGCCCTTCTGCCACTCAAGCACTTCAAAGTCCTAAAGCCTCTCAATGGCAAGCTACAATGCTCTGATACCATGTAGTGAGAACTAGGAACTTGTAGATAAGAGGATAATGTGCACAACAAGAGAAAGAGATAGAGACAATATAGAGAAAGGAGTGAACTGCAGTTGAACATTTCATTGCTAGTAGTTGTATATATACATGGTACACCAAATGAGGTAGGTGAGCTATATCTCTAAATATCTAGGATATTTAGAAAGTGGATATCTATGAGATCCTTTTGTCCACATACTGACTTATCCTTATCTTATCCAAGCTTTTATCCTTATCCACAACTTTATCTAAACACAAGAGACTTTCATTTCTTCAACCTATCCTTCTTTCCACCATAGCCAATTTAGACCTACCTCCATTAGAGAAACTAGTGTGAGCAAAGGAGGCCATATCTGCTCCTGATTCTTTCTTAAAATTTCTTCTTAGCTCATGGCGTGGCATCATGTACCTCAAACCTTGACATTGTGGTTGCAGTAACTCGGCATTGCGTTTTTCCCTAAATTTGGCATAGTTTGGAAGGACCACAACATACTTCGAGTAATAGCATGACCTACACAAGGCGCAATGGAGGCGGCTACTATTGGGCTTTCATAGCTCCCCAAGAGGGATATCTACAACTAAAAGGGTTTAGAGAAATTCCTTCTCTATTGCTCATATCAAGCAAAACCCTAACTGTGGTTTTTTATGGCAGCCATAGCCAAACCTTCAAAGCTTGGTTTTTTGAGTTATCCACTCATTGAAGTCATACACAATGATTTTAATCACTGATTAAGATTCTATGGAGTTTATT
Source organism: Lygodium microphyllum (assembly GCF_053477565.2). Classification (NCBI taxonomy): domain Eukaryota; kingdom Viridiplantae; phylum Streptophyta; class Polypodiopsida; order Schizaeales; family Lygodiaceae; genus Lygodium; species Lygodium microphyllum. The sequence continues at coordinate 119,490,967 of NC_141150.1, read as the reverse complement.
GCAGACCTGAAATCTCTAAACTCAAAGCATCTTTGACCAAAGGTGACTCCTAAAGCTGGTTACAATCGGGTTAATGTCAAATGCTTCACCTATGCTTGGCAATGAGTGCTTCTTAGCACTAATAATAAATTTATCTATCACTTTTTACTGATTATTTTTAAAATTTTGAAAAATTTTAAACCTTAAGCATGATTCATTAAGTGCTTAAGTATCATCATCCCATTGACCATTGTCATCATCTCTTATCTCATCTAGTAGAATATCACATTTGAGAATGCTACTAAGTGTCATTTCATTTGCTTCCACACTTATTGGCCCTTGTATAAAGGATTAGACATTTCATTGCCTAGCACAATCGGTAAGACCTTCCTATCATGGCCATGGCCTCTATGCCAATGTTAGACTTCAAATATGTAAGTTCGATGGAAAAGACTTTCATGCATGGCAGGTATTATTGAATTACAAAATGATGGAGTGGGGTTGTTGGCCCTTCATCAAAGGGACCATAGTTATTGGCCTATCCAACTTGATTGATGTAGAAGATGATGAAAGAGCCCAAGCAATAATCATGCTTCATTTGGATGAATCTCAATTCATCACATTGACCAACTCTCCACTGCCAAGGAGAAATGGGATGAGCTTGAAAAGCTTTATGGGGCTAGAGGAAAGAACTCTAAAATTTTCCTCAAGATCAAAAATTTTAGCTTGGAGTATAAGGAGAAAACTTGGGCAAGTTTATCTCTCACATGAAGGGGCTCATGGCACAACTATCCTTAGTTCAAGCTCCAATTCATGATGAAGATGCTATTGCAATTCTCTTGAAAGCTATAAAGAAAGTGTTCCCAAACCTTGTAACTACTCTTACAAATATCCCTAATCTGACCTTGGAAAGCACCATCCAATCTTGTTTGGATGAGGAGAAAAGAATTCAGAAAGAAGGCAGCACTAGTCATGCATTTACTTCAACAACTTGTAACCAACTCTTGATTCATACCATTTCCACTAAATGCTCCTTTTGTAATAAAAAGGGGCATATTGTAAGCAATTGTTGGAAAAAATATCCTAACAAGATGAAGTGCAAAAAATGTAAGAAGACATGGCATATCATCAGTAAGTCCCTACCACCCTTGAAGTACCAAAAGAATTAAAGGCCAACTTTGTCTCCACAACAACTGATGATCGACTTCTCTAAATCTATAAATCCTCTACCTATAAGCACTCTTGTAGCCTAATTTATAAAGGCATCCCATTTGTTTGAGGGGGGAACATTAACATGCCTTGTTGTCCAATGCCACTCTAGCATTGAGGGGGTGTTGAGAGATAGGCATGTGAACCCAATGTATTCAAAGGTGGATAAGGGTAGATGAGTGTCAATGGACTAGAGGGAAGGAGAAACCCTAACCCTAGCCATCCAGAGACATAACAATGATGAGCTTTATTTTATTGATTCATCTTATGTGTTTGAATAATTTAAAAAAATCCAAAATTAAGTCTCCATGTTTTACCATCAAGAATTCTTAATATCATAGAAATATCTATGAACCCAAGATCCCCAAATGTTATTACTTTAGAACCTTGCTTGTGTATAACAAAATCTGCATTAGCCTTGAAAACACTTATTAAGATAAGTTTGAGTATTCCATAATGTCTAAATAGCAAGGTGGATACATTACATATGTCTTTTGTCCTTGGCTTTGTACGTATTCCCATACACTCGAGAGTAAATTTAGTCATGTAAATCTTCTATATTGATATCTTCCAATCCACTTTGTTTTGTGTGCTCTCAAGTTTCTCCTCCTCCAAGCTATATGTGCACATTCCTACACCCCTAAATCTAATAGCATTTTCATAAATATCATATTAGAAGATATACACATTGGAAAACACCAAGTATTGGGGTAAATGCCAATGTGGTCGATCGCCCATCTTACTCCAATAACCCTAACTATATATGTACATAATAATTCCTTATTCTCTGAGGGATAAAGCAATAAGATGCTACTCACAAGAGAGCTATTGGAGACCCCACAAGGGGTGTGTGTGTGTGTGTGTGTGTGTGATCTCCATTCTCCTGTAGCTCCATCAACTGATATTAGTGTGTAGGGAGTATCTAGCCATTGTTGCCGATGGAGATTTTCATAGTCTCTATTTTAGATGAGATTGGATGTGCACAAAGAGATTTAAAAAATCTTTGTATAAGCCCTATGGGGTTTAATCTTATCCATTTTTCCATCTAAGACTGTTTTGGGCCCCGTTTTTGCTCTGTAAGTATTCGACATAGTGTTTTGTTTTTTTCTATAATTATGCACAAGTTGTTTAGAACTTGAAAAATAGATCAAGGCTTATAGTGGCCACTGTAGAGATGCTGTGTATAGACTATCAAGCATTGATAGCCATTGAAAAACTACAAGAAACAAGCGGTTTTAGGTTGTAGGTTGTTTTGATACATGTTGTAGATGACATATTTTACAGTTTTGGAGTTTGTTATTGGTTGGTATTATATACAAGTGTTACTAGACTAGAGACTTTTATGTAAATATTGTATAATTCTTGAGCTACATATACTATCCATGCATATTTGCTCATGAATGAGAAAGAATATTATTATTTGATGTATTATAGTGGTTTCAGGGAAATTAGTCCATGCATATTTACACATGAATGAGAGAGAGCATTGTTCTTTGATGTGTTGTAGTTGTTTTAGGGAGATCAATCTTTTGATATACTTTTGAAAAGTTGGGTGTTGTTATGTTGCTATAGGAAGTATTAACACAGTAATACAGTATCATAATTATATATAGTGATTCACAACATTTGAATAATGGTATGTGCATTAGTACTAAGCAATGTCCATTTTCTATCTTCTCTTAGTTTTGGTTATATTGAGCTGGTACTACAGAAATTCTACTAGTTTCATTGTGTAGTTTGTTGATTTTTAACTTGGTGTCACTTGACAGTTAGTTGTTGTTTTGCACAAATAGCTTCATTGTCGGTAATGTACATAGAACTTTGTAACATCAAGAAGTTTAATGGTACTAACTTTAGTTTGTGGAAGGAGAAGATCCAGGTTGTCCTTATCCAGAAGAAGTAGTTGAGCTCCATAAGAGACATATATAGAAAACCAATAGACATGTTTGAAGGGGATTGGTTATAGCTTGATGTATTGGCCAAATCCACTATGAGACTGCATTTGGTAGAATACATGTCTTACTACTATATTATTTTAGCTATAGGTTCAGAAAGCCTTGAACCTCCAGAGGGCTTCTCGGACCTACCCCTTTTCCAAACCTCCCTTTTTCAATCAAAACCCCCTCCCCTCCTCTCTTTCTCACGTGCAATATCTCATTTTTTCTTCCCCTTCCCTTTTTTCATTAAAGTGTCCCCCCCCCCCCCCTTCACCTCCCTTTTTTTAATTAAAAGCCCTTCCCCTCTCTCTCACTTATAATCTCTCTTCATTTTCCCTATCCCCTTTTTAATTAAATTCTTCCCCCCTTCCCCTTCTCTCTCTCTCATGTGTAGGGCCTATGTTCTCTCTCTCTCTCTCTCTCTCTCTCTCTCTCTCTCTCTCTCTCTCTCTCTCTCTCTAATTAAATCAAACTTCTTTTTAAATCAAAAGTCTCTCTCTCCCTCACAGTTAGATTAAAATTTTTAATTTAAATTTTTCTTTAGTTAAACATTTTAAAATCTTTTTTAATTTAAAGTTTTTCGAACATAGTTTTTCACACATTTTGAGAAGGAAATAGAATAAAAGAGAAAGAGAGAGAGAGAGAGAGAAGAAGAAGAAAAAGAATGATAAAAAGAAAAAGAATAGGTTCTCTCTCTCTCTTTGTTAGATTAAACTTTTTAATATAAACACTTTATTTAATTAAAATAAGGGGAGAGAGAGAGAGAGAAAGAGCAAAAAAAGAAGAGGAGAGGGAGGGAGAGAGAGAGAGAAAGAGAAAGGAAAAGTGAGGAGAGAGATAGAGAGATAGAGAGAAGAAAATGAGAGAGAGAAAATAAGAAGAAGAAGAGAAAGATTTTGAACACAGTGAGAGAATTATAGAGAGAGGAAAGATAAAATTTGAAAGAAAGAAAGAGAATTATAGAGAGAGAAACTATAAAATTTAAGAGAGAGTGTGTGTGAGGAAGAGAAAAAAGAAAAAGAGAGAAGAGAGAGGGGAGAGAGACAGAGAGAAAAAATGAGAGAGAAAATAAGAAGAAGAATTATAGAGAGAGAATTATAGAGATAGGAAATATAAAATTTAAAAGAAAGAGAAAACAAAAAGAAAAAAAAGAGAAACTTTTTTTTAATTAAAATAAGGAGAGAGAGAGAGAGAGAGAGAGAGAGAAATATACAAAGAGCAAAAAAAAAAGAAGAGGAGGAGGGAGAAGAGGGGGAACAAAGAGAAAGAGAATTATAGAGAGAGGAAATCTTACTACTACATTATTTTAGCTATAGGTTCGGAAAGCCTCAAACTTCTTTTTAAATCAAAAGTCTCTCTCTCTCTCTCTCTCTCTCTCTCTCTCTCTCTCTCTCAGTTAGATTAAACTTTTTAATTTAAACTTTTCTTTAGTTAAACATTTTAAAAGCTTTTTTTAATTTAAAGTTTTTTGAACATAGTTTTCCACACATTTTGAGAAGGAGATAGAATAAAAGAGAGAGAGAGAGAGAGAGAGAGAGAGAGAGAGAATAAGAAGAACAAGAAGGATAAAAAGAAGAAGACGGAGAGAGAAGGGGAAGAAAGAGGAAAGAGAATAGTATTTTTTAATTAAACAATTTTCTTCTCCCCTCTCTCTCTCTCTCTCTCTCTCTCTCGCTCTTTGTTAGATTAAAATTTTTAATGTAAATGTTTTATTTAATTAAAATAAGGAGAGAGAGAGAGAGAGAGAGAAAAAGGAAAAAGGAAAAGAGAGGAGAGAAATAGAGAGAAGAAAATGAGAGAGAGAAAATAAGAAGAAGAGAAAGATTTTGAACACAATAAGAGAACTATAGAGAGAGGAAATATAAAATTAAAAGAAAAAAAGAGAATTATAGAGAGAGAAAATATACAATTTAAGAGAGAGTGTGTGTGTGAAGAAGAGAAAAAAGGAAAAGAGAGAAGAGAGGGGGGAGAGAGACAAAGAGAAGAATATGAGAGAGAGAGAAAATAAGAAGAAGAATTATAGAGATAGAAAATATAAAATTTAAAAGAAAGAGAAAAAAAAGAGATTTTTTTTAAATTAAAATAAGGAGAGAGAGAGAGAGAGAGAGAGAGAGAAATACACAAATAGCAAAAAAGAAAGAAGAGGAGAGGGAGGGAGAAGAGGGGGAACAAAGAGAAAGAGAATTATAGAGAGAGGAAATCTTACTACTATATTATTTTAGCTATAGGCTCGAAAAGCCTTGAACCTCCAAAGGGCTTCCCGAACCTACCCCCTTTTCCAAACCTCCCTTTTTCAATCAAAACCCCCTCCCCTCCTTTCTTTCTCACATGCAATATCTCATTTTCTCTCCCCCTTCCCTTTTTTCATTAAAGCATTCCCACTTCCCTCCCCCCTTTTTTAAATTAAAACCCCTTTCCCTCTCTCTCTCTCTCTCTCATGTGTAGGGTCTAGGTTCTCTCTCTCTCTCTCTCTCTCTCTCTCTCTCTCTCTCCTTTAATTAAATCAAACTTCTTTTTAAATCAAAAGTTCTCTCTCTCTCTCTCTCTCACAGTTAGATTAAACTTTTTAATTTAAACTTTTCTTTAGTTAAACATTTTAAAAGCTTTTTTTAATTTAAAGTTTTTCGAACATAGTTTTTCACAGATTTTGAGAAGGAAATAGAATGAGAGAGAGAGAGAGAGAGAGAGAGAGAGAGAAGAAGAAGAAGAAGAAGAAGAATGATAAAAAGAAGAAGACGGAGAGAGAAGGGGAAGAAAGAGGAAAGAGAACAATATTTTTTAATTAAACATTTTTCTTCTCCCCCTCCCCCCTCTCTCTCATGCGTAGGGCTTACGTTCTCTCTCTCTCTCTCTCTCTCTCTCTCTATTAGATTAAACTTTTTAATGTAAAGGTTTTATTTAATTAAAATAAGGAGAGAGAGAGAGAGAGAGGAAAAGGAAAAAGAAAAAGAGATGAGAGAAATAGAGAGAAGAAAATGAGAGAGAGAAAATAAGAAGAAAAAGAGAGATTTTGAACACAATAAGAGAATTATAGAGAGAGAAAAGATAAAATTTAAAAGAAAGAAAGAGAATTATAGAAAGAGAAAATATAAAATTTAAGAGAGAGTGTGTGTAAAGAAGAGAAAAAAGAAAAAGAGAGGAGAGAGGGGAGAGAGAGACAGAGAGAAGAAAATGAGAGAGACAAAATAAGAAGAAGAATTATAGAGAGAGAATTATAGAGATAGAAAATAAAAAAATTAAAAGAAAGAGAAAAAAAGAAACTTTCTTTTTAATTAAAATAAGGAGAGAGAGAGAGAGAGAGAAATATACAAAGAGCAAAAAAGAAAAGAGAGGAGAGGGAGGGAGAAGAGGGGGAACAAAGAAAAAGAGAATTATAGAGAGAGGAAATCTTACTACTATATTATTTTAGCTATAGGTTCGGAAAGCCTCGAACCTCCAGAAGGCTTCTCGAACGTACCCCTTTTCCAAACCTCCCTTTTTCAATCAAAACCCCCTCCCCTCCTCTCTTTCTCACGTGCAATATCTCATTTTCTCTTCCCCTTCTCTGTTTTCATTAAAGCATTCCCCCTTCCCCTCCCCCCCCCCCCCCCCCTTTTTTAAATTAAAACCCCTTCCTCTCTCTCTCACTTATAATCTTGAGAAAGAGATAGAATAAAAGAGAAAGAGAGAGAGAGAAGAAGAAGAAGAAGAAGAATGATAAAAAGAAGAAGACGGAGAGAAAAAGGGAAAAAAGAGGAAAGAGAATAGTATTTTTTAATTAAACATTTTTCTTCTCCCCGTCCCCTCTCTCTCTCATGCGTAGGAGGGCCTAGGTTTTCTCTTTCTCTCTCTCTCTCTCTCTCTCTCTCTCTCTTTGTTAGATTACACTTTTTAATGTAAATATTTTATTTAATTAAAATAAGGAGAGAGAGAGAGAGAGAAAGAGCAAAAAAAAGAGGAGAGAGAGAGAGAGAGAGAAAGAGAGAGAGAGAGAGAGGAAAAGGAAAAAGGAAAAGAGATGAGAGAAAAAGAGAGAAAAAATGAGAGAGAGAAAATAAGAAGAAGAGAGATTTTGAACACAATAAAAGAATTATAAAGAGAGGAAAGATAACATTTAAAAGAAAGAAAGAGAATTATAGAGAGAGAAAATATAAAATTTAAGAGAGAGAGAGAGAGAGAGATTGAAGAAGAGAAAAAAGGAAAAGAGAGGAGAGAGGGGGGAGAGAGACAAAGAGAAGAAAATGAGAGAGGGAAAATAAGAAGAAGAATTACAGAGATAGAAAATATAAAATTTAAAAGAAAGAGAAAAAATAAAATAAAAAAGAGAAACTTTTTTTAATTAAAATAAGGAGAGAGAGAGAGAGAGAGAAATATACAAAGAGCAAAAAAGAAAGAAGAGAGGGAGGGAGAAGAGGGGGAACAAAGAGAAAGAGAATTATAGAGAGGAAATCTTACTACTATATTATTTTAGCTATAGATTCGGAAAGCCTCAAACCTCCAAAGGGCTTCCCGAACCTACCCCCTTTTCCAAACCTCCCTTTTTTAATCAAAACCCCCTCCCCTCCTCTCTTTCTCACGTGCAATATCTCATTTTCTCTTCCCCTTCTCTTTTTTCATTAAAGCATTCCACCTTCCCCTCCCTCCCCCCCCCCCCCCCCCCCCTCCTTTTTTTAAATTAAAACCCCTTCCCCTCTCTCTCACTTATAATCTCTCTTTCTTTTCCCTATCCCCTTTTTAATTAAATTCTTCCCCCCCTCTCTCTCTCTCATGTGTAGGGCCTAGATTCTCTCTCTCTCTCTCTCTCTCTCTCTCTCTCCTTTAATTAAATCAAACTTCTTTTTAAATCAAAAGTTTCTCTCTCTCTCTCTCTCTCAGTTAGATTAAACTTTTTAATTTAAACTTTTATTTAGTTAAACATTTTAAAAGATTTTTTTAATTTAAAGTTTTTCGAACATAGTTTTTCACACATTTTGAGAAGGAAATAGAATGAGAGAGAGAGAGAGAGAGAGAGAGAGAGAGAGAGAGAAGAAGAAGAAGAAAGATAAAAAGAAGAAGACAAAGAGAAGGGGAAGAAATATTCTTCTTTCCCTCCCCCTCTTTCTCATGCGTAGGGCCTAGGTTCTCTCTCTCTGTGTATTAGATTAAACTTTTTAATGTAAACGTTTTATTTAATTAAAATAAGGAGGGAGAGAGAGAGAGAGAGGAAAAGGAAAAAGGAAAAGAGAGGAGAGAAATAGAGAGAAGAAAATGAGAGAGAGAAAATAAGAAGAAGAAGAGAAAGTTTTTATCACAATAAGAGAATTATAGAGAGAGGAAAGATAAAATTTAAAAGAAAGAAAGAGAAGTATAGAGAGAGGAAATATAAAATTTAAGAGAGAGTGTGAGTGAAGAAGAGAAAAAAAGAAAAGAGAGGAGAGAGGGGGGAGAGAGACAGAGAGAAGAAAATGAGAGAGAGAAAATAAGAAGAATTATAGAGATAGAAAATATAAAATTTAAAAGAAAGAGAGAGAAAAAAAAGAAAAACTTTTTTTTAAATTAAAATAAGGAGCGAGAGAGAGAGAGAAATATACAAAGAGCAAAAAAGAAAGAAGAGGAGAGGGAGGGAGAAGAGGGGGAACAAAGAGAAAGAGAATTATAGAGAGAGGAAATCTTACTACTATATTATTTTAGTTATAGGTTCGGAAAGCCTCGAACCTCCAGAGGGCTTCCTGAACCTACCCTCTTTTCCAAACCTCCCTTTTTCAATCAAAACCCCCTCCCCTCCTCTCTTTCTCACGTGCAATATCTCATTTTCTCTTCCCCTTCCCTTTTTTTTATTAAAGTATTCCCCATTCCCCCCCCCCCCCCCTCTTTTTTAAATTAAAACCCCTTCCCCTCTCTCTCACTTATAATATCTCTTTCTTTATCACTATCCCCTTTTTAATTAAATTCTTACCCCCTCCCCCCCTCTCTCTCTCATGTGTAGGGTCTAGGTTCTCTCTCTCTCTCTCTCTCTTTCCTTTAATTAAATCAAACTTCTTTTTAAATCAAAAGTCTCTCTCTCTCTCTCTCTCAATTAGATTAAACTTTTTAATTTAAACTTTTCTTTAGTTAAACATTTTAAAAGCTTTTTTTAATTTAAAGTTTTTCGAACATAGTTTTTCACACATTTTGAGAAAGAGAGAGAGAGAGAGAAGAAGGATAAAAAGAAGACGGAGAGAGAAGGGGGAGAAAGAGGAAAGATAATAGTATTTTTTAATTAAACATTTTTCTTCTCCCCCTCCCCCCTCTCTCTCATGCGTAGGGCCTAGATTTTATCTCTCTCTCTCTCTCTCTCTCTCTTTGTTAGATTAAACTTTTTAATGTAAATATTTTATTTAATTAAAATAAGTTAGATTAAACTTTTTAATGTAAACATTTTATTTAATTAAAATAAGAAGAGAGAGAGAGAGAGGAAAAGAAAAAAGAAAAAGAGAGGAGAGATAGAGATAAGAAAATGAGAGAGAGAAAATAAGAAGAAGAAGAGAAAGATTTTGAACACAGTGAGAGAATTATAGAGAGAGGAAAGATAAAATTTAAAAGAAAGAAATAGAAGTATAGAGAGATAAAATATAAAATTTAAGAGAGTGAGAGTGAGTGAAGAAGAGAAAAAAGGAAAAGAGAGGAGAGAGGGGGGAGAGAGACAGAGAGAAGAAAATGAGAGAGAGAAAATAAGAAGAAGAATTATAGAGATAGAAAATATAAAATTTAAAAGAAAGAGAAAAGAAAAAAATAAAAAAGAGAGACTTTCTTTTTAATTAAAATAAGGAGAGATATATATATATACACACACACACACAACACACACACACACACAAAGAGCAAAAAAGAAAGAAGAGGAGAGGGAGGGAGAAGAGGGGGAACAAAGAGAAAGAGAATTATAGAGAGAGAAAATATAAAATTTAAGAGAGAGAGAGAGAGAAATAAAAAAGGAAAAGAGAGGAGAGTGGGGGGATAGAGACAGAGAGAAGAAAATAAGAGAGAGAAAATAAGAAGAAGAGAGAGAATTATAGAGAGAGAAAATATAAAATTTAAAAGAAAGAAAAGAAAAAAAATTAAGAGAGAAGAAAAAAAGGAAAAAAGAGGAGAGAAGGAAAAGAGAGGAGAGGGGAGAGAGAGAATAAGAATAAGAATAAAAAAGAGGAAAATAGGAAGAGAGATGGGAAAAAAGAGAAAATAGATTTTTTATAAAAAAATTTAAATATTTTTTGAGAGAGAGAGGAAGGGAGAGAGAAGGAGAGAGGGGAGAGAGAGAGAGAGAGAAGATCAAATTTAAAAGAGAGAGAAGGAGAGAAGAAAAAGATAAAATTTAAAATGGAGAGAGGGAGAGAAGAAAAAAAGGAAAATTAGGAGAAAGGGGAGAAGAAGAAAAGGGGCCGGAGAGAGAAAGAGAGAGAGAGAGAGAGGAGAAGAAGAGAGAGAATATAAACATAAAGAGAGAATTATATACAAGAAAAAGATAAAATTTACATACTTTAAGAGAGACTTGGGGAGGGGGGGGGGGGGGGGGGAGGAGGGGGGAAAAAAGAAGAAGACGAAGAAGAAGAAGAAGAGAATATGTAGAGAGAATTATAGAGAGAGAAAAGATAAAATTTAAAAAGAGAGAGAATAAAAAATAGAGGAGAAAGAGAGAAGGAAAAGAGAGGAGAGAGAGAGAGAGAGAGAGAAAAGAAAAATTTTAAAAAGAGAATGAAGAGAGAGAGAGAGAGAGAAGAAGAAAAAAAGGAAAAAATAGGAGAGGGTGAGAGAAGGAAAAGAGAGGAGAGAGGGGGAGAATAAAAGGAGAGAGAGTAAGGGAAGAAAAGTGGGGAGAGAAATAAAAAGAGAGAGAGAGAGAGAGAACCAGGAGAAAAGAAAAATAAAACTAAAATAGAAGGCAAAGAAATAGAGAGAGAGAGAGAAAAAAATAGACATAGGGAATTTGGGGGAGAGAGAGAGAGAGAGAGAGAGAAAATAAGAGAGAGAAAGATGAGAAATGGATTGTTGAGCGAAGTTGTCGTGCGATAGTACGGCAACTTCACTTGCCACTTCGAGGTAGCGAAGTTGCCACAAAGCAGCCTAACGTTCTGTGCATGCGTGCGAAGCGCGCACAGAATGCTAGTATTTTACAAATGTGAATAAGACCACTACACATAATTTATGGAATAAGCTATATGACACTTATGAGAAGAAAACTGCCTCTAATAAGATGTATCTCACAAAAAAGTTGTTTGAGTTGTAGATAAAGGAGGACTCTACTATTACCTCCCACCTTAATGAATTCAACATCAGATGAAGAGATACATTAGTCCATAGATTTTCTATGCATCCTAGTGTAGCATTGATCTAAGTAAAGATTTTAGCATCCTAGAGTATAAATACTCAATATGGTACCTTGAATGGCACACATATATTGGCAATATGTGCAATATATGTGGGTCAAGCTAGAATTGAGTGCTTGTATACCAACCTAGGCCAAATGCAATTTACTGATATATTGCTTTGACATGTTGGGTTGCACATATGGCTTGGTTTATGCACCCTTCTTCTCTAAATTTGAGAGGCTAGCCATGTGCATATATTGTTGCAGCCTAAAGTATTGAGGTACAACAATAGACATAATAAAATGATATAACATTATGGCCTTCTCATGCATAGCTAGAACTCAAAAGTGACTAATATTGTTACAATGTATGCTGAGTAGATTTAGTATGACAATATAGTATAACAACCTTGCCATATTAAGTTAGAGTTGGAGATTGATTGATGCATGTGTCCTTGTTTTGACTTGAGGTGCTATCGACCACATGCCTAGTGTTGTTGCAAACTAAAGGTTGAATGATATGTAGACATAGTCCAGCATTAGCATTCCTTGCATGCTTCACAAACAATGCACGCTAGGTTGCTTCATGCTAGCTTGCATAAAGTTGCCATGAGAAGCAACATCACGAGGAAAGTGTTCTTCCTCCCCCATCTATTGGAGTTTGGGATGTTATGATTCTCTCTCTCTCTCTCTCTCTCTCTCTCTCTCTCTCTCTCTCTCTCTCTCTCTTTTGTAACTCCCATCTCTCCCATACATTGTTTTCTCTTATAATTCATTCTCAACTTTTTTATCTCGCACCTTTGTTTGTGTGTGCGTGTTGGCTAGCTGCACTACCCACTTGCATGTGGCCACCTATTGGCTACCCACTTGCCCTATGTAACCTTATCCAGAAGCTCCTTGTGTGAATTGCAAAGACATGAAGCAAATATTGTATTTGGCAAAGGGGAGTCAATTGCTACCACGGAGGTGGTCTTGTCTTGCCATGAAGGGAGAATTCCTCTAGATAGGAGTAGAAGGATTACAGAATGGAGAGGGGGGAAAAAATATTGTGATTTCATGGAGAAAAGAGAAGCGAGGCATGTCACTATCTTTGTTGGAGGTTAATTGTGAGAGGAGGTGGCAAGCTACAAGAGCTTTGATTTTAAAGCCATGTAGGAAAAATCTTGGAAATTGACAAATGTTAGTTATATGTGGCATCCCTTCTCAACCTCCTTTTGCTTTTAAGAGTAATGGTGATTGCCAAAGACGTCTGAACATAGTAACAATGTTATAAATAGGCAAGCAAAGCCACGCGCGAAAGCCCTCTTATATACAACACACATGGTGTTCAACTCGAACTCATAAGATATTTAATTATCACTAGAAGGCAATGAATGACAATTGAGTCTCACACATATGTAGAAGGGGAGAAATGCTACATTTTGCAAGTGATAGGGAAAATTTAAGTAATATTTCTTTCTAAGAAAAGTCTAATCTACTAATAGTTCAACTTCTAATAATGAGAGTTTTTGCAATGACAACATCATAGTCCATCCTCATATCTGCCTAGGATATTGGGCACCACAGATATACGAGGCCGAGTTTGTTGCTAATTGTTGTAGTTTGGATGTTCACACACAACTTTGTGATAAGGTTTCAAGTGTTTTAGGAATTGAGCTCACAATTTTTAACTATGTCAAATTTGGCAAAGTTTAGAGAACTTTGTCACTTTCAACTTGCTTAAGTGGTATCCTCAATCTACAAGTGTTTTTTCTTTAAAGTTTTTTTTGAATAATGCACGATTGTGTTAATAAATATCAGTATTTACACGACGTACCAACTTGTAAGAGTGGGATTAAAGAGACTTGGGCAGCTTGAGTGCAACTATCTACCTTGCCTTATATTTGCTCTTTTTAAATACTGTAATAATTTCTTTTTACTCTGAAGCGACGACCTAGCTAGTTGGGTTAAATGTGTAATGTGTGCGATCCCACGTTCAATGCCCAACTATCAGCTTGGGGGATTTAATCGCTCAAGTGTAAAGTTCTACCTAGAGGGGGGCTCCAACCCATCAATTTTCCAACAAACTTATGGCATTAGGAGGATTTCTTTATGCGTGCCAAATAGATCATCGGATAAAGCTACTTTCATTCCGTTATAGACTTGCAGAAGAGAAAAAATCGTCATTCGAATTTCGAACCAAAAGGAAAACTTTATTAGATAAAAGTGACTTGTCACGACTCGCAAGTTACAAGTGTGTGCTGCGTGCAAAAGGCATTCAGTGAAGTGAGACTGCGAGTACTGCCAACGGCCTAATACTATTTCGCCTACATCCATTGGCATCTAATAAAAACCAATTGCCACACATTTACGTAAAAGGTTTTATGCAGGGCCAGTTGAATGGCAGCGCGTGGCGTGTCGGTCGGCACAAGCCCTATGGTGCAGCAGCAATCCCCATTGTCGTCGTCGTCGTTATCATCATCATCATCACGAGTGGTCATCAGGAATACTTCTTCCCTTGCCAATCCACTTCTTTGTCCTTTCGCTCTCCTGTGCTACAGCAGCATTAGCAGCAGCAGCAGCAGAAGACGCCTTATCAGGAGCCTTGGATCTCGCCTTCTCCATCGCCACTCGAGCTTCTCTCCTTCATATCAGCGCAACAGAGAAAGGCCCATGGCTTCCTCGTCTACAGCTTCCATCCCTTCGACGACCGACGGAAATGCTGCTCCCTTCAGTGACGATGTCTCTTCTCTGGCCATTGTAAGTGCTCTGTCTCATCTCAGAAATCGTACATTTCATTGTTTGGGATTTCATTAAAATTATTAACAGAGCCCTAACATACTTCCATTGCTTCGATTGAGTCAAATTTTTGACTAAATAAGGGCATTTTGTATTATTTTATTCTTGAATGATCAATAAACTCCCGTCGATAGGCAATTTCCCAACTACAGAGAGAGAGAGAGAGAGAGAGAGAGAGAGAGAGAGAGAGAGAGAGAGAGAGAGAGAGAGAGAGGTGTTTTCTGAAACCGAATGATTTTTTGAAATGATCAGCCAATCAGGTTTATTATAAAATGGTTGAGGATAAGAGATGGGTGACTGAGATAGCAAATAGATTTTGGTCTGCTCAGAATAATAAAGCAAGTGGCACGATTAGTTGCTCCAATTGTAGAGAGAGAGCGAGAGGAGGAGGAGAAGGAGGAGATTGTGAGGTGCCCCTACAGTATATCACACATTCCAGAGGGAGGGAGATATAATCGACCGAGGATTGAAGGGAATCTTTCAAGATAAGGCAATGTTTCCGAGGTTACTAAATCAGTTTATCACTTCTCATCCAACGTTTTCTTTTAATTGTCAGTTAAAACAATTTACTCATTATAATCCAGCCTAACTGGCATATCAATTTATTGATTTTCATCCTGCCTAAGAAATTGGGGCAAATGAATGAGGAGGCAGCCAGAGCTCAAAACCGTATTAGGCTTGTCATCTTCAAGCATATATTTGGAGAGAGAGAGAGAGAGAGAGAGAGAGAGAATGGGGGTAGCTCAGTTGGTTAAGTTGAACATGTGGTGACCAAAAGGTCTTAGGCCGGTTACACACAGGCGTCCACGCCCAGTTTCCAAAAAAGTTGAAGTGTCCATTGGCTGATGTGGAGCGATTTGATTTGCTCTGCTTTTTCCGGTTGGCAGACACTTTTGGGCGGGGGATCTCCCCGCCCATCTCCCCCGACCAGAGTTTCTTCCGCGCCCACTAGCTAGACGACAA
The DNA here is from genome assembly GCF_053477565.2 of Lygodium microphyllum. Taxonomy (NCBI): domain Eukaryota; kingdom Viridiplantae; phylum Streptophyta; class Polypodiopsida; order Schizaeales; family Lygodiaceae; genus Lygodium; species Lygodium microphyllum. The sequence continues at coordinate 119,475,802 of NC_141150.1, read as the reverse complement.
GGCCTTTATTTAAAAAAGGTTTGTGTGCACCTGACAGGATTTGAGCCCTGGCCAATGAGGATGAGGTGGGCCTTCACTAACCACTAGGACATGGCACTTTTGGTGTTACCAAGGCATCATTTTAGTGTCTAAACCACTCCACGGACTGTCTTATGGGCGGGCACTGGATTTAGCCCTATGTGTAACTGGCCTTAGGTTCAACTCTTACATTCCACATGGTCATTTAGTATAGGTGTTAAAAGGGGAGATTTGAACCTGGGTCAGTAGGTCAATAAAATAAGTGGCTTACCACTAGGGTAGCCACTTGATTAAAAAAAGAGAGAGAGAGAGTAGCTCAGTTGGTTGAATTGAATGCACGTTGACCATATGGTCTTGAGTTCAATTTCTACATCTGTGCAGTCATTTAGCATAGGAATATAAAAGAGGAGATTTGAAGCTGGGTCAGTGGGTTATTAAAACTAGTTGCTTACCACTAGGGTAGCTACTAGATTGTGAAAAAGAGAGGGAGAGACGGGGGCACAGGGAGGGGGGGGCGGGGGGGGGGGGGGGTTTATAATCTCTATAGTGCTGCACCTTGGGAAATAGGGGATCCAACCAAGTATTTTGAGTATGCATCTATAGTAGATGGCCATGCAATCATGGAAATGCACGTTGATGCCCGAGATTGCAATCAGGGCAGTTTTATTGTGTGAAATTCTGCTGGGCGCCAAGGTTCAGGGCCAATAGGTGTTCTCTTTAATGTAGGAGCATTCTAGCTCAACAGTTGCGAGTTTATTGCTTGTTGAATTTTAAGTTGGGTTAATGTTCCTGTTTTATTTTTTACTGTTCTAAGGTCTGGTTCATTGGGGATCTAACACAACTGCAAGTTCAAGGAGGATGTATGTGCACCCAAAGCTACACACTCCACTGAAAGGTGCTTCTAGTCCCTACACCAATCCTTGCACATCTGCTGTTGCACCTCCTTCCTTGTACAAGAGGTCAGGAATCTAATATGAGTGGTCCAAAGCTATACAGAACACTTCATCTGTAAATGGTAGACCCTGAAACCTTTTCCAATTCCCTTCCTCTCTCTTGGACACAATAGAATTGAATGAGAAAACACGAACAAGATGAACCTGACTACCCATACTTGTATTGAGTGACAAGTTGAAGATACAGGACAGCTACATTTAAGAGGATGAAAAATGATGTACAATGCTTCAAAGGGCTGCCTTACATAGGCTGACAGTGTGAAAGAAAATGTCAATAGGTCAAATTACTGGTCTGTGACTGGGAATCTGCAGGGTCCAGGTTGTGCCAGATGCAGTCTGTTGCTATCACTGCCATCTATGGGACTTCTGACAGGATTTTCAGACCTTGGCTTCTGTACCTGCATCATGGATACCTTTATGTCCATGAGAATCCTAGGTGAGGCTGGAGGAAGTACAGGATTGAGCATGACCCAGAAATAGGCAGCTTTCTCTCTGTTTTTGTTTCCAATACACTTGGCTGCAGGCATGAATTGCTACAGGTAAGTGGGTTTATTTCTGACCACAGAGAGGGATGTGGGGATGGGGAGGGAGGGACAATAGGTTGGTGGCATCTTTAAAATGAACACAGGAGATATATTACAATTGTTTTGATGGGTCTGGGTTTTGATTTGAACTGGCAGATATTTGAACCCATAAAGCAAGAAGGGACTGATGTTCTCCTATATTTTCTACCGGGTGCTTTCACAGCACCTGCGCATTACTTCAGTATTCTTAAAGATGTGCAGTCAAGATGCGACTTCAGGCTTTGGGTGGCCATTTTGGATCCTGGAAATGCTTTGATCAGGACAGGAATGGTTGATGGCAGCTTTGATGGTGTGCTTCAAAGAGTGAAGCAGATGGGTTTTCAAGCCGGATCGTATCCTTCTCAAAACATAATATTTGTTGGGCACAGGTAAGCACTAGTCTAGTGCCTTTATAAAAGAGTAGAGGAAAACTAGTACGTCCATTGCTTGGGTTTGTTGTCTTTTGTGGAATTTTGTGCTTAGTAAGTTTAAGCAAGAATGTTGTGTATAATCTCCTTTGTGGCATCGTTTGCTCTTCTTCGTTTGAGTCCAACTTCTTGAATGTACAAGTTCCAAATATCTGCAGAGCTCCCATTTCTTGTCAATTAGGTGATTGGAATGAGAAATCTCACTTGAAAGTACATTTTCTTTGTTGTCTGTCGATGCCATAATAGCTGGGGTGCTTGGGAATCACGTGTTGTTGCACTGAAACGAGCTGAAGCTTTCATCCAGGTGGGTAGCTGCTTCCATACCTGTCCTGATAATCTGGTGCAATATCCAAAGCCAGTTCTTACGTTGACTGGAGAGCTCGATGGCCAAATTACTCTTGCAACCGTAGCTAAACATGCTGGAGAGGTATATGCTGTCAAGGATGAGCTGGGGGATTTTTATGTGCACGCTATTAAGCCTGTGATAGTAGTTCCTGGCATGAATCATGCACAATTCAGCCATTGCATTCCCAACAAAGAAAGAGGAGATCTAGATGCTGAAATTTCAGTGGAGCAGGCTAAGGGCACCGCTGCAGCTCTCATATCTTCGTTTATTACTGTACAAGTGAGTAGCCGTGGTGAGGAAGTGTTGGCTCGTGCAGTCACAGTTCTGAGAGATGCAGTCAGGCAAACACACGAGCTATATAAGTCTTACTGGGAAGCTATAGAGGACCCTGGAAGAAATGTCAAGAAGTTCCAGCTGGAACTAGCTGGATTGTCAGGCCTTACAGAGAGCAACATTGCAGTAGTGCGGCATGACTACAAGGATAATTTCATTTTTTCAAAGCCATGGATAGATGTAGAATCGAAACGAATAATTGTCAACACGTACCTTTCACCTGTGGGGAATCTTAAAGTTCTGAACAACATATGGGTCAAATTGAAAAGTCGTGAAGCAGTTGCTATGGCATTGAAAACTGGTGAGAAGGTGACAGAAATTCATTCAATTGGAGCACACTTTAATCAGAAAACTTTTGCAGAAGCCCTAACACTTGTCCCTGAAGTATCGAGGAAAAAATTCGAGGAGCGTGGCAAGAAATTGCGCTTCTTGGAGGATTTGGTGATAACATCTGCTCAAGAATGGATAGATAGTGATCTAATCATGAAACCAGCAGAAGATGGTTCAAATTTTGTTGAGGTTCAATCTACTGCCCTGATGAGTCCTGCTCAAGGGATTGCAGATAGATTTGCAGGCATGCATTATGTGAAGCTGCTTACGGTAGCAAGGGCAATGAGTTGGATTTTTTTGGACAGTTATAGGTGAATCTGCACAGTTTTTGGTACTACGGTGTGATATCGCAACCTGTAATCTGTAAGAAAACAAATAAAGTTTCTGTGCTACTGAAGTGACGTTACAAAGTTATGGCTGCATTTGTTTCCTTTAGTCATGCGCTGTGTAGGTCAGAGGTTTTAGACTAGCTGGTGATTTCTTGATGATATTTCCTGCCAGAGCTAATGGTAATGCCCTTTAAAATAGCAATGGCTCTGTAAGATTGAGACAGCATTACACTGACTTTTTGTAGTTCTCGAACAGGGAAAGAAGTTTTATAATTAAACTTCAATGTAAGATCTATATAATAGACATTTATGAGCATATCATTGGGTGCCAAGATTAATGAATGTAAGTCCAAATTTAACAAGATTGGATTCAGTAGGATGAGGAGATACAACACCTCTGTGATGAGCTGATTGGCTGCTGATGAGTGGAATATATGTGTCATGGAACTGCTGAAAGCCTGCCTATCTGCCAAAGAAGGTAGAAAGCCATCTTATCCAATCATACCGTAGCTCATCATTAGGGCTACAGACTTACTGACCCAGCAATGGATGCGTTGTGGCCTTGTCTAAATTTGGTAATATATTTCGGGCTCTGCAAATGTAGATGCTAAACCTAACAGTAGCAGGTTAGGGTGTGGATGGGAGCAGTGAGCATTTGGCAGGTGGATGGTGTGTGAGATGGGTGGAAAATTAACATCTCATGAACAAATTTAAATCTGCAGGCATATGGGATATTAAAATGCATGGGAAATGGTGCTAGCTTAGTTCATGGCTGGCATGTGTTACTACCTAGTATTGTGCAATCATTGACTTTGGATACGGAAATTAGGTTTTCAGTTTCTTGTAACTAAAAAATAACCAGCACTAATACTAGAAATGTTGTTGGATGATCTTGTCTCACTCTCCCATTCACTCATGGCAGTTGCAAGGATCTGATAGTTTGAGAGGTGACTGAGAAAGCTCGTTGGAAGAGCTTCTAGATCTGATCAGAGCTAAGATTCAAGGCTGGAGATTTGAGCATTAGGGTGTGTATTCCGGAGCTCATGGTCTAACTTCTTGGAAGGAATAGCTTTCTTTGTCTTCAAATCTAGGGTTCCTAGGCAGTTGGAAGTGCCTTGCTAATCTCAGATTTGGACAACTTTGAGGCTGAATGATAGGTTCAGATATTCAGCACATAGCTAAGCTTTGGGGACAGTAACTGTTAGTGCTTTTGTGCAAGAGCATTCTAGTTTCCTTGTTTTCTCTTTTACTCTTTGATTTGGAGATTTACTAAGTAAATTATTGACAATTTTATTTTCACTGCGCTTCAAATTTATTGAAGCTTGGATTGCTGGGACCATCATGAACTTTTCCAAGAGGGTAAGCTCATGTTTGTTTTGTGAAGTTAGAATTTGAGGAAGTGAAGATTTTGTGGGTTATTTCAAACAAGTTGGTTTTAGTGATTTTATTGTTGGAACCATCACCAACTTCCCTTGGAGAGAGCTTGTGGTTGTCTTGTGAAGGCATTACTAGTTTGCAGTATCTTTTGCTCCCAGACCATAAGTGTTTTGAGTTTTGTAATCATTGTTTATATGGCATGCAAACATGTAGTACACATAATAAGTCTGGCGTTAAGTACATGGTTGAGCCTTTGGCTCTTGTCCATTTGGATGTATGTGGTTCCATACCTTGTCAATCGCTAGGTGGTGCGAAATACTTTGTCACATTGATCGATGATTATTCACAGAAAGTTTGGGCTTACCCTATTAAGTACAAGTCGGATGTCTTGTCTACCTTTTAGTGTTGGCTTGCTCTTGTTGAGAACTAGTTTGGGTATAGGCTAAAATGCAAAAGGTAAGATAAGGGGTCTGAGTATATCTCAAAAACTTTTAAGGAGTTTTGCAATGAGCGGGACATTAAACGTCAAATGACTGCCCCCTACATCCCTTCCTAAAATGGTATTGCTGAATGCATGAGTAGGATGATTTAAGAGAGAGTTTGCAATATACTTAGTGAGGCAAGCTTACCACAATACTTTCGGGTTGAGGCAGTTATTACTGTTGTACATTTGATTAATTGGTCTCCTTGCATTGCTATTGATTGCCAAGTTGCAAAGAAGATATGGATTGGAAAACCTCCATTATATGCTCATTTGTGTATCTTTGGTTGTGAGGTATTCTGCCATGTTTCTAAGCACAAGTGTAATAAGCTGGACACTAGACTTCCTAGGTACAATGCTGTGATCATTATGCTTGCCTTGCAGTTTACCATTTCCATTTTCCTTGCGCTTGTCTATGCGGATTTTATGGCACTGTGGCCGAATATGACTTGCTTTCCCATAATAATGACAAGTAAGATCAGACTTACGGCCACAGGACTTATTGCGAGACTGCCCACATGTCCTAGATTAAGACCTGTTAGAGTCTCTACCATGGCCATTTCCATCCTATTGGCCTCTCACAGTCAATGCATGTGATGTACTGGAAGCTTCCACATTCTTTCTATTCACTTCTTCTGTCAAGAGGGTACTCTTAACATCTTACAATTTTGATCCATCCTTAGCATAGAGTTGTACGAAAAGTGTCCCACGACTCAGGTAGAGTCAAGCAAAAATAAAGGATGCAAAGTATCCTTGAATTTAACCTCTTGCGAAGCTAAATGATTGATGATGGAGTGAAACTCATTCAAGTGTGCAAACATAGTAGTCCTTTCCTTTATGTGAAGGTCCATCAACTGTTTTAGCTAATACATTTGAGAGGCATGACTCTGCTTATCATAAAGATTCTTAATCGATATCCAAAGGTTATACATAGTCTGATTTCTAGTTACAATATTATAGTGAACTTGCTTAGAGAGTGATAAAATAATTGTGGACTTGCACAACTTATCCAGTTCATCCTAATCCTCAATTGTAATATTTTCGAGTTGGCACCCCCATTTTTGAGTGGTCTAACTTGCAAGTTTTGCACTAGAACCTACCATATCTAGGTATTTCAATAGTTGTATTTGGTTCCATTCAGTTTCTCAATATTGAAAATAACATTGTCACGAGAATTACTAGCTATAATGAGACCAAGCAAGTGTACGGAAGAGCAAAATAGGCTACTATAATATCCTATAAATTAGTCCCAAAACCATTGCTAAATCAAGTTGCAAACAAGAGGTACTGGCAAAATAATGAGCTGACCACAAACTATAGTTAAGAAATTGTTAAGTACAAGTGATTGTTATCATGAGGACATGTATTTTTGAAACCTCACTTAACATGTGGATTAATTTTTAATCACATGATTAAGTAAATGTTGCACATGTGAGGTACAACTAGGGTTAGAGTAAATTTACGAGCTCGGGACGTGAGAAAATCATAGGATATCAAAGGTAAAAGTTGTTATAAGTTATGTCGCACATGTACTTAGTGGTATCAGTTGGCTCACAAGTGTCAGTTGGGTGATACTAGAGAAGTGGCGTTTAATGGTACTTAACGTTAATCTGATGGTCAAAGATGGTGTAGAGACTCGGGAATGGAAGTTGCTTAGCCAATTTAATTATTAGCTAGTTAGATTATTTTTTAGGGTACCAAAATAATTATTGGATTAAATTTTAATATTTAAATATTAAAAAAATATTTAAGTATGGATAATGCTGAAAAAACCATTTGGGAAGACTATCACATTTAAAAAATGCCCATGTAAGACTGAAAAACGTCTTTAGAGGTTGGAGAGAGGCATTTTTAGTGTATTCAGCTTGCAAGAGAGAGGGAGGAGATGCTACTGGTTTCATTTGCAGCCATTGGAGGACCTTCTGAGGCAGCCAGAGAGAAGAGAAGACCAATCAATAGCAGATGACAGTACCTACAGGCTGTTGAGACAGGGTAGCAGTAGTAAATGATCGATTTTCTTTAGTTTTTTGCATCTACAAGTTGTTGTGGTAGGGAGTATTTGCATATGATTAATTTTCGGTCATTCTTCGTGACAACTTTGAATTTTCTTTCTCTATAGCTTTCTCTCTCATCTCCCAACCATTTCACAGCCTTGCTCCAAAGATCTCAACATTTAGACCCTTAGAGACAGAGAAATTGCAAATTTCTTTGTTGTAAACCCTAATTTATAGTAGAAATTAAGGTTTAGTAGTAGCCTTGGGAAGCATGCAAGAAATTGGAAGCTGCAAAACTTGGATTTTTCAAGGCTAAAGGTGAATTTCAACTAAATTTAGATGGAGGACTAACAAGCCATTAAATTTGAGGCATTTCCCTCAATCAAAGCGGGTGAAGGCCAATTAAGTATCCAAATCAAGGGGCAAATTAGATTGAAGACTTCCTAGTTACTTTGGACAGCAAGGAGAGTTTGGATTGCGAAGGGGATCGGAAAAATCCCATAGTAAATCAACTTTTTATTCAATAAAGCTAAATAAATACCGAAAGGGATGCTAATTTGTAAACGCCCCGAACAACATAGTATGCTTAACAATTATGATATTCGCTTGTTTTCGAGATTTAATATAAAAGAGAATGAACACTTAAAGCTGAAAATGAAAATTACTCACAAAATTACAGCCATGAAAATGTAAAAGTAATGGAGACAAGATTGAGGGTTGAAGATAGGCAACCCCCACGCCCCCCCCCCTCCCCGAAGGAATGTATTTCTGCTCAACCCAAGTCCCTTAGGGAAGAGCTCAGTTACAATCAACCTGAGAGTGAGAAGAAGTAATTCTCACTCTCACAAGATTATGCAAAGATGTACAAACACACATGCATGATCTATTATGCAATGATAAGAACTGATTTCTTTACAGTATGAGAGAAGAAAAAGGGGAATTCAGCCTTTCTCCATCCTTGATCAGTAGTACATGGATAGGGCTTGCTTCTTGTAGCTAAAATGGAAGAAAGAGCTCGAGAAGGAGGTGCTGCAATGAATTTACAGGCTTGCTGTCCTGTAAAACAGCAGTGATAGAAGAGGGAATATGGAGGAATTTGATAATGGAGAAGTGGGGGATGATGATGGGGATGGATGGGGCCAGTTTCTGGCTATCTGTGGGTGCTATACATGAGTTTATAGCAAAGAAAAATGATGTTGAATGAAGAAAAACGAGCTCTTATTTATAGGAGAGGGAAGAGCTAGTACAAAAGGGGAAAGTGGAGTAGCACAAGACAAGTGTCCAGCCACATGTCATGAGATGTGACAAGTGGTGGGACACTGGAAACTTGTGTGACAAGTGTCTTGACACTTGTCTCTTCTCTATGGCCTTCCTTTTTGGGTTGAATACTATCAAGAATAGAAACAACCAAATTTAGTAAGCACAGTCAGAGTACAGAACTTACTATTTTTAGAATGACATCTCTATTTTTTAGGACTAGCATTTTTAGGCTAATTCGAGGCTCCTAAAATTTAGGGACCTTCTAAAATTTAGGGATCTCCTAAAATTTAGGGACCCCCCCAATATGGGTATTATATGAAAGCTTTTTTCGTGTACATCGCAAAAGTGGTATCCGAATCTTCATGTGACTTTTCTATGCAAAGAAATGTGCATTTCAAGCTTTCAGCCCACACATGCACATTATACAAGCATTTCATGATCATGCCATCTTGTTGATTGTAACTGTCTGTTCTGGTGGATCTAGCCCACACTTCAAGGCATCAATCCTTTCTATGTGCGAGTCTAACCCTAATATGCGTGAGTTCTAGTCATAGGCGCCCAATCGGGCCATATAGGTGGAAGTGTGAACTATCTTTTCTCTAACCCATCGCGTGGGTCCACCATAACCTGTGACCACTCATCAGTGGCCAGCTCCAATGCACTTTTCTTTATATCTAATTAGTGCAAAGGAAATAAATTTAATAAATCATTATATAGACAAATTAATGAAAAAGGATACAAATTCTGTTTCTATAGAGTTGTGACATAATTTTGGGACCAATTGGATGTGCATTGTCCAAGATCAGTAGGTAAATTTGTATTTTCAAATTTGCATTAGTTGTTTGTTGTTGTAATTAAGTTGTCATTAGAGATTTACCACCCATCCACGAAAGGACGGCTAGCTTCATGGTTCTGTTGCCGGGATACCATCAAATCCTTTGAATTGGTGGGCCGATGGTACTTGATTGCAACTTGGGACTATTGCATTATTGCTGAAATTGTTCTCAGTAGTGAATTACATCAAGTATATCTTCACATGGTGATATGGGATCAAGTGGAGAGGATGTATCACTCCTTGGTCAATCATGTGGCGAAGGGGAAAATGCAATGGCTAATGTTGGGCATGGTTCTTAGCATGGATATCATGGTAAAAATGTGGGAAATGACCCAAATGTTGGCACTTCAATGCATAAGGAGGCTGATGACCAGCAAGGGGTTGAAGAATTTGATGATAGCTTCAAGGATTGAATGTGCACATCAGTAGATCTTTTTACTAAATTGGCAAAGGATCCCCATTTTACTCAATTCTTGAATGCCCCAAACAAGGACAACAAAGGCAAAGAGAAGAAGACACCTTCTACAGCTTCGGGATAGCCACAAGAACCGAAGAAAGTGCCTAAGCCTTCTTTAGAAGATCCCACAATGCTTGATGAGCACAAATAGTTGGTATCTGTGGGGCAGTAAGTGCAAATGCATGGCCAACTTGGTAGTGCCAATCCATGGGAATATGGGCAGCAAGGCAATTATGCACATGCAAGCATAGGACAACAAGGATACTTTGGTGGTGGTACCATTTTTCATGCTATGATTGGATGGGCATTGCATACAGGAATGTATGGCACAAATCCCTATGGTATGTACTAGCCAATGCATGGCTCACAACACCCAATGTATCTGAGTAATGTAAGTGAAATGCATAATCCCCATGTATGGCAGCATAAGCATGATGCTTGGGGCACAAAGCGGGCCATATGGATATGTATCGGCATCCTCGGGGATAGTTGAAGCATAAGGATTTGGTGCTGGTCATGTAGGTGCTTCAGATAATGTTATTTTTTATGCAAATACAGCAAATGCACCCTTTTTGCAGCATCCCATTTATGATAACTTGACTCCCATAGGTCCGTTGAAGGACTATGATGAAGGTTGCAAAAGCGTGAAGTTTGAGCCTTTCACTGGTGCACAAGAAAGGCTGAAAGCACTTGTTTTTATTTAGTAGTTAGATGCAACCTATTCTGGAGGCAACTTCACAGAGGTATCTAAGATACGCAAGGCAATCACATTTTTGAAGGGAAATGTATTTCAGTGGTGGACTACACTTCTTATCCAAGGAAAGTCACCTACCACTTGGTTGATAAGTACCTTTGAAGTTGACATTATGATAGCTTGGAATTAGTTGAATTCCAAAGATTGCAAGAACTTAGATTAGTACAATAAGAAGTTTTGGGATGCACTGTTGCCAGTTACTTCTTATCACACAGTACCTCTCCATGAGCAGGTGGAGAAGTATATTTGTGGTTTGCCAAAGGGTATTCAGGAATTTTGCATTAAGTCCACTATTTCTAGCATGTCTTAGCTTATAGAAACTGCTACTACAATCGACACATTGCTGAGCGGAAGAGATACAGGATTCCACGATGATGATGCTAAGTCACATGTCAAAGGGGCAAAGGCTGAGAAAAAGGGTAAATCTAAAAATAAAGCTGAAAATTATAGCAGATTTTGGCACACAAAGAGGAAGATCAAGGGTAAAGGTTCTAGAAGGTACTTGGTAAAGTTTCGGAATTATTCACCAATGGATGCCAAATGGATGGAGGAGGATGATGTAACGTATCTACCTGTTCTCTTCAGGACACGTCTTAGCAGTCCATCGGAAAGGAGATCTAGTCAGCTCCGCCCGGCACTCCCATGGAATGTTACGGGGTTTGCGATCCAGGACTTTCTGCGTTTGCCACATAGGGGAAGTATTCTTCCGTTCCCACTTAGGACCGACCTGAATCAGGGTTTTCTCTAATGGTCATTTCCTAAACGGCAACTAGCGTCGAACCCCGAGCAAACTACTTTACGCAGAAACGCCAGGGCCGAAGCGGATTCACGCTGCACTTGGTTCAAGGAGAACGGAAAATGAGATGGATGCAAGGCTCGACCTCTCTGCCATAAGGCATAGTCCCATTCCGTTTCCCTAAAATAACGTAAATCAGGATTACTATAACCTAGAGTCTAGGTCAGCGCCTTTGCTATTCATTTCCTTTGAGACGATCTTCTTACTGTCCATTATGATTGAGAAAAGTTCCCGGCCAACTGGGAGCACCCATCCGTAGGACGGACCCATGGCCACATCCACGGCACTTTCCTCAGGTTGTTTTAGTTGTCTAATTACCTACCACATTTTTAGTTGGACCCCGCCTACCCAATTCACCTCCCATAGATTGGAGCCCCCACTGAGGATCTCTCGTGTTGAAGATCTCTTGATGATCTTATTAATTGGGAATTGTAAGGTTTGGAAACCAACCTATACACAAACTCAAGCATGGCAGCTTTTGGATATGAACCCTTCTTTGGTACTAAAAA